>NC_028458.1:24562588-24703030 GCF_000263155.2 Setaria italica | reverse complement strand
TTGAAAGGCAGGCGACATAAATGTAAGTAACGATAGTAGTGACCTTTTGGTCCGTATTGGTCCCAGGACAAGATCTATTTTGTACGTTAGCATCTACGGTTGTAAATTTTGGCATCTCGTACAGTGTAAGCATTGATCGATGCTAGTACCTTGTCATTTTGAAGGCTGATGGAGATCCAGTTGCTGCAGCAGGAGTTGCAAAAGGGGTCGTCGATGTTGGGTGGTGAGGAGGGGGGCTGGAGTCGGGGTGTGCCGGCGTGGAGTGGCGTCGGGAGCGGGGTCAGCTGGGTCGTCTGGGCGGCGGGGCGCGGCCCGAGGTGGCCGGGCGGCGTGGCGCCAGGGAGACATGGGTGCCGGGAGGAGTAAATGCGCCGGTGGGGGGGCGTCCAAAGGAAATGGCGCCAGGAACCGGGAGGAGTGGCGCCAGGAAGAAGAAGAGAGGAGGAGAGAGAAGGAGGAGGAGGAAGAAGAAAAAGAAAGGAGAAGGAAGAGGAAAAAGAAAGAAAGAGGGAGGAAACAGAGAAAGAAAGAGGGGGAACCGGCGGCGATTGCGGCACGCGGTCGGAGCACGCGTGCGGCGGTCTGACGACGGCACGCGGCGAGATTTACGGGCATGGGTAAAGGTGATGGTTGTCGGCTTAGGTGCCGGAATGGCGAAATTGCCGGGAAAGTTTTCGATATCCGGGAGCTTAGCGGTAAAAAGATTTTGAAAGCGATTTTTAACGGGTGATTTTAGTTGGTGATTTCCACGGATGTTACAGGATCACTTCGGGATCAAAGAGGAATCAAAGAGGATCAAGTGGAGATTTGGAAAGTTATTGAAGATCAATCTCATCCCGAAGCTATCAACGTGCCAGGCCCAGATGCAAGTGAAAAGAAGACTCCAGAGCCCATGAAGAGACTTGGGAACGAAATAGGACCGAGAGGCCAAAACGAAGGCCCAGGCCGATCGGCTTGGACCCTCCCAGGCCGATCGGCCTAGGGGTTTCCTTCGTCCCTTCGCCTTCCAATTTTCACCACGTGCTCTGCAGACTATAAATACCCCAAAAATCCACCGAGCCCCATATCCAAGACGACATACTCACATGAAGCAGCAGAGAAGCAGAAGGAGCTTGAGAGACACTAGTTCGAAGAGCTGAGGGCCGTGCAGTTGTTAGGGGTTAGCGTAGCTAAACCTCTGCTGGTGTGATCACCCTGCGAGAAAGATCACGCTGGAGTTTTGGAGCTAAGAGTTATCAAGATCAAGGTAAGATCCCAGTGGTGATCTTGTGATGTACAATCATTCATGGTGAAGCAATAGATGTGTTCATAGTCTTAGCGATCCAAGTATCTCTTTCTATGGTTTCATACTCTTTCGGGTTCACTTACTTTTCAATTTGTGAATCGATGATAGATTTCTTAGGGTGTTCTTGTGGTCGTGGTGACCGGATTTGCATGCCTGATCTACCGATGAGTATAACATGTTTTATTGATTGTGCCCTTAACCTGCTTGTGCTGATACAAATGATCGTGATAGGATCTTTCTTGTGTAAGGTGGGGGGTTTCGGGTGCCAAACCAGAGGTGTATTTTTAAAGATGCTTTTTACTAGGATCATATCTATGTTGCTTTGCTATCCATGCTCAGAATTACAACATATGCATAGTCTAGGTTGCTCTAGATTGGTTACCTCTGCTCTATCTGTTATCTGTCTGTACATGCTTACTAAATTGGATCTAAGTCTCTCATAAACACCAAATTAATACTAACAATGCTAGTTGAAATAGATCTTGTGCTATAAGTTCCACGGATTGATAAACCTTGGGAGAGTACTCTGAGGGAAAAGCTACAACTGATCTGTGCGCTTGCAGTTCAAACTAGCATGCCAACTACCATCAACAAAAACAACAGAATATTTTTAGATGTTCAGTAGCCCCATGAAGTCTACATTCCAATGAATTAAGAATCAAGGCAATCGGAGATTCCTACAAGCGGTTATGGCCAAATCATCGAACATCGCGGATCCTGAAATCAGTTCTGGACAACACGGATCCTCAAATAAAACGGGCATAACTCTCTCATTTGAACTCCGTTTTAGATAAATGACCACTCATTGGAAGGTAATTTAATAAAATTTCAGTATATGTTCTGTTCTAGACACAAGGGAAAATTCATGAAGAAGAGGTAGTCACAAGGCAATGAGAACTAGACGAAGGAGATGAGGATGACAACAATGAAGAGTGCTTGGATAATGCTTTCATGAAGCGTACATGATCAAATTAAGAAGCTTAGAATACAAACAAAACCTTTGGAGCACTGGCACATGAAGACACAAGCAGGCTACATCCAATACAAGGAGATGTTAGAAGCAAACCACGAAGGATTACAAAAGATGACATCAAGCTGCCTAGGCACTTTGAATTCTTGCGCAAAGGACCATGGCTTTGCATTAACATGATCGAGGTGACAAGTCTAGCTATATGACTATAACTAAAGTGCTTTGCAGGAGGCAACCCATCTTTTTTATTTACTTTCTTTATTAAGATGATGGTGTATATTGTGCTCTTTAATCGAAACCATCAGGTAATTTTGTATCATTGCTCTTACAAATTCTGCAACCACATGTTGTATGCTTTAAATAATATTGAGGGAGCGTTTTGTTATTTGATCTCGGAAAACTTATAGACCCTTTTTTGTGTGCTACTAGTGTTTAGAGTCTTTTTCTTTGTGTCTTTTTAGAGAGAAATATGAAGCATGGCACCACCCATTTTGATTCTAAACTTGTGGCTAGTTAATTTAGGCTAACTTTTATTTTTTGTTAGATCACCATCACATCATATTATTTTCCACCTTGCATTGCATTGCATGATTTATTTTGTTTATAACCTTTTGTTGTAATCCTTTTCCACCTAAGCCTTCCTATCAACCTCGTTGAAAACCAGAGCCAATAGAGGTAGGGTTAACTTGTGTTGATCACTTTGCTGCACCATTCAGATTGGCTAAGTCTATTTCTATCTTCTGTTCTAACTGAAATTTTTTGACAAGCCTACCTAATACCTTTAGCCATCCTAAAACCTTAGGTTTTGTTTTTCATAAAAAATAACCCTTGCTTTTATTTTTGTTTTGAAATCACCTTAGATAGAATTTCTATACTTTATTTATCTCTTCAAAAAATTTGTTTTAAGCCAAAAATATAGGATACCTATGAACCTACCCTAAGCCTTGTTAGTCTATTTGTTGGGGCTTTTCGATGAATGATTTTCTTGTTGATATTTCTTGACTTCTTATGGCCAGCCTTGCAATGTCATTCTAAGCAGGTATTTTTGAATCAGCTAATTGTAGAACAACATTGATAGTCTTTTTGACCTTGCTAACCCTTGTTTTTGCTAACTCTTTGCATTTGCATTTTGCATTTCACATCATCAACACTTTTGTTATGTTAACATGTTTGGTTTTTTGAACTTTTGGAGTGCTTGGATTCTTTGGCTTTAATGTGGTGTCTTATTCAAGAATTTCAGCAACTTAGTAGCAAACATAGTGTTTAAAACTTTGTGTAATCTCTATCAAGTTTGGTCCCCACCTTTCATGTTACTAACTTCATGCATTCACACTTGCACGCACGTACACTCATTAGGTTTTTGTTATTATTTTACTGAATTAGCTATGCCACAAGTTAAGGTCTTAGGGATGTCTTTGGTCTGTTAGCAACTATTTCTACTCCTGACAGTCACCTCGGGGGTAGTATGTGCACTTGAATTGTTTTGCAGACATGATGAAGTGCTTTCATGAAAGAAAAAGTGAAAAAATTAAAGGACAATAATGGTGACAAAAGTGAAGAAGCGTAAAGACAAGCTCTGGACGTGGAGCACAAGAATTTCAACAATCATAAAATGCTTCATCTTCTTCTTCCATGCTTAGCACAATGCTTAGCATGGGGGAGGACTTGGCGGATGAAGATAAAAATGCTATATGGAATACAAGGATCACGGTTGCCAGAAGATGCTCCTTTTTCTTCTTCTATGCTAAGCACAACGCTTAACAATGGGGGAGGCTACCTACAGTTCGTTATAAGCATCGAAAGGATGGTAAATTCTTCCTCAACCTTCTCTTTGTTCATCTCTTTCTAAAATGCATGTGTATATAAGCATTCAACCATAGATTCAATGTAACCTTTTTTATATCTCTCAATAATAACATGGCTACTAGGAGTACAACCTAGTTTCTGTTTTCAATAAATCATGATCACCATCACCTTGTGCTTACAACGATGTTAGTAATTTTGGTATAATCTTGCTTATGGAAAAATGATGAAGGTTGCCGCTTTGTTTTACCTACACAATATTTTATATGACTTGACTATTTGCTCTCTATTTAATGAACCTAAATTGATTAATTACCAGCTCTTTTAATTGTGGAGGTTAAATGGCTAAATTCTAGACCCACAAACTCAATGTTGCTCTTTGATTTAAGTTTTTCTGATAACTTGATAACTTGATTTGTTTTTATTTAAAATTAATTCATATGCTATCTACATTTGTGAATCTCTTACAAATTTCTACCTACCAGAGCCTATATATATGCATGATCTTTCATGATGAAACCTTTAGATTGCAAACTTATATTTTGATGAGTTAGATTAAGATTGATTTATGTGGTATGAGACATAGAAGCTAGCAATCTCCTTTATGTAAACATTTTTCTTGCTAGCCTTTCTGTCCATGCATTGTAAGTTTCTACACTGAAAATTTCACAAACCTTGCTAGGCATCCAATCTAAACTCAAATTATCATTTTGTGACTACCTCCTTAACCACAATCTATTATTGAGTATCGATTTGGAGGTCCACTAGCGTGAAGAATAAAAATCGAAGGAAATAGAGGCCAGGAGGGGCCAGGCCGATTGGCGTGGGTGGTTTTTCCCCTAGACTTTCTAAATTTTGGCGTATCCATCAAAGGAATAAAATAATTTTCTGATGAAGATTGAAAATTTTGCTACTTGCCTTACACCAGTTTATCTTTCTTTCTCTTTCATGCTCGAGGACGAGCATCATCTAAGCATGGGGGCATCATCGCAGTATCTCTGACTACTGCCGAGTAAAGTACTAAGTTTTGAGAAAAAAGAAAAAAATGAAAAAGAAAGAAAATAAAAAGAAATGAAAAATAAAAAATAAAGGAGAAAACGAATAAAATGCTCCTTAGTTCTTTGAGACTCATTAAAGCTCCCAGGGCTCTCAAGATTAAGGATTGATCCATACTCATTTTCCAACCATGTGCAATACGATTACGAGAACTTCATTTGTGTCTCGCGATCACCCTATGCCCTTGCACATGTCCACTATCTAAATGTGTGTGTTTCATCCCTCTCCCTCTCCAACATTTATTTCCTATGGTCTTTTTGAAAAGTCTTAGTAATCCCAATAGATCTCTCTCTTAGTTTGACAATATTTCAAATATAATATTTTGCTAGAATTGATTCTACCTACCAAGCTCCACATAAGCCTCCCACTTTCATATATGAGTAGAATAGGTTGAAAACAATCTAGTATAGGCTTGAGTGAATTGATAAAATGAGTGTTTCCATGAACTGTTGCAAGAGAGTTTCACTTATGTTGGATTTGTATCTTTTTGAAAAACTTTTCACAACAGAACAAGGTAAAGGCCTGAAGATCACATAAGTTGAAAAGCATTGTATTTATTTTATTGTGGCATATTCTTTATTGCTAGTCTATCTTCCAGGATGAAAAGTAGTCGATCACAACTTGAACTTTAATACTAAATACTTTAGAGACCAATGTGTCTATGTATGACTAAGTGCAGGGATGACATCGAAGGGCAATGCTGATTTCTTGATTAAGCAAGTATCTTGGACTTACTCAAGAACGAGCAAGGTTTAAGCATGGGGAATTGTTGACGCTCGTTATTGCCACATTTTTAGTGCTCTTTAAGTAGTGTTTTCATACATATTTTTACTAACTTGCCACTTGATATTTAAATAACCTCATGTTCGCATATGTATTGTATTTTGGACCATATTGCAAAATCACATGAAATACAAGTCAAATTGGATGATTTGCACAAAGCCCACCTAGAAGTGCAAGCCCAAAGGAATCAAGCCTAGTTAAGGAAGCCCATGGAACACTTAATGGGCCATGTGTGCTTCCATAGCCCAACCCATGATCCTTAGGTGTCCACATTCAATGAATCTCAGGCTAAGGAGACTTAAACATGAAGAAATTGAAGTTTTGGAAAGTTATCCATGAGATCAAGTCAACCCTAGAGATATTCGCATAGCCCAAAATAGTTTGATCTTTGGTGCAGATTCAGAGACCTAAACGACCTCTAATGAAGAAAGTTTGACTACCAAAGTTGTAGCCACCATCGAGGGTTTAGATTTGAACATATGGAAAGTATAATTTGGATTATGGATCAAGGAGATATGGCCCCCGAAATACATGCTACGCAGAGAAGTCCGAAATCAGACAGATTATCTTGCGACACTATTTTAGGGACCTTACCTTCGTTTTCAGGGAAAGCAATGAATACCAAAGTTGAAGATCTTTTTGTGCTACACAATTTAGGCACCAGATTTGAAGTCCAAACGTGGGAGATATGGTGTCGGGAAGGAACGGTTGCGTAAAAGGAAATTTTGGGCGAGTAAAATATTATGGAAATCAAGTTTGCTTAACTCCCAAGAAAGGAGCTCATGCAAGGAAAGGTGGAACATACCCCAAGGCTCCCTAAGGGTATAAATATGACCCCTAGGTGCCCTTAATGGAGGATCAATCCACCTGAACTCGATGAAACTAAGGGCATTCACCAGAGGAAGCTGAGGGCTGCTACAAGTCTTCGAAGTTGTCTAGTAGATGGCTTAGGCCGACCCTAGCCACCATGGCCTCCCTGCACGGTTGTGCCATGGTGGAGTTCAGGAGCTAGTTGCGATCATTAATGGTATGTACTCGGAGGTAATGATCTAAATACATCTATTATATGAGCAATGTTCTTCATGTCATCCCATCTGTTAGCGACTCAATGGCTCCTTTTATGCTCTTCTATCTATGATGAATATCTTTATTCCTTAGTCTAATTCATGATTAGACTACATAGCATGCTTTATATAATCATGGTGATTAGATCTAGTATGTTGATCCTTCTTGATAGCTAGACATGTTCACCTGTGTTCGTGCCCTTAAACTGCCTGTGCCGATAGAGAGGATTGTGATAGAATCTGGCTTGTGAAAGGTGGGGAAATTCAGGAGGTTGACCAAAGGTAGTAGTTTAAAGATTGTTTTGGATGAGATGCATGTTGTTCTTGCCTTTTAGCTGGAACTACAACTAGAAGATGATAGGCTCTTGTTGCCCCTGGTGGTGTTATCTTATATATATCTGTGGATGCGATCAATCTGTATTTTCATGATTCATCTTTACAACAAGGTTACCCTCCATATGCAATCTATGCTTCATGTTAGGATTAGATCCGTTGAGCTAGATAGAATACCTTAGTCAGTTTCCTGCCGATCCATGGATTAATAAACCTTGGATGAAATAATCTAAGGGAAAAGCTATGATGATACGTGCGCATGTGGTTCATAAATTGGCACGCTAACTGCCGTCAACACACGCGCGGCTATGGGTGGCTACGGGGCGAGCCACGCTAGCTTAGCGCTGTTTTCATCCTCTGAAGTGAAAGGAGCAAACCACGCGGCGGAGAGGATAAAATTCTTATCTTATCCTTGAGAAGAATTTCTAGGGGTGGGTCACCCCGTGACGTGCTATATATATGGCATCACCCACCCCTAGAAATAGCTCCCATTTTTAGTGGCAGGTCGCCTCGTGGCCCACCCATGCAAACGCTTCTCCAAGGGCGGGCCAGATGCTACAGTAGCCCCCCTATTTTGTATGTGCAGGTGGCAATTTCGCCTGCCCCTAGAAAAACAGGGCGCCCTTACAACTCGTTTTTGTAGTAGTGTTGTCTATAGATGAAGGGCTTGCATTGACAAATTCAGTGCTTAGTAGTCTACCTCTGTGTATGAGGTCTTTCTTTGCTGTTCCTAGACTTTTTCTTAAGAAGCTATACAAATTCATATCTAGATTAAACTGCTAGCAAAGTGAGCAGTTGATTGGGTTCAGGAATTTGTGTCGTCCTTAACCAGCTAGATCAATTCAGATCCAGATCGCCTTGCAAAATGGAGTATTTTTTGTCGTCCTACAGAACATGAAGGTTTAGGGATAAAATATTGCTTTTGCTAATTAAATGTTTATTCAAATTACTTGCGACTGACGGGATATGGAAATAGTTTATTATATTGGAAACAAATAGTACTTAGGTTCTAAACCTTTTAGCATAAGTTGAGTGGAAAAAATGGAGACTTACATTTTTGGGATAGACTTAAGAAGGCTAAAAGGGATTTCCATGTTGGGACCTTTATAATGAAATTAAATTGCCTCCCGAATTAGGTTATGGGACGCATCGTGGGAATGCAACATACCAACAACAATATCCTTATTTGTACGACATAATATGGCACAAACAAGATATTGGGAGCATAAGTCCTCACTTTCTTTCCCACCTAATTTATTCTTGTGGCTTGTGTTGAGATATTATAGCACCAGAATTAGTACCATGGAATATGTTGCTTACATCATATTAAGTGATTTAGTTCAAATAAGTGTGTGTATGCATTCATACTGGTGCATTCTGGTGTTTCTTAAGTGCAAATTTTTTAAAAATATATGTTATGCATCTTTTAGATTTTTTAGAGAATTTATTCTCCTATTCCTAGAGCTTTTCCAATTTTTGGATGGTTCTAGAAGTCGGAATAGAGCTTTTCCAATTTTTGGATGGTTCTAGAAGTCTCCAAGTAGTTGATTTGGATTCCTCGTGTCCAAAACCATCTCAAGTAATTTTCCTGAAATTTTTGAAGTTTTCAGAGTATTTTTCGTGATTTAATTGCGACTTCTGGATTTTCTAGAATTGTTTTCAAATCCGAAATTAATTTCCCAAAATTAGAAAAATATGAAAATAAAATCGAACTCCAACCCCGTTTATAAATACTTTTTGGTGATCCCTTGACATCCTTTTTCCAACCCGCAAACCTCACCTCGTTTCGACAATCATAGCTCCTGCTAATGTCAAACTTATTAACGTTAAACTCCAACGAGAACTTGGCGAGCAACTCCGATGAAACTCTTCTTGGTCGAAGACTCCAAGGTGAGCACACCATCGAGTTGGCCTCATCATCCTCGTTTTGCCATTCAACTGCAATTTTGGATGCCGGTCCCTGATGATACCATATTTTTTCTCACTTTCTGTTTCCTTTTCCCTACCGGCTGGCCATGGCCACCTTCTCCTGAGATTTTGCTCGCCAGCCCGCTGCCTCCTAGCCCCTGGGCGGCCGCGCGCACGCCTACTGCTGCCCGCGCCCAAACCCCACCACCCCCACACGCCCGCGCCCGCCTAGCCTAGCGCCGCGCGCCTCGCACGCCCCGCCGCCTCTGCCTGAGCGCCTGTGCACCACCACCTGGTGCCGAGCCGCGTCGCCGCCCGGCCGCCGGCAAAGAATCCCATCCACTAGCGCACGGTCAAGATCGGGAAGAGGATGAAGGAAGAAGATGGCGACTTTGCAGTTTGGCTCTTGAAGAAAGTTCTAATCTTGCAATTCAGTCCAAGTTTAAGTTTTAACATGTTTGTGCCCTAGGTTTTCGCGGTTAAGCCCCTGAAAGTTTTAAAATCTCGCCAGCAAGTTCCTAAAGCTCAGTGAAGCCATATCTTTTGTGTTTTAGCTCTGTTTTGAGTAATTTTTTTTGCTCACATGTTCATCTTAATGTGTAGATTGGTTTTGTACCACTTTTTAGTTCTGTTAGAGATGTTTCGTGTACTTTTTTCTTATTTATTGTATTATTTTTTTTGCATGTGCTTGTGTGATGCGTAGAGAGCGTGATGTTCAAGGAATTTCCTAAAGACCAAGGCTCTGAAGACTCTGAGCAGTAGCAAGGCTTTGAGGAATGCAAATGTCCTTGGTCATTTATATTTATACCTAAATGATACGCAATTTATTCATAATATTTATTTATCGCTTGCATTAATACGATGGTTCCCGTTAAGGATGATGCCTAGCTTCTTTTGATTGTACCTTGCAGCCGGGTTGTTTAATAAACTTGATGGTAGATGATGCTTAGTTTGCTCAACTAGGTTGGTAAATAAACAACATGGTTTATTTATTTATTTACTCTATGTTCATGTATGTTTATTGAATTGCAAGACCATATCTGGTAATTGGAACATGGAGAGCTACCTAGGAAAACAGTGTAACCACAATTATTACATGGCTGACTTTGGCTATTAACTAGTAAACTGGGTACATTATGATCTTATATGATACATGAAAAGGGCAAGAGGTGTTGCATTGTTGGTGTATAGCTCGGTCATTTTGGGTGGTATTTTTAACTAAGGTACTGCACTCACTAGGGAGGATTATGTTATGCTTCGACTTGAAACCTCAGCGGATTGTCTTGTATTACAATAAACTCTGTGAAGATCTCATAGTGAATCCCTAGCCACTCACCTTGGCAGTGTTTAAGAGCCTTGCAAATCCGAGCAACATGGGAAACACGAATTGTGGGTAAAATTGTACAACCTTTGTAGAGTGTAAAATTATTATAATAGTTGTATTCGCGGTCATGAGCACTCTGGATCCTCACATGATTAATTCATTTGAATTTGAATTAACTTGTTTTTATTTTCTTATGTGCATGCCTTTGGTATATTGATGCTCAATAATGATAATTAGCTGTTGAATCAAACTTGACCAACTAAAAATGCTAATTGCAGTTAATCTTGTTAGCCTTCGACCATATAAAGCCTTGCATGTCATATTATTCTTTTCTCTTGTTGAGTACGGCATGTGCTTACGCTTGTGTTTTATATATTGCATCTACAACGTATGGATTGCTGCTTAGACCTAGAAAATTTAGAGGATTTTACAGGAGATTTTTTAGGAGTTCTAGACGAGTCACACGGTTAGTTGCCTGTGTAACTGGAGCTTTTGTTTACGTTTCTTAGTGAAACGCTCGTTTATTCTTCCGCTAAAATTTTTAAGTCATTCTGAGATGTAATACCTCTTTCGTTATGATGTGGTTGTGGTTATTCACATGAAAGTTTATTATATATGTGAAATTTTAATCGTAGCAATGCACTCAATTTTTCCATTAAAACCAGGTGCGACGTATCCACACCGACGAGGATGGGCCGTTAAAGGCCATTAGATTTTTAGTAGCCACCAAGAGCAACGTCCCACAACCAAGACGCATTAAAACCAACGAACGCCTCGGGCAACCTCGCCTAGCGTGCACATCGTCGAGCATGCCAACAGCTCGGAAACGGCATCTCCGACGATAACATCGTAGACCTGGGAAAGAAGCTCGCACCCCTTTGCTAAGATAAGACCAAACCTCTCTTCATCCCGTACACCGACAATCTGAAGGAGAGGAACGACAAACCTCGCAGCCAAGTCGCCGGAGCATGCTGCACGCGGCGGAGGGGACGACGCCACCAGAGATCTCCTGGAGGAGACACATATCGTCTGGAATCAACGACAACTCCATCTAGCAATCTAGCCTACTAGCAAGCCTATAACCCTGAACTAAGCCTATAACTGTAGATAAAAAACTACTTCCTCCGTTTCAAATTATAGATCGTTTTGAGTTTTTTAATTCATATATATTATTATACATTTAGACATAAAGTGTATTTAAGTGTATAATAAAATCTATAAATTAAAAAAGTCCTGTCGGGCATCGGCACGTCGATTTCCCGCCCCTCCGGTGTCCAGGTCAGTACCGGAGATCCGCTTCGCAGTGAGTCCACCACTCTCAGAACTATAGAGGGGAAAAGACAGCTCTGGAAATGAAAGACTTCAGCTTCCATATTGACGCCATCAGACAGCACAAAGATGCCATGATCAGGTGGCTACTCCCTCCATCATAAAAAGAACTAGTCATTCTACGAATTTTTGGACAGAATAATAAGGAAGTAAAATGATCTTGTTTAGTCCTATTTATTAACTTATTTTTTGATAAATTTTGAACCCTAAAATGAATTTTTAGGACGGAGGAGGGAGTATCTTTTTTGGAACAAGTAGGTTACACCACTCTATCTTCTATAAATGATGTACTCAACTAGCTCTGTAAAGATGTTTAAGTCTCAACCCTTGTTACAATCAAGCTTTAAACAGTTTTGAAGAATTAACTAAAAAAGGCAATCATGTTTGGAATCACGCCAAGCCTTCAATTAATTCCTACACTTGAACCTCTAAAGGTTAGTTCATTACAATTCTACCAAAAGAGAGCATGTCAATGGCAAGTCGAATTTTGGTTGAATTCATCCTGGCTTTGAATTCAAGTGAAAATTCAACTTGACTTTTACTTGAGTTCAAGTCTTCAGAACTGCATTATTTACATTCTCATACAGCAGGTAGCCATTACTTTTTATACAGAGACCCTTAAACCAAACCACAGTCCATTTAGCAGCAATGAAGACACACTCATAACTGAAAACACTTCACATTCTAATACAAGTAACCATTATTTCGGTCATTGTAAATTTTCCTACCATATACTAATTCATTTAGACGTCCATAGGTAACTATGAGATATTTATTTGTCTAGGGGCCATGATTCGATGCACTGTAAACCACCATTAAACTTGTAACCATGTCTACCTGAAACTCTGAACGTTGTAACTTGCCCACCATAATGCAGCTTTAAATCTGAGTCGCCCCTTCCAGAATACAGCAATGCTTCCTGGAGCTCCCCTTCCTCCCAGCAGATGCTCACAATCACATCCCGCCGAGCCTTCAACCCTTTAACACAGCCCCTGGGCCACTTATTGCGTGGGAGCGCAGGGAGCAGATAGAGATCAGTGAGAGTGCTCTGAAGCAGCATTTCAGCTAAGGCAGCTGTGAATCTGCAAGGGTACAGAATTAGATATTCCAAATAATAACAGCTCAGTTACAGGAACTGGATATCAGCAACTTCCTTATGTTCTTTATCATAACAGTTTTTTTAGTAATAGCACAAACTTCATTATTATCAGCTAGAAGCACGCATAGAATAAACTAGAGCTATGTATCTGAAATGTGAGAAAACTTGTACCCAAAGTTAGCATCGATCTGGAAAGGGGGATGTGCTGTCCACAGGTTGGTATACAGTCCACCATTGAGGCCAAACTTTTCAGTTGGGGGAACCAGATTGATCAACTTTAATATCATCCGATATGCATTTTTGCTGTCCATAAGACGTGCCCACAAAGCCATCTTCCACGTAAGTGACCATCCAGGGCCATCTTCCCCTGGTAAGAAGCCAGAGTGTATTAGCTTAATAACTCAGTAAGTACTTTTCTTCTGTATAATGCATTTCATACAGTCATAAAAAAGATCAGTGCGACATGCGTTCATCTCATCTAGCTCATACCTAAACAAGATGAGAACCATTACAAAATCATGTTTAATTTTACAGTCTGAATTTTCTATTGTTCCTTGAATTTCTAAACTTCTGTTATTATGTAACCATTCACCATTGTCATACTAATCACACAAGACTTCTCTAAAATAAATGGGCAGTCTAGATAATCTGGAAAGTCTAGAGACGAGATTTGTGCTGTGTATGCCGTATAGTAGCCTTCTTGTTATAATGAGGTTAAACTTGTATAATCTTTCCTTCCTGTCAGTTTTTAGACTGGAAACCTTCCGAGAGATACCCCAAGATAGGAACAATCACAACATATTGAATACATAACAATAAATGCACTATGATTCGGGTTAGAATTCGTTTTTCTTCAAAACAAGTAAAACATGGGACTCCTCATGTCTTATTCCTAATGTATATAAAGTTCTTTGAGGTTTATAGATGTATATGCTACAGGCATCTTTACTGTATTAGCTCAGTTGTACTGAACAGAGAATTCTGATGCTGTTTAGGTATTGTAATTGAGGGAATCAGACATTATAATCAAATGCATTTACACATTGTCTTTTGCAGACCTCGTTTGTGAAGGCTATTGGCAGCAGCTTGGCAAATATCAGGATTCCTCTCCATTGTTATTGTATGACCAGGGTAAAGACCAAAGAGATGTGACTGGTGCCTATGATGGACATCTGGGTCCTCAAAATCTAGTGCCTGCATGCAACAACAATCTACGCATGAAGCAAATATGCTAGAAGACTGAATTTGAAACTAGATAAGGGAGCCTGTAGTTGTGAACATTACCCACTCCATGATTGTGCAATCTTTAGCAATCATAATTGGAGGGAGCCGTGGGAGCGCTTGGTTGATCCTCTGAACCAGAGTAGTATCATATTTCCCTAAAACCTATATAGCAGAATAGAAGCAGTAGAAGTGATAATTTAGTTGACATTAAATTCATAAAACAAACCTATTTAACCACAACATAGTTTCATTAACTGATCTAGTCACAATGCATGCAAACAGTACCTCAGCTGAAGCAATAACTGCAAGAAAAATCTCTCGGATGATTGAGATGTCCATCGTAGTAGAATAGCTCACACTAGCATTATGACCACCAGTAGCAGGAGCAATGAAAGAATGCTCTGGAGAAGTAGAGGGGTTTGTTTCCAAATAGCCTTGAGGCCCCTCAATCAACCAATCAACTAGAAACAGAGCACATCCTTCCAGCAATGGATATGCATTCTCCAGAAACACCTACATGTTGAAAACAAGTAGCATTACGTAACTGTGGATCAACTAATACAATTCTTGAATGAACCTTGGGAGCCCCAGAAGTTCCATTTTTTAGTTGTATTAAATAAATTAGTTATAAATTAAATTAAGCTACATCGATCTTCATGAACCTAAGTCACTGTTCTGGCCATAGATATATTGCAGCTATATTCACATAGCAATAGATCAATGAAATTCTCAGTTTAAAGTGATATAGGTTAAACTTATACAAGAATGTGTGATCACTAGTACAAGAACATTATGATAGTCTGGAAGAGGCTACAATTTGATAGCGCAGACGGTATTATCATACTTTATCCAACGAATACTGGTAGTGTTCCCAAATATGCGTACAAAGCCAAGCACCCCCCATTGGCCACACAGCATACTGAGGATCTCCATTTGATGCGGATGATTTTGCCCAGATGTCTGATTTGTGGTGAATTACCCAGCCGCTTGTTTGGTAATTGGTCTGTCACAAATGGATATCCACATATGAAATTGAAGAATGATCTGCAATGGTATAAAACATACTGTTTTGTTCTAGGTAAATTGCTTCAGAGTTTTCTTGCATCATGGTCTAAGTATGCGATAAAAATACAAAATGGTACCATGTTTTACATGTACCATTCTTCTGTTATAACACTGTAATTAACTAGAACTTGGTCTCTGGCGACTACTTTTTATACAATGCACTCATATAAAAACATCTCATTGTCACAGATGGTAGAATAAGTCTCTATGTGTGTGTTGTATGGTTAGTGGTGCATGTGCACACCCTATCTATGTATTAGCTATGTTATCCCTAAAATACCCCTGCTACCTACCCCTTCCTTATCTCTATATGTACCCCAAACTGCTATCTACTATGTGTGGTTAATGAAAAGAGATCATTTAGGGCCAACAATTGGTACCTAGAGTCAGTTTTCTCTCTCCCACCAACCCCTCCTCTCCTCCCTCTCTCTCCTTAAACCCTACCCGCCGCTGGCGGTCGGCGGCGGCGGCGCCCCCTCCCCGGCGCCGGCGACCCTTCTCCGACGCGGATCCGACCTCTCCCAACGCGGATCCGGCCTTCCCCCACACGGATCCGGCGCGGGTGGCGGCGGATTCGGCGTGGGACGCGGCAAGCGGCTCGGCGTTTACCCGGGATGGAGGCGGCGGCGACTTCTTCCCCCAACCCAGCGGCTTCCTTGACATCCATGGCGGGTGCCCATAGCACAGCCGACGTGGCTCCAACACCCGGTGCAGCACGCACTCCGGCGGCTCTCGCGCCTTGCACGCGAGCAGTCGCGGCTCGATGACATTGAGCGTGTAGAGCCGGGAGGAGGATGTAGTGACGTTGAGGCGTGCGGACCGGTGCAAGGAGGAGGAGGAGGCGGAGCCGCGTGCGGCGCGCCGGGAAGAGGAGCGGCAAGCGGTGGCTGCGCGCAAGGCAGCGGCGGCGCGTGCGAACGAGGCCACATGCCAGGCCGTGGCGGCATCTCGAACTATGGCAGCGAAAGCTGCGCAGCAGCGTAGGGAAGCCGAGGAGCTGCATGAGGAGCCAACGGCGACGCGCGAGATGGCGCGGCGTGATGAGGAGGAGATGAGGCGCGCGGCGCAAGGCCGCCGGGGCGCGGCGTGATGAGGAGGAGATGAGGCGCACGGTGCAAGGCCGTCGAGGCGAGGTCCAGGCCGCTGGCATCGAGGCACAAGGCGGCCATCCTGAGCCGCAGGAGGCGAACCGACGGCAGGACGCGGAGGTGGAACGGTGGGACAAGGACCCGCGTCGAGGCGTGGACGACGACCATCCCCAGAGCAGGAGGAGCTCCGTCCACGAGTCCGGCCTCGACTCCGACTACGACTCTGACCTCGACTCCGAGCTCCGACCCCCGAGGGTAGACCATCATCCAAGAGACCGTCGGCAACATGCAGTGGCCGATGCTCACCAAGACCAACTACATGGAGTGGAGCTTAGTGATGAAGGTGAACTGCAGGTACGGCAGACGTGGGATGCGGTTCGGTATGGCGATGTCGATCGCCATGAGGACCGGCGAGCGCTGGAGACGCTTCTCGCCGCGATCCCGATGGAGATGGCGGACAACCTCTCGAATAAGAGGACCGCCAAGGACGCCATTGCCGCGGCTCGCATCGATAGTGACCGCGCCCGCAAGTCCACTCTCCAGAAGCTTCGACAGGAGTGGGATCGTCTGGCTTTCAAGCCAAGCGAGGACGTTGACGACTTCGCCTTCCGTCTCTTCGGCTTGAGGCAGCAGCTGGCGCGGTATGGCGATGACGACATCAACGAGGAGAAAGCCGTTGAGAAGTTCCCGCGCGTCGTCCGGAAGTACACGCAGCTCGCCATCTCCATCGAGACGCTGTTGGACCTCTCCGCGCTGACGATCGAGGAGCTGACGGGGCGGCTCAAGGCGGTCGGCGACCATGAGGAGTTGTCGCCTCGCGGGCCAGTCACCATCGGTGGCAAGCTCCACCTCACCGAAGAGCAGTGGCTCGCCCGCCAGATGGAGCAGAAGAAGGGGAGCCTTCTTCCTCGATAGGTGGCCACAAGCACAAGCCGCGCAAGGCGCCCAAGGCACGAGAAGGCGCCGAGAGCGGCGCATGCGGAGGCACCAAGGGTGGTGCTACCGGCAAGCGCAAGGCTGCACAAGACGACACCTGCCACAACTATGGCAGGACTGGCCACTGGGCCAAGGAGTGCCGCCAGCCGAGGCGCGGCTAGGCTCACGTCGCACAGGCTGCGGAGGAGGATGAGCCGGCTTTGTTCCTGGCTCACAGGAGCATCGAGCTACTTCCAGCGGCACCGGCTTCCACTACTCTCCTTCACCTTGATGAGCCGCGCGCACAAGTCTTCCTCGGCGACGGTTCCAGCAATGACAAGATCGGTGGCTGGTTCCTAGACAGTGATGCTACACACCACATGAGCGGGCGCCGGGAGTTCTTCTCCAACCTAAACATCGATGTGCGCGGCTTCATCAAGTTCGCCGACTCTTCGGCCGTGGAGATCAAGGGCAACAACTCCGTCATTCTCATCGCCAAGACTGGCGAGCACCAACTCCTCACCGGAGTCTTCTACATCCCCGCACTGAGGAACTCGATCATCAGCCTTGGGCAGCTGGATAAGAGCGGTTCGCACGTGGAGATCTTGGCGGAGTGCTCCGCATTTGGGATCGACGACAGCGCCTCCTTGCCAAGGTGGAGAGGGGGAACAACCGCCTCTACGTCCTCTACGTGGAGGTGGCTCAGCCTCTCTGCCTTGTTGCCCGCCGCGACGACGAGGCTTGGCGGTGGCACGAGCGCTTCAGGCACCTTCACTTCGAGGCCCTGAGGCAGCTTGGCACTAAGGAGATGGTGCAGGGCATGCCGTGCGTCGACCATGTGGAGCAGCTCTACGACACCTGCGTCATCATGAAGCTGAAGTGATGCCCCTTCCCTCACCAGGCGAGCTTCCGAGCCAAGGAGAGGCTCAAGCTCGTGCATGATGACCTCTGCGGGCCGGTGATGCCGACTACTCCAGGAGGGCAACGCTACTTCCTACTACTTGTCGACGATGTCTCCCGATACATGTGGGTGGTCCTCCTCGACACAAAAGGAGCTGCTGCGATGCCATCAAGCACATTCAAACTGCTGCGGAGAACAAGTGTGGCCGCAAGCTTCAAGTGTTGTGCACCGACAATGGTGGCGAGTTCACGGCAACTGAGTTCGCGGCGTACTGCACCGACGAGAGGATCTAGCACCACTACTCCACGCCGTACACCCCGCAGCAGAACGGCGTCATCAAGCGACGCAACCAAACGGTGGTGACCATGGCTCGAGCGCTTATCAAGTAGAGGGGGATGCCGGCCATCTTTTAGCAAGAGGCGGTCATGACAGCCGTGTACATCCTCAACCGCTCGCCCACCAAGGCTCTCGACGGCAAGACACCATACGAGGCTTGGCATGGGCACAAGCCGGTGGTCCCCCACCTTCACGTCTTCGGCTGCCTCACGTACATCAAGGAGCTGAACAACGTCAACAAACTCGATGATAGGAGCACCCTAGGGGTGTTCATCGGCTACGCTGAGGGAGTGAAGGCCTACCGCATCCTCGACCTGGAGACACAGCATGTGCGCAAGGAGCGTGACGTTGTGTTTGACGAAGGACGAGGTTGGGCGTGGGGCAAGATGGTGGACGACGGCTCGACTACGACGTACAACGACTTCACTGTCAACTACGTCCACTTTGAGGGAGCTGGGGGAGTGGCCAGCTCTTCTTCACCTAGCGTGCCTACCCCAGTCCCCGGGTCTCCACCGACTCCGGCGAGCTCTTCACCGACGCCGGCAAGTCCTCCACTGACTTCGGCGAGTACTCCTCAAGCTGTGACGAGCTCTCCAATGCCACCACCACAGCCGGCCATGCCACTCTCCTACGATGGTAGCTACTTCTCCTAGCACGGCTGCACCAGCATCGGCTCACAACGAGCATAGCCCAGTGGAGTTCGCCACTCCAATCTCCCACGACGAGGACTGCGTCGACACATACCACGACAGCGAGCCTCTGCAGTACCGCACCATGGACGATATCCTCGGTGACCAGGCAGTGCCGGGACTTGTATCGCATGACCTGGAGGCGGAGCTGCACCTCGCGTACGCCGAGGCAAGCCTCGCTCCTTCGCTGAGGTTGAGGGACACGCGGCATGGCGCGCCGCGATGAAGCTAGAGATGGACACGGTTGAGAAGAACCGGACTTGGGAGCTGGCTGATCTCCCTCCCAGTCATCGCGCGATCATCCTTAAGTGGGTGTACAAGCTGAAGAAAGATGAAGCTGGTGCTATCGTCAAGCACAAGGCTCGATTGGTGGTGCGCGGGTTCGTGTAGCAGGAGGGGATCGACTACGACAATGCCTTCGCTCCTGTTACATGGATGGAGTCCGTGCGTCTCCTCCTCGCACTGGCAGCCCAGGAGGGCTAGCGTGTCCACCACATGGACGTCAAGTCTGCCTTCCTCAACGGCGACTTGAAGGAGGAGGTCTACGTCCACTAGCCGCCGGGATTCGTCATCCCCGGCAAGGAGAACAAGGTTCTCCGCCTGCACAAGACCTTCTATGGCTTGCGGCAAGCACCGCGAGCTTGGAATGCCAAGCTGGATTCCACGCTGAAGATCATGAGCTTCAAGCAATACCCGCACGAGGCGACCATCTACCGGCGGGGCAAGGGAGGCTATGCCCTGCTGGTGGGCGTCTACGTCAACGACTTGGTGATCACGGGCACCAAGGACGAGGAGGTGGAGACGTTCAAGGACGAGATGAAGGTTGCCTTCCAGATGAGCAACATGGGTCTCCTCTCCTTGTACCTGGGGATCGAGGTGTACCAGGACAGCTCCGGCATCACTCTACGACAAATCGCCTATGCCAAGTGCATCGTTGAGCTAGGAGGGCTCACCGACTGCAACCCTGCTCTCACTCTGATGGAGGAGAGGCTAAAGCTAAGTCACGACAGCACGGCTAAGGAGGTTGACGCCACGCAGTACCGGCACCTTGTAGGGAGCCTTCGCTACCTTGCCCACACGTGGTCGGACTTGGCATTCTCTGTCGGCTACGTCAGTCGGTTCATGCAACGACTGACAATGGAGAACAAGTAGGCTATCAAGAGGATCCCGCTACATCGCGAGTACTCTCGGCTGTGGCCCACACTACCCAAGGTGTCCTGCCGTTGCGCACTTCATCGGCTACAGCGACAGGGACCACACCAGCAACATCGACACCAGCAAGAGCACGAGCGGGATGCTATTCTTCCTCGGCAAGTGCCTCGTCAGCTGGCAGTTGGTCAAGCAACAGGTGGTGGTCCTGTCCAGCTGCGAGGCCGAGTACATCGCCGCTACTTCTACTTCTACTCAGGCTCTTTGGCTCGCTTGGCTGCTTGGTTATCTTCTTGGCAGAGACACTGAAGCAGTGGAGCTCAAGGTGGACAGCAAGTCCGCTCTAGCCCTGGTGAAGAACCCTGTCTTCCACGAGCGAAGCAAGCATATCCGGGTAAAGTACCACTTCATCCAAGGCTGCTTGGAGGAAGGGAGTGTCAAGGCGAACTACATCAACACCAAATTCAACTCGCTGACCTCCTGACCAAGTCACTTGGAAGGATCAAGTTCCAAGAACTTTGCTCCAGGATCGGGATGGTTCAGCTGCCACTCAAGGCACTCAAGACTTAGGGGGGAAATGATAGAATAAGTCTCTATGTGTGTGTTGTGTGGTTTGTGGTGCATGTGCACACCCTATCTATGTATTAGCTATGTTATCCCTAAAATACCCCTACTACCTACCCCTGCCTTATCTCTATATGTACCCTAAACTACTATCTACCATGTGTGATTAATGGAAAGAGATCATTTGGGTGCTGGATAAGTCTTGCTGTTGTACTAGTCCTTGTGGGGCTACAACATCTGTTTGCTGCAGCACCTACCTGTTGACTGCTTTGTTGTGGGGCTGCAGCATCTGCTCTATTTGCTGCAGCACCAGTTTGTGGACTGGAGGATACTGGGGCTGCAGCATATGCTTGCTGCAGCACCACTTTGTTGACTACCTTTAGGGTACGACAGTCCTAAGCATCTTAGACTAGATAGGACAGCACCAAAGGTATCTTAGACTAGCATATGCCTTGATGCTTGGCTGGTTGGCTGCTAGGCCAGCTATAAATATGTATCCCCAACCCTTGGTTGGACATGGTATTGTGGAAAGAAAAACCAAGAAAATTGCCCCAACTCTTCCTAGTGCCATCCTCTCGATGAGAGTTACAGTTCAGATCCTAACAACTGGTATTAGAGCCGTATTATCCTGTAGCTTGAACATCTCCTGCTCACATCCCTCCCCAGCCACCCTTCGTCCCCAACCGGTAGTAGAAACACGGATGTCCCTGCTCACTCCTCTCCCCCTACGCAGACGAGCAGCAGCTCGTCGGAAGCAGCCTCTTCCCCACGCAGCCCCCCGGTGGCGCGCTATGTCCGCAGGACAGTCTCAGCACTCGGTCGCCTTGAGTGCGCGGCGTCGGCAAGAGGCCGAGCTCGCTGTGGCAGAGGAGCGTATCCGAGTGGCGGTAGAGATCGCTGCGGCGGCGGCAAGGGCGTCGAGGCTGGTGGCGGCGGAGCTGGCTGCAGCGAAGGCGGAAGTGGAAGCGGCGGCGGCGGCAGATGTTGCGCGTGCGGCGGCAATGGAGCTTGAGACTCTACGTGGCGGTAGCATCAGCAGCACTACCTCTGCCGATGGCGGTACCAACGTAGAGGTCGTGCTAGCAACGGAGGTGGCGCAGGAACCGGCATCACAGTGGGCAGCCGCCGCGGGCGCAGTGGCGGCAGCCCAGATGGGCGTGCACACGCCAGCAGCGCTCCCGGCGGGGGTGCGTGCGACGACCGTGTTCCTAGCAGACATGGTGACCGCGACTCCTAGGGCGACCCGCACATCGACCTCGCACTGGAGGTCCAGCGATTGCAGGAGAGGGCTGCCCAGCTGCAGGCAGAGATGGAGTTCGATCGGCGGCGCAGCGGCCGGGTCCACGGAGAGCGCGGCCTTTACAGGAAGCGTGGCTCTCCCTCCTCGGACCACCGTCATGGTCGCCACAGGGCCCAGGCTGTTGTCAGGGAAGTCGGCCCCAGTGGTGGGTGGCCTACCCTCACCAAGACCAACTACGTCGAGTGGGCCATGGTGATGAGGGTGAGGCTCCAGGTGCGGCACATGTGGGAGGCAGTCTGGTACAGTGATGTTGACTACGATGAGGATCGATGGGCGCTGGACGCCCTCATCGCTGCAGTCCCGCCCGAGATGCAGTTCTCGCTTTCCCAGAAGCGGACTGCCAAGGAGGCTTGGGATGCCATCGCTGCGGCACGCATCGGCAGCGACCGCGCCCGCAAGTCCACACCGCAGGCACTTCGCAAGGAGTGGGAGAACCTGGCCTTCAAGCCAGGTGAGGATGTTGATGACTTTGCTCTCCGTCTCAACACTCTATTGCAGAAGATGGTGCAGTACAACAACGACACCTATGGCAAGGAGAGAGCTTTCGAGAAGCTCCTCCGCTGCATACCCGAGAAGTACAAGCAGATCGCTCGCTTGATCGAGTCTCTACTGGACCTCTCCAGGATGTCGATCGATTAGGCGATAGGTCACCTCAAGGTCGTCGACAGCGACGAGTCACAGCCTCCCTCAGGGCTTGTCATCATTGGCGGGAAGCTCCATTTCACTTAGGAGCAGTGCGAGGCCCGCCAGGATGATCGGAAGAAGGGGGAGCCTTCTTCCTCGATAGGCGGCCGCAGGCGCGGCAAGCCGCGTAAGGCGCCTAAGGCGCGATGAGGCACCGAGGGCGGCACGCGAGGAGGCACCCAGGGTGGTGCTGGCGGCGCGTGAGGAGGTGCCCAGGGTGGTGCCGCCGGCGAACACAGGCCGCCACGAGACGAGGCATGCCGCAACTGTGGCAGGCTTGGCCATTGGGCCAAGGACTGCCGACAGCCAATCCGCGGCCAGGCTCACGTTGCACTGGCGGAGGAGGAGGAGCCGGCTCTGCTCCGGGCACACGCAAGCGTCGAGCTATCTCCAGCGGCATCAGCCGCAGCGGCTCTCCTCCACCTTGACAAGCCGAGGGCACACGCCTTCCTCGGCGACGGCTCCAGCAACGATAAGGCTGAGGGGTGGTGCCTCAACACCGGCGCTACCCAGCACATGACTGGTTGGCGAGAGTTCTTCACCGAGCTTGACTCTAGCATCCGAGGCACCGTCAAGTTTGGGGATGCCTCCGGCGTAGAGATCAAGGGCGTCGGCTCCGTCATCTTCACCGCCGAGTCTGGAGAGCACAGGCTGCTCACTGGAGTGTACTACATCCCCGCGCTGAGGAACTCTATCATCAGCCTGGGATAGCTGGAAGAGAACGGTTCGCGCGTGGTGATCGACGATGGAGTCATGAGGATTTGGGACCGCGGTCGTCGCCTTCTTGCCAAGGTAACCAGAGGCGCAAATCGACTCTACATCCTTAATGTGCAGGTGGCACAACCCTTCTGCCTCGCTGCTCGTCGAGACGACGAGGCGTGGCAGTGGCACGAGCGCTTCGGGCACCTTCACTTCGAGGCCCTGAAGTGGCTAAGTGCCAAGGAGATGGTGCGAGGCTTGCCATGTCTCGATCACATGGAGAAGTTCTGCGATGTCTGTGTGTTGACAAAGCAGAGGCGGCTCCCCTTTCCCCAGCAGGCGAGCTTTCGAGCCAAGGAGCAGCTTGAGCTCGTGCACGGGGACTTGTGTGGCCTGGTGACACCGGCCACACCCGGAGGACGACGCTACTTCTTGTGCTCGTCAACGACCTCTCCTGCTACATGTGGGTGATGGTCCTCGGCAGCAAGGGGGAGGCTGCAGACGCCATCTGGCACACGCAGGCTGCTGCGAAGTTGGAGTGCGGCCGCAAGTCGGGCGTGCTGCGCACCGACAACGGTGGCGAATTCACGGCGACTGAATTCGCGTCGTACTGCGCTGATGAGGGCATTCAGCACCACTACTCCGCACCATACAGCCCGCAGCAGAACGGCGTCGTCGAGCGGCGCAACCAGACTGTTGTGGGGATGGCTCGGGCCCTCCTCAAGCAGAGGGGGATGCCGGCTATTCTCCGGGGAGAGGCAGTGGTGACGGCTGTCTACATCCTCAACCGCTCGCCCACCAAGGCGCTCGACGGCAGGACGCCGTACGAGGCTTGGCATGAGCACAAGCTGGCGGTGTCCCACCTGCGGGTCTTTGGCTGCCTCGCGTTTGCCAAGGAGCTTGGCCACATTGGCAAGCTTGACAACAGGAGCACTCCAGGAGTGTTCATTGGCTACGTGGAGGGCTCGAAGGCCTACCGCATTCTCGACTCGGAGACACAGCGTGTGCGCACAGCGCGCGACGTTGTGTTCGACGAAGGGCGAGGATGGGCGTGGGACAAGGCGGTGGACGACGGTTCGACTCCGACGTACGACGACTTCACTGTCGGGTACATCCACTTCGAGGGAGCTGGGGGAGTAGGCAGCTCTTCTTCGCCGAGCGTGCGTACCCCAGTCCTCGAACCTCCACTAACTCCGACGCCTGCTACTCTGGCAG
Organism: Setaria italica; assembly: GCF_000263155.2. NCBI lineage: Eukaryota > Viridiplantae > Streptophyta > Magnoliopsida > Poales > Poaceae > Setaria > Setaria italica. Next base: position 24,678,247 of record NC_028458.1, on the reverse strand, counting down.
CGCCACGCTCTCCAGCCGCGACTCCGGCACCACCACAGCTGGCGACGCCACGTACTCCAGCACCGACAGCCACCCCTCTGGGCACGTCTACTCCGACACCAGCTCATGTCGAGCACAGCCCGGTGGAGTTCGCTACTCCGCTCTCTCACGACGAGGAGCGCATCGACGCGTACCACGCCGGCGACATCGACACCAGTAAGAGCACGAGAGGGATTCTCTTCTTCCTCGGCAAGTGCCTCGTTAGCTGGCAGTCGGTCAAGCAGCAGGTGGTGGCGTTGTCCAGCTGCGAGGCCGAGTACATAGCGGCCTCCACTGCTTCGACTCAGGCACTTTGGCTTGCCCGATTGCTCGGTGATCTCCTCGGCAGAGACACTATAGCGGTGGAGCTCAGGGTGGACAGCAAGTCCGCTCTGGCCCTGGCAAAGAACCCCGTTTTCCATGAGCGGAGCAAGCACATCCGGGTGAGGTACCACTTCATCCGAGGCTGCTTGTAGGAAGGAAGCATCAAGGCGAGCTATATCAACACCAAGGATCAGCTTGTGGACCTACTCACCAAGCCTCTTGGGAGGAGCAAGTTCCTTGAGCTCTGTTCCAGGACCGGGATGGTCCAACTTTCCCACAAGACGACGCACAAGACTTAGGGGGAGAATGCTGGATAAGTCTTGCTGCTGTACTGGTCCTTGTGGGGCTGCAGCTTCTATTTGCTGCAGCACCTGCCTGCTTTGTTGTGGGGCTGCAGCATCTGCTCTGTTTGCTGCAGCACCAGTTTGTTGACTCGAGGACAGTGGGGCTGCAGCATATGCTTGCTGCAGCACCACTTTGTTGACTACCTTTAGGGTAGGACAGTCCTAGGCATCTTAGACTAGATAGGACAACACCAAAGGCATCTTAGACTAGCATATGCCTTGATGCTTGGCTGGTTGGCTGCTAGGCCAACTATAAATATGTATCCCCAACCCTTGGTTGGACATGGTATTGTGGAAAGAAAAATCCAGAAAATTGCCCCAACTCTTCCTAGTGCCATCTTCTCGATGAGAGTTACAGTTCAGATCCTAACATTGGGGCCAATAACAGATTCTTATAGTTGTTGTCAAAGTTACAAGAATTAAACTGTTTGAAGGACATGCGCATGGTGCCTTTCAGATGATGACTGTAGTTTATAAGGTTGGGTTAATATAATCCTCTCAAAGTATGAGGCACGAAAACAAGAAAAAAAGTAAAATATGACTTAATGATTTTGAACTGTTGCATTTAAATTAAGCAAAGGAACAACTGGAATGTACTTTTGCTGTTTTAGCTCCATTAACTGCAAGAGATGCTATGAAGTCAAATAGTGGTTCTTGGCATTCACTAAGGTTGCAGGGAAGTGCTGGCCAGTAATTCATCTCAAGATTAATGTTCAAGGTTGGAGCGGCCCTGTAAAGGAAGCAGCATTATTATTTGTTCCTAAAAATTTATTGCATACATACAAGCAATATGGCAACTGTAGGAACTGGAATCAAGAGGTCCAAACTTAGGAATGATGTTGAGTAAATAAATTAGGTTCACAGCATTTTAGTAATTGTACTCACAAAATATCACTGTATAGTTTTTTGGTAATGATGTATTTCAATTAATCCAATAAGATGATTTGTTAATAGTAGATAAATTTTCTTTTCAATAGGGGAATTTTATTAAATTCAAGGTTTTTACATCGAGTTGATACAAGTTTCTTAACTAAGAGATGTGAAGAAGCTTGGTGTATAACATGAGATGTGAAGATAAAGTTATAAACTAAGAGTGTTCGCAAATGAGAAACAAACATTATCATGGTCTCCAAGAAAAAACTGTTACTAAGATTAACAAGGTGAGTTTGAAACTAAAAGAACATATTATGCAAAAATCACATCATCAAAGTTCACGACATAAGCTTACATGCATGTCCATGAAACTTAATTTGTAAATTATTTGCCATTGCACTTAAACTGCATAAAAAGTACAAACTATTTTCCACAGACATTAAGTGAATTTTTTGTGAATGAAATAAAAGATGGTGTCTGCTTAGAAAAATTATGCATAAAGCAGCAGCAAAAAAAATTAGGCAGCAACCAATAACTGATTAAAAAAATAATTAATAAAAAGGAACTTACTCCCATGCAGGTGTGACACTTTGGTTCCATATCCCTTGCAGGTTAGATACTTGTGTTCCAGGCCGAGAGCAGGAAATGAGAAGATAGCGACCATACTGAAATAACAGTTCAACCAAAGATGGATCTTCATCACTTTTGAAACTACTTACTCTTTCTGCTGTTGTTTTTATGGCTTCACCAACTCCATTCAGGCTTGTGTTTCCAAAGGTTGACAATTGTGATAACTGTAAGGTAACGCGGTGAAAAAGACCCTGAAAATCTATCAAATGAGCAGCTTTTAGCTGAGAAAATGTGAGATTCCTGCTTATGTTTAATGTCCTCAGGGCTTCTGATACTGGATCAACTTTGGAGTCTGAAGGACTGACAAAAGGCCCATCAAACGATGAAGAGGCTGTAATAAGCAAAACAACCCAATCTGCATTATCGATTCTCAAGTTTTGACCATTTATAACTGCTGCTTTTGCCCCATCACCACCCATCTGCAAGCTGAGGGCAGCTGCAAACTTGATGCCAGTATTGTCAATTCCAGTTTTGTCCAATGTGGGTCTTCGTTTAGGGCAGCTACCTTCCATGGTCACCTCTGTTTCATTAACTACATGGACATTGTGGATTAACTGACTGCTTAAGGACACTGTGAAGGATACATGTCCTGATTTGTTTGCTGAGATTTTGGTGACAAGGACCTTGTGTGGATTTGAGCAGAAGTGCTCTCTAGTGTGCTGAACATCCCCAACATTATATGTTGTGTACACAATTGCAGTATGTAAATCAAGCTCCCTTTTGTAGGACTTGAACTCCTGATTGGATGTTTCAAACTCCAGGTTTATGTCTCCAAGTGGTTGGTAGACCTTCGCAGAAGGAAAAAAGATGAGATATTCTTGCTTTCTGGTTGAATGAACATGTCATGCAGATAATCAGGGAATTGCTGCACATACAGTAACTCATCCCGTCAATGTACATTTGAAGATTTTGAAACAAGGAAATGGAAACTCAGAACTGGAACATATTGTCCCTTCAATTGCATGGCATAATATTCTCAATTGGAAAGTCAATAGCAGTCATAGTATAACAAGTCAATAGGAATTGTGATACGGGTTCATGAAGTGTCATAGGATGTTCGTAATAATGGCAAAATAGAGGGTAAAAATGTCTGCATGCCATCAAATAAATGATCTATCATGTACGAGCTGCATATGAGTGGTAGAATACATTACCGAATGCTCGTAGCACAGAACAAAAGAATATAGTACTATCAATAGAAAGTTTAAAAATATATCAGTAGCTGCACTAATGGTTCAATGAACCGTCCCAAGGTGGCACGTAGTCAAGCATAGATGCTATGTTGTATTTTTTTTTTTTTTTGGCATCACTGGCTCAACATAATCAATATCGTGTTTTCCTATGCAAAACAGATGACTGGCAAGCTGACACATGGCGTACCTCGTTCGGGCCATCAGTAAGGCTCGAGGCTGCAGCAGTGGCTTCAACAAACCGTCCTTCATCAACGAGTTTCCTGACCACCGGGAGGGCAGCAGCCACTTTGGAATCAGCGTAATTTCCAGGCACACCGGTCCATAGAGTGTCATCTGCATGAACATTTCAAGCAAGCATGTTATTGGCTCCCTCATAACTCTATTCGAAATTTTCATGTAATCCACGGAATGGAAAAAAATAACCGGTGCATATGCATCCTTTGGTTCAGCCATTTCATCAAGCACCTCCAACGCCCCGTTCTTGCAGAGACGCCACACATCGAATGTGACCACAGAACCTTGTGCCGGCAGAGGTCACTTACGGTTGAGCTGGAGCTTCTCCGAGGCAACGCCGCCCCAGACCATGGCGCCGAGGCTGCCATTCCCGATCGGCGCCGCGTCCGTGAAGTATTCCGCCGGGGACGCGAACACCACCTTCAGCGGGCGCTCCTCCGTCGACTGGCCCATTGGAGAGGGAGAGTTGCGGTGGCAGGAAAGATGAAATTCAGGAGTAGCACTGGAGCAGGGGGGTGAGAGCGCTTAAAAGCTCGGCAAGCTTCCGTTCTCGCTTGGTTTCTGTTTCTTGGTAGTTTTGGCGGCAAGCCGCCGACGGAGAGAGAGGGAGAGGACAAATGGCCTCACATCACATATTCACATGTTCACGCTTTTGGTATGTTGCGTCGTTGCTCTCGTCCCCTCAGTCCCTGCTCTGAAATTTTTAGACTGCAATGAAATTACTATTTTTCTCTGAATCATAGACCAAATCACGCGATACGCTCCGTCAAATCCATGTCATGTCGACTGTCTGATTCGAGCCGCTAAAAAAAAAAAGACATACAGAGGTAGAGATACTTCTGTGTCAAATAAAAGCGCCATCCACTCCATGAACATCGTACATGTCGACAGAGATAGAGAAGCACTCATCTCCAACTGCAATCGTGTCATCAAGGAGTAGAGTGCACGGTACATCACTGCCCATATGCCTTCCACAAAATCGTGTTGCATCAAGTGATCGGCATACGTGTCGAACCAAAAATGGTGAACACAAACCATCTCTGTAAGTTAGGATGCTGAGTGCACAATGCAAGTTTCCCAGATGAGACAATCATGATTGCACAAGCGAATTGGACATCATTTTACGGCAAGGCAGCACACTAACTAATCTTGCCTGCTCACTCAGGAATTCAGGAATAGAATGCGACAGAGAAGGTTACTCAACCTAACGCAGAAAGAGTTGCTCAGGAGTAGCATTTGTTCACATGGTATGAATTCCTACCTAAATTTCACCAAACATAACATGTCCAGTACGTTGCAATTTAGGTGAGAAGCATTCATAGCAAGCAACAACGTGAAAGGATTCAAGCAACAGATCAGTGGAGTGTTGAACTGCCAAGAAGCATGCATGCCGGAGATATTTTTGCATGCCTGTTCTCGAACTGGAAAGAGGCCAGCGATAATGAACAATAGCGCGCTGAGTGACGAAAACTAAGATGGGTGATGTAGGCGCGATGCCAAAACCTAGAGGACCTTTCATCTCTTACCTGTTCTGCAGCACGTTTTCATCCAGAGGAAATGTAGACAGAAATCACAGAATGCACATGCCCAGTGTAAGATGGTGCGATGTCTACACATGTACGCACTGAAACGCAAATGAACACATTGTATAGCTCAAGCTGAATGTTGAAACATGAACAGCAAAGCACAAGTTTGATATGTGCGATGGTTTATTGAGATTGATTATTGGCTGACTCTTCCCAGAAGACTTCTTGAATCTTCTCAGCCAATTCTACCTTCCGATTGAAGCATAGATATGCGCTATCACAGTGGCCAAGTCTTCAAGCACTTCAAATCCCTGCCGAACCTGTAGACTTGACCCGAAGAGAGGCTGAAGGGGGCAGTCCGGTCTGCGTAGTGTAGCCTTGCAAAGGAAATCTGCTCACTACTAGACCACAGCAGAGCTTCACGGAGGCCCCCTTCCTTCCAGCTGATGTTTACAGTCACACCACCTCGGGCCTTCAGGCCTTTAACACAGCCATGAGGCCACTTGCTGCGTGGTAGAGCAGGGAGCAGGTACAAGTCAGTCCCAGTGCTCTGTACCAGCATTTCCGACAGTGCAGCTGGGAACCTGTAAGAAAAGACCATTAGGACATGCACAACTTGGTGCTCTAAAAATAGCAGTGCGACTAATACTAGGTTTTTTCTTGAGTAGCTAATAGGTTTTAATTTGTTTCATCACATGTTGAAGGGCCTAAAGGCCTCTTCAAACTGATGGTTTTAAAGAGGCCTGTGGAACAGAGCAGCAACTCCACATCACAAAAGCATTATGATAATTTCAAGAAAAAATATGTACTTTTAATGAACTATCACAAAACTGCATTTCGACAAGAAATATTTGCAAATCAATATGTCATTGACATGTCACATGGTAGTTTCCACCCCATCTTTGTTGGACGTGTCAACTATGACCTGCTCATCATGATGTGGCAAAGGAGCAGTCAACCAGACAAAGGAGTTCATGCCATTTGGATGATGGATTTCCAGGCCACTTTGGTTTCTTATGCGCCATAGCAGACACAACTTATCATATGTCACAGGTAGGTCCAGCTAAACATATTCAGTAAAACTTGCGAAAGGTATGCCAAGCAGGGGCGGATCCAGAATGGAGCTGCGCCCTGGGCTGAGCTGCTGATTCACGCCTCCTGACCTCCTTTCTCTAATTGAGATCATAGTTTTTTAAGGCACCACATATGTTAAAGAGGCTACATGGGCTCGCCCCAGGCTGCAGCCCGGGCAGCCCGGGCCCTAGATCCGCCCCTGATGCCAAGAAATGTAGCTTTTCTCATAAATCTATTGACTGAATGTGTTGTTTTCTAAAAGCTTTCCTTCGAAGTGCAGTTTTCCGAAAGAATAGCGCACTATGGCCTTTTTTTAGAAAAGGGAATATGTATTAATATTCCAGCCTCTGTACTGATTGATGGCACACTATGGCTTGCAGTTCTACATTTTGTATGACCCTATACGTATAGCTGGTAGTGTAGCAAATATCTAGGGTAGGTCTCTTGCCTCCCAAGTCTTGCACCCCTATATATGCGCCCACTCGGCTCATTGCAATACATCCCATGATTTACACGCATTCTATCTTTCCTACTCTATAAAACAGCGATGGAGAAGGGATAAAGAAGAATAGTCTCGGGCATCGAGTTCTACACATGTTGGAACACATGGAAGGAGCGAAACGCAAGAACATTCCACCTTGAAAGCCATTCTAACAATAGTTATTTTTGAGGATTCAAGAGGATGTGAGGAGAGCTTTCCTTGAGTTGGCTCTGGATCATGTGTTTTCCTTTAGTAGTTTTGTGATTGTCTGTGCCTGTGTTGTATTGCTAGTTTATTCTTTTGTTGCTTGTTTCAGCTGGCACACTTCACTCCACCCTTTGTCTATTAAGCACCTTCAAATTCTCTTCTTTTAAATAAGCCTCCTTTCCACAAAAAAAAAAGTGCAGATTTGTGTAGCTTAATCAAACCTAGTTGATTTAGTTCTTTTAAACTTACTCAGCATAATCCCTACAATCACAAATATAAGTAGTTTTAGGTGTGTCCTAAGTCAAAACTTGACTTTTGACTATCAATAGCTGATCCTACTGCTGGATAAGTCTTGCTGGTTGTCTTGCTGCTGGTCTTCAAGGACCAGCTGCTGTACTGGTCCTGCTGGTCTTCAAGGATCAGCTGCTGTACTAGGCCTTGTGCAGCTGGTCCTGCCTAGGACTGCAGCTGTTGTTGACTGGAGGACGGTGGGGCTGCAGCATATGCTTGCTGCAGCACCACCTTTGTTGACTACTTTTAGGGTAGGACAGTCCTAGGCATCTTAGACTAAATAGGACAGCATCAAAAAGGCATCTTAGACTAGCATATGCCTTGATGCTTGGCTGGTTGGCTGCTTGGCCCCAACCCTTGGTTGGACATGGTATTGTGGAAAGAAAACCCAGAAAATTGCCCCAACTCTTCCTAGTGCCATCCTCTCGATGAGAGTTACAGTTCAGATCCTAACAACTGGTATCAGAGCCGTACTATCCTGTAGCTTGAACATCTCCTGCTCACAACCCTCCCCAGCCACCTTTCGTCCCCAGCCGGTAGCAGAAGCACTGGCTGTCCCTGCTCACTCCTCTCCCTCTACGCAAACGAGTGGCAGCTCGTCGAAAGCAGCCTCTTCCCCACGCAGCCCCCCGGTGGCGCGCTATGTCCACAGGACAGTCACAGCACTCGGTCGCCTCGAGCGCGCGGCGTCGGCAGGAGGCCGAGCTCGCTGCGGCAGAGGAGCGTACCCGAGTGGCGGCGGAGATCGCTGCGGCGGCGGCAAGGGCGTCGAGGCTGGCGGTGGCGGAGCTGGCTGCAGCAAGGGCGGAAGCGGAAGCGGCGACGGCGGCAGATGCTGCACGTGCGGCGGCAGCGGAGCTCGAGACTCTACGTGGCGGTAGCATCAGCAGCGCTACCTCTGCCGATGGCGGTACCGACGTAGAGCTCGTGCAAGCAAGGGAGGCGGCGCAGGAACGGGCGGCGCAGTGGGCAGCCGAGCACCCCTGCGGGCGCGGCGGCGGCAGTCCAGACGGGCGTGCACGCGCCGGCGGCGCTCCAGGCGGGGGCGCATGCGACGACCGTGTTCCTGGCGGACATGGTGACCGCGACTTCCAGGGCGACCCGCACATCGACGTCGCACTGGAGGTCCAGCGATTGCGGGAGAGGGCTGCCCAGCTGGAGGCGGAGATGGAGTTCGATCGGCGGCACGGCGGCCGGGTTGACGGAGAGCGTGGCCCTTATAGGCAGCGTGGCTCTCCCTCCCCGGACCGCCATCATGGTCGCCACGGGGCCCATGCTATTGTAAGGGAAGTCGGCCCCGGTGGTGGGTGGCCTACCCTCACCAAGACCAACTACGTCGAGTGGGCCGCGGTGATGAGGGTGAGGCTCTAGGTGCGGCACATGTAGGAGGCAGTCCGGTACGGCGACGTCGACTACGATGAGGATCGACGGGCGCTGGACGCCCTCATCGCTGCAGTCCCGCCCGAGATGCAGTTCTCGCTTTCCCAGAAGCGGACTGCCAAGGAGGCTTGGGACGCCGTCGCTGCGGCACGCATCGGCAGCGATCGCGCCCGCAAGTCCACACTGCAGGCACTTCGCAAGGAGTGGGAGAACCTGGCCTTCAAGCCAGGTGAGGACGTTGATGACTTTGCTCTCCGTCTCAACACTCTGTTGCAGAAGATGGTGCAGTACGTCGACGACACCTACAGCGAGGAGAGAGCTGTCGAGAAGCTCCTCCGCTGCGTACAAGAGAAGTACAAGCAGATCGAGGAGGCGATAGGTCGCCTCAAGGTCGTCGACAGCGACGAGTCACAGCCTCCCTCAGGCCTGTCATCATTGGCGGGAAGCTCCATTTCACTCAGGAGCAATGGGAGGCCCGCCAGGGTGATCGGAAGAAGGGGGAGCCTTCTTCCTCGACAGGCGGCCGCAGGCGCGGCAAGCCACGCAAGGCGCCCAAGGCTCGACGAGGTGCCGAGGGCGGCGCGCGAGGAGACGCCCAGGGTGGTGCCGCCGGCGAGCACAGGCCGCCACGCGACGACACGTGCCACAACTGTGGCAGGCTTGGCCATTGGGCCAAGGACTGTCGACAGCCAAGACGCGGCCAGGCTCACGTCGCACTAGCGGAGGAGGAGGAGCCGGCTCTACTCCTAGCACATGCAAGCATCGAGCTAACTCCAGCGGCATCGGCCGCAGCGGTTCTCCTCCACCTTGACGAGCCGAGGGCACACGCCTTCCTTGGCGACGGCTCCAGCAACGATAGGACTGGGGGGTGGTGCCTCGACACCGGCGCTACCCAGCACATGACCGGTCGGCGAGAGTTCTTCACCGAGCTTGACTCTAGCGTCCGAGGCACCGTCAAGTTTGGGGATGCCTCCGGCGTAGAGATCAAGGGTGTCGGCTCCGTCATCTTCACCGCCGAGTCTGGAGAGCACAGGCTGCTCACCGGAGTGTACTACATCCCCGCGCTGAGGAACTCTATCATCAGCCTGGGACAGCTGGAAGAGAACGGTTCGCGCGTGGTGATCGACGACGGAGTCATGAGGATTTGGGACCGTCGTCGTCACCTTCTTTCCAAGGTAACTAGAGGCGCAAATCGCCTCTACATCCTTAATGTGCAGGTGGCACAACCCTTCTGCCTCGCCGCTCGTCGGGACGACAAGGCGTGGCAGTGGCACGAGCGCTTCGGGCACCTTCATTTCAAGGCCCTGAAGAGGCTCAGTGCCAAGGAGATGGTGCAAGGCCTACCATGCCTTGATCACGTGGAGCAGTTCTGCGATGTCTGTGTGTTGACAAAGCAGAGGCGGCTCCCCTTTCCCCAGCAGGCGAGCTTCAGAGCCAAGGAGCGGCTCGAGCTCGTGCACGGGGACTTGTGTGGCCCGGTGACACCGGCCACACCCGGAGGACGACGCTACTTCTTGCTGCTCGTCGACGACCCCTCCCGCTACATGTGGGTGATGGTCCTCGGCAGCAAGGGGGAGGCCGCGAACGCCATCAGGCGCACGCAAGCTGTTGCGAAGGTGGAGTGTGGCCGCAAGCTGCGCGTGCTGCGCACCGACAACGGCGGCGAATTCACGGCGGCTGAGTTCGCGTCGTACTGCGCTGATGAGGGCATTCAGCGCCACTACTCCGCGTCGTACAGCCCGCAGCAGAACGGCGTCGTTGAGCGGCGCAACCAGACGGTTGTGGGGATGACTCGGACCCTCCTCAAGCAGAGGGGGATGCCGGCTGTTCTCTGGGGAGAGGCGGTGGTGACGGCTGTCTATATCCTCAACCGCTCGCCCACCAAGGCGCTCGACAGCAGGACGCCATACGAGGCTTGGCATGGGCGCAAGCCGGCGGTGTCCCACTTGCGGGTCTTCGGCTGCCTCGCGTTTGCCAAGGAGCTTGGCCACATCGGCAAGCTTGACAACAGGAGCACTCCAAGAGTGTTCATCGGCTACGCGGAGGGTTCGAAGGCCTACCGCATTCTCGACCCGGAGACACAGCGTGTACGCACAGCGCGCGATGTTGTGTTCGACGAAGGGCGAGGATGGGCGTGGGACAAGGCGGTGGACGACGGTTCGACTCCGACGTACGACGACTTCACTGTCGAGTACGTCCACTTCGAGGGAGCTAGGGGAGTAGGCAGCTCTTCTTCGCCAAGCGTGCCTACCCCAGTCCCCAAACCTCCACCGACTCCGACGCCTGCTACTCCGGCGTCGCCACGCTCTCCAGCCGCGACTTCGGCTGCGACGAGATTCTCGCCGGCACCACCACAGCCGGCGACGCCACGTACTCCAGCACCGACGGCCACCCCTCCGGGCACGCCTACCTCGACACCAGCTCATGTCGAGCACAGCCCGGTGGAGTTCGCTACTCCGCTCTCTCACGACGAGGAGCGCATCGACGCGTACCACGACGACGAGCAGTTACGGTACCGTACGATGGAAGACCTCCTCGGCGACCAGCCGGTCCCGGGACTGGTGCCTCGCGACCTGGAGGCACAGTTGCACCTTGCATGCGACGACGGCGAACCTCGGTCTTTCGCGGAGGCCGAGAGACACGCGACATGGCGCGCTGCGATGCAGTCGGAGATGGACGCGGTTGAGAAGAACCGCACCTGGGAGCTTGCTGACCTCCCTCGTGGTCACCGTGCAATCACCCTTAAGTGGGTGTTCAAGCTAAAGAGGGATGAAGCCGGTGCCATCGTCAAGCACAAGGCTCGCTTGGTGGCACGTGGGTTCGTGCAGCAAGAGGGGATCGACTTCGACGATGCTTTTGCCCCCGTGGCACGAATGGAGTCCGTGCGACTCCTCCTTGCGCTGGCCGCCCAGGAAGGCTGGCGCGTTCATCACATGGATGTCAAGTCGGCGTTTCTTAACGGCGACTTGAAGGAGGAGGTCTACGTACACCAGCCGCCGGGTTTTGCGATCCCCGACAAGGAGGGCAAGGTGCTGCGCTTGCGCAAGGCCCTCTATGGCCTGCGGCAGGCTCCGAGGGCGTGGAATGCCAAGTTGGATTCCACGCTCAAAGGGATGGGCTTCGAGCAAAGCCTGCACGAGGCGGCCATCTACCGGCGGGGCAATGGAGAAAATGCCCTGCTGGTGGGTGTCTACGTCGACGACTTGGTGATCACCGGCACCAAGGATGCGAGGTGGCGGCGTTCAAGGAAGAAATGAAGGCCACCTTCCAGATGAGTGACCTGGGGCCTCTCTCCTTCTACCTGGGAATCGAGGTGCACCAGGATGATTCCAGGATCACGCTTCGACAGATCGCCTACGCTAAGCGCGTCGTGGAGCTAGCCGGGCTCACCGACTGCAACCCAGCTCTCACTCCGATGGAGGAGAGGCTGAAGCTGAGCCGCGACAGCACGACGGAGGAGGTAGATGCTACGCAGTACCGGCGTCTTGTAGGGAGCCTTCGCTATCTCGCCCACACACGGCCGGACTTGGCATTCTCCGTCGGCTACGTCAGTCGGTTCATGCAGCGACCGACGATGGAGCACCAGCAGGCCGTGAAGAGGATCGTCCGCTACGTGGCGGGGACCCTCGACCACGGTCTCTTCTACCCGAGGTGTCCCGGGACGGCACACTTCGTCGGGTACAGCGACAACGACCACGCCGGCGACATCGACACCAGCAAGAGCACGAGCGGGATTCTCTTCTTCCTCGGCAAGTGCCTCGTTAACTGGCAGTCGGTCAAGCAGCAGGTGGTGGCGCTGTCCAGTTGCGAGGCTGAGTACATCGCGGCCTCCACTGCTTCAACTCAGGCGCTTTGGCTTGCCCGACTGCTCGGTGATCTCCTTGGCAAAGACACTAGAACGGTGGAGCTCAGGGTGGACAGCAAGTCCGCTCTGACCCTGGCAAAGAACCCCATTTTTCATGAGCGGAGCAAGCACATCCGGGTGAGGTATCACTTCATCCGAGGCTGCTTGGAGGAAGGAAGCATCAAGGCGAGCTACATCAACACCAAGGATCAACTTGCGGACCTACTCACTAAGCCCCTTGGGAGGATCAAGTTCCTTGAGCTCTGTTCCAGGACTGGGATGGTCCAACTTTCCCACAAGACGACGCACAAGACTTAGGGGGAGAATGCTGGATAAGTCTTGCTGGTTGTCTTGTTGCTGGTCTTCAAGGACCAGCTGCTGTACTGGTCCTGCTGGTCTTCAAGGATCAGCTGCTGTACTAGGCCTTGTGCTGCTGGTCCTGCCTAGGACTGCAGCTGTTGTTGACTGAAGGACGGTGGGGCTGCAGGCTTGCTGCAGCACCACCTTTGTTGACTACTTTTAGGGTAGGACAGTCCTAGGCATCTTAGACTAAATAGGACAGCATCAAAAAGGCATCTTAGACTAGCATATGCCTTGATGCTTGGCTGGTTGGCTGCTTGGCCAGCTATAAATATGTATCCCCAACCCTTGGTTGGACATGGTATTGTGGAAAGAAAACCCAAAAAATTGTCCCAACTCTTCCTAGTGCCATCCTCTCGATGAGAGTTACAGTTCAGATCCTAACACCTACTAGATTCATCATGAAAAGTAGTTTTATAATATATAACCTTTTCTATTTGGAAGAATATATTTTTGCAGAAATTGATGATCAAACCTTCACCTTGTATACTATATCAATGTCCTAAACTGCTTATATTTGAGATCAGAGAGTATTATGCTATGCTATATAAACCAGATCCAAGCTGAATGATCATGTTTACCCGAAATTTGCATCAATTTGGAAAGGTGGATGTGCAGTGAACAGATTGCTGTACAGGCCTCCTTCCCTTGAAACCTCATGTTTTGGATCCACCAAAGTGATTAGCTGCAGTATCATTTTGTATGCATGTTCACTGTTGTGAAGATGTGCCCATAGGGCCATCTTCCATGAAGTAGACCAACCTGGGCCTTCATCACCTGATCAATGGATAAGTCAGTACAATATTAGCAAGGACAAAATGAGGTATTTCTCAGACTAAACAAACTGAACATTGCAAGCAGGGTCATAAAACTGTTCAAAAAATTACACACTGATTCTATATATAACTGAAAAAGGAAACCTCTAATCTGTCAGCAAACACTTGCATCAGCCTTTGCAAGTGTCATGTCAGTTCTGAGCAGGAAAAATGAAGAAAATAATTTTAATGTATCAAATGAAAGCACACTGTCCAAAGAAAACAATTTTGACACCTGATATTTCTAAACGTATACAAGAACGATGACTTTGAGATTGATTTCCCTTTGAGGAATCTGTTTTCAGTAGTTCTACTCAAACCAAAAACAACAAAAAACTAAAACATATTCTTATGCACATTCACTATAAAAAAATGTACCTCTTTTATAAAGACTATTGGCAACCGCTTTGCAGAGGTCAGGTGTTTGCTCAAGTGACATAGAATGTCCAGGGTAAAGACCAAACAAGTGAGAGACATGTCTATGATGAACCTCAGGATCCTGAAAGTCTTGTGCCTGCACATAGAACACAAGTATTAAAAAAAATGACTGCACTGAATATACATCAGTTAGGAAATTGAATGATAGATAAAAGAAATAGCAGCATTCACTAACCCACTCCATGATTGTACCATCTCTAGCAACTTTCACTGGTGGGAGATTTGGCAGTGCCTTTTTTATTCTCTGAACCACATTAGTGTCCGATTTCCCTAAAATCTGGTAACAAAGAGTAGTTTTTCATAATCTATAGTTATTGCCAAAATAAATAAATGATTCAAGAAAAAAATAGAAATTAAAATATGATTCATAGCATACTTATTTTAAAACTATATATGATTTATTTAGTATGGACATGATAAGGACTTTGTTTTTCTTTTCGAAAAGATGAATGGCTTACATCAGCAGATAATAGAACAGCTGAGAAAACTTCACGTATAATTGACATGTCCATAGTTGTTGAGTAGCTCACACAGGCCTTCTTACCATCTGGAGCAATAAAATAATGTTCTGGAGAAGTAGAAGGATTGGTTTCCAAATATTCCCTGTGTCCCTCAATTAACCAATCCAACAAAAATGAAGCTGATCCTTCCAATAGTGGATATGCTGTTTTCTCTAAAAATTGCTGCAAGGAAAAAGGAATAGATCAGAATCACATGTTCAATTTGATAGTGGCGCAAGATATTGCCAGAAAATGGAATTACCATCAAGGGATCACTAAATAAAATTTGTGACGACACTACTCTTTTAATATCTGCCTATGGAAACACTAAGGGGGTGTTTGGTTCTTGGTTCTTTAGGGCCTTCTAAAATTCCTGTTACATTGAATGTTTAGATACTAATTAGGAGTATTAAACATAGACTAATTATAAAACCAATTGCACAAATGGAGACTAATTTGCGAGACGAATCTATTAAGCCTAATTAGTCCATGATTTGACAATATGGTGCTACAGTAAACATGTGCTAATGATGGATTAATTAGGCTTAATAGATTCGTCTCGTGAATTAGCCTCCATCTGTGTAATTAGTTTTATAATTAGCTCATGTTTGGTCCTCCTAATTAACATCCGAACATTCGATGTGACATGAATTTTAGTCGGGACTAAAGAACCAAACACCCCCTAACAATTTTCCCTTTTTAGTGTTGGACACGAAAATAATGCATATTTTGTTCCTGCATCATTGCTCACTTTGTCCAATGTAAAACTGTAGTGCTCCCAAAGGTGAGTGGCAAGCCATGGCCCACCCATTGGCCATAGAGCCCACACAGGATCACCAGCATCCGGTGATGTTTTTGCCCACAGGTCTGTGACTTGATGACTGACCCAGCCGCTAGCTTCGTAATTCACCTGTCAGGAAAGAGTATAAAAAATAGATGTAGAAAAACATGAAATCTCTACCTAGAATTTAGGATGCCTTGTTAGAATTTAGGAAATAACTATTGTCTGTCAATGAGACCCACATCTTTTTATTTACACTGCTTCGATTATAACTGCACACTAGTATAGACTTTCAATAATATCAACTCAGCCTCCTATTAGTTTCTAATACTAATTACTGACACTGTCCCTTAAGATGGGACAATGATATGAACCATGCGCTTTCATCTCTACAGGCAAATCATCATGTTACATAACCATCAAGACTGAAAGCAATAGAGATGCGTGGAAATAGTAGATTAATTAATTGAGAGACAATACAGTCACATATATAGGGGAGGAGGATCCTAGGCGAAAGGAAACCTAAGGGATCAGGACTCCTCCCCGTATCTCTATCTTAACCAATACAAACAGAGTCCGGCCGGCACTAAAACAGCCAGGCGCAGGACCTAATCCTTATAGGACTAGGACTCTTTCTAACAACCCCCCCCCCCCTCCGCAGTTGAAGCGTCCGTGGAGCGAACGTTGAGACTGGACCGAAATTCAGTAAAGACCGAAGATGGTAGTCCTTTGGTGAAGATGTCAGCGAACTGAGACGTCGTCGGAACATGAAGAACGCGAACATCACCAAGGGCAACACGCTCTCGGACAAAGTGAAGATCGATCTCCACATGCTTTGTTCGCTAATGCTGGACAGGGTTAGAAGACATGTATACCGTGCAGATGTTGTCAAAATAAACCAGAGTTGCCTTGCGCAACGGAACATGCATCTCAGCAACTGACGGAGCCATGTAGCTTCAGCAACGGCATTGGCGACCGCCCGATACTCAGCCTCAGCACTGGAACGAGAGACCGTATTCTAACGCTTGGACGACCATGATACAAGATTGTCCCCGAGGAACACGGCATAACCAGAAGTTGATTTGCGAGTGTCTGGACAACCTACCCAATGTGCATCAGAGTAGACAACCAGCTCGGATTGAGAGGAGGGGCGTACAAGCAGTCCCAAATGAAGTGCCGCGAACATAGTGTAGGATACGCTTAAGGGCAGCCAGATGTGGTTCCCGCGGGTCGTGCATGTGTAGACAAACCTGCTGAACACCATATGCAATGTCTGGGCGAGTGAAAGTCAGGTACTGAAGCGCTCCTGCCAGGCTGCGAAAATCAGTAATGTCCTTCACTGGGGCACCATCTGCAGGAAGCTTTGGATTCACGTCGACCGACGTAGTGCAAGGTTTGCAATCACTCATGCTAGCTCGCTAAAGAATATCAATCATGTACTGCCGTTGGGAGAGGAAGAGACCTGAGGGGGTGTGCTGGACATGCATGCCAAGGAAATGATGTAACTGACCGAGATCCTTCATTGAGAATTCTTGCTGTAGAGCGTCGATAGTGCGCTTCAGGAGAGATGCTGAAGAGGTAGTCAGGACTATATCATCGACATATAGCAACAAATAAATCAGATCATCATCGAGGCGGTATATGAAAGAAGAGGTGTCCGACTTGGCTTCAACAAACCCAAGCTTAAGAAGATAGGAAGCAAATCTGCTATACCAAGCCCGAGGTGCCTGCTTGAGGCCATAAAGTGATATGTTCAGGCGACATACATGATCTGGACGGGCAGAGTCCTCAAATCCAGACGGCTGAACACAATATACTGTCTCAGTCAGGTTCCCATGCAAAAAGGCATTGTTGATATCAAGCTGATGAATCGGCCAACCATGCGAAAGAGCCAGTGAGAGAACTGTACGGACTGTTGCAGGCTTGACTACTGGACTGAAGGTCTCTGAAAAATCAATACCTGACCGTTGAGTGAAGCCACGGAGCACCCACCATGCTTTATAGCGCTCAAGGGAACCATCAGCCTTGAATTTGTGCTTGAACACCCACTTCCCTATCACAACATTAGAACCCGGCGGTCGAGGAATGAGATCCCAAGTGTTATTGGCGAGAAGGGCAGAGTATTCTAGTTCCATGGCGGCACGCCAATTTGGATCAGCGAGAGCAGCACGATAACTCCGTGGTACTGGAGACAAAACTGAGGTCTCGAAGAGAGCAGGGAACCGGATGTCGCGCTTGCCCCTGGGGACCATGCCATGTTGATTGATCACCGGATCAATGGGCACGGCGCCAGCAGGAACAGCAGGCAGCGAGGCCGGTGGTGCGGGGACGGGTGGCGAAGACGAGGCCGGAGGCAGCGCGGGCTGTGGCAGCGCCCGAGAGGTGCCCCCTCTGGCAGGTGTCGACGAGGAGCCAAGGGGGCGACGAGCGTAGACCTGACCGCGAAAGCGGGCAGCAAAGACATCAACGGGTGACGACGGCGGCGCGGGCTGTGGCAGCGCCGGAGAGGCGCCCCTCAAGTAGGTGTCGAGGAGCCAAGGGGGTGACGAGCGTAGACCTGACCACGGAAGCGGGCAGCAGAGACATCGACGGGTGACGGCGGCGGCCCCCCTGGAGGCGCAGCCTGAGGCAGGCGCCTCCCACGGGCCAGCACCGGGGAGGAGCCAGAAGGGGGCGACAGGGCTGCAGGGAAGCCGGGGGGCGCTCCTGTGGGCGCCAGGCGGCGAGACAGCGAGGCTGCGGCGTCAGGATCGCGCAGCGGGCCGCCCGGCGAGGGGTCCGTCTGGTCGAGGCTAGGCAGGAGGCTAGACGCTGGCTGGGAGGCAACCCGAGCCACGCCGGCGTGGGATCCTTGTGCTGGCGAACCTGCAGAAAACAAAGGGGGCGATAGCGCGAAGGGAGCTGGAACTGGATCAGTCAAGTCATCCAAAAAATCAAAGGCCGCACGCGTGGGGGAAGACGCCTCCAAAAACGGAAAGGAGGATTCGTCGAGGACCATGTGGCGCGATATGATGACGCGGTTGGAATGACAGTCAAGGCAAAGATAGCCCTTGTGATGTGGGGAATAGCCAAGGAAAACACAAAGGGCGGAACGAGGAGAAAGCTTGTGCGGAGCGGTGGCGGTGAGGTTAGGATAACACTTACAATCAAAGACGCGAAGATGCTCATACGAGGACGGAGACCCCAGTAAGGTGTAGTGTGGCGTCGACAAGGAGAGGGTTTTGGTTGGAAGGATGTTAAGAAGGTATGTGCCAGTACCTAGTGCCGCGGCCCAATAGGTGGGAGGGATGCTTGCCTGAATCAACATGGTGTGAATGACGTTGTTAATGGAGCGAATGATGCGTTCAGCTTTACCGTTCTGGGTGGAGGTGTAGGGGCAGGACATGCGCAGGTGGATGCCATGGGACAGGAAGAACATGCAGGCGCGGAGATTATCGAACTCGCAACCATTGTCGCACTGAATGCCCTGGACGGTGGCGCCAAACTGTGTGCGGACATAGGCAAAGAAATTGGTGAGCGTAGAGTAAGTGTCAGACTTGAGCTGTTGGGGAAACGTCCACAGGTAATGGGAATAATCATCCAAAATAGCCAGATAATACTTGTGACCAGAGACACTGACAACGGGAGAAGTCCAGAGATCACAATGTATTAATTGAAAAGGATGAGTGGCACGAGAGGACGAAGCATGAAAAGGTAGGCGAACATGACGACCTAACTGACAAGCTTGACAGAGAGTACTGCGATCACTTTTATTACAAGGAATAGCCGAGGAGTGCGCTAATTTGGAAAGAGCCTCATGGCCCGGATGCCCAAGC
The DNA here is from genome assembly GCF_000263155.2 of Setaria italica. Classification (NCBI taxonomy): domain Eukaryota; kingdom Viridiplantae; phylum Streptophyta; class Magnoliopsida; order Poales; family Poaceae; genus Setaria; species Setaria italica. The sequence goes on along the minus strand of NC_028458.1, from coordinate 24,659,119 downwards.
CACTGGTGCCAAAGAGATGACGTGGACGCATAGAGAGCAGAAGCAGGCAGCCGCAATGGGTAGAGGGGACCGGAGCTATCACACTTGACGATCACGCTCCGAGTGGGTAGATCCTTCACAGAGCAGCCAAAAGGGGTCAAATTCCACAGAGTAATTGTTGTTAGTGGTAAACTGGCGAACTGAGATCAAATCCTTAATAAGGGACGGAGAAACCAAGACATTATTAAGGCGGAAGTTAGGCGACAAATGAGCAATGCCAGAAGAGGTAACAGGGATGAGATGCCCATTACCAACAACAATATTGGATGGAAGATGATGTGAGGAAGATGTGGGAGAGACTACCAGCGTCAGATGTCATATGGCTAGAAGCTCCGGTGTCGAGGTACCACTCATGTTGTTGCGGTTGCTGCAGAGACACGGTCTGGAAATTGGTGGCCAGGGCCTGCTGATCCCAACCAAGAGGTGTCGAGGAGGTGCCGACGTAGCTAGGGACCGGCCCATATGAGGCTGGAGGGACCCCCCACTGACCCGCCCATTGGCCAGGGGAACCGACGAAGAGAGCCTGGGGCTGCTGCTGGGCAGTCCCAGCAGGAGGACGTGGGGCAGACGGCGAGTGCTGACCAGGCCACATGTAGATGGCGCCAGTCCAAGGGTTGACATAGCTGTAGCCGGAGGGAGGCTGGCCCGGGGAGGAGGTGAGGGCGCCGGCTCCAGAGTTGTTGCTAGAGTTGTTGTCTCCTGTCTTCTGGCCGCCGCGCTTCCCACGCTTCAAGCGCTGCTGCTGCTGTCCAGAATTAGAGCCGCCCCCCGAGCCACCCGTGCCGCCCCCGGAGCCACCTGCATCTCCCCCGGACTGCGCTGGGGGGAACGCTGGGGCGGCTGCTGCGAAGGGGGTGGCTTGGGTCCACCAGAGGCGCTGAAGCCGAGCACCGCGGCGAGAGCAGTGGCGGGGGCAGCCTTGGCCATGGTGAGTTCCTCGAGAGCCAAAGCGGACCTGCATGAAGCTAGGAAGGGGGTTGGTGCGGCGGATGTGAAGATCGAGCGCGTTCTCGCGCTCGTTGAGGCCCCGGACGATGTTGAGGACGAGGGTCCGGTCGGAGACGGGTTCGCCAAGATCACGAAGATCCTCAGCAAGCTTCTTGTAGCGGCGGCAATACTCAACAATGGGAAGATCCCCCTGAGAGAAGGCCCGGAACTCCTGGTCGGCGTAGAGAGCGCGAGTCGTGCGGTTCCCAAGGAACTGTGACTCGATGGCGAGCTAGAGGACGCGGGCAAGAACGCCGCGCTGTGACACCGTGTCGGCGAGGTCGTCGCTGATGGTGCCGAGAATCCAAGTGCGAACGACGGCGTTCATGCGCACCCAATCCGGCGAGGCAGGGCGACGTCATCGGAGAGGACGTGGCACTCCAGGGAGAACTTGGTGAGGGTGAGCATGAAGGATTCATGCCACCGGGCGTAGAAGGTGGAGTGGACGTCGAGGAGGAGCGGCACGAGAGCTCGGATGTTCTGCATGGCGACGGCCTGGGCGTGCAGATTGAGCAGAGTCGCGGCTTCATGGTGGAGAAGAGCCGCGTCAAGGAGGGGGGTCAGGGGCGCCTTCTTCGGCGGCACAGAAGGAGGCAGCGTCATCCTCGGGCGATGGGGCCGCAGCCGCTCCACGCTCGCAGGCGGCGCGCTCCTGGGCGGCACGCAGACGAGCATCGGCCACGTCGCGTTCTTGCTGCGCAAGAGCAGCCTCGCGATCAGCATTAGCCGCGCGGGCGAGAGCGGCCGCGCGTTAGGCCTGGGCGACGCGCTCGCGTTCCTCGTCAGCAGCCCGAAGGTCTTCAGCGCGCTTGAGATCCGCAGCAGCGTCGACGATGGTGTCGGGGTCCTGGACCTTGCCAGGGTCGACAATGGCAGCACCAGAGGTGGCGCCAGCCATGGAGCAGCGCCGGGGGAGAGGGGCGAGCTGGAGTAGCACCAAGAAGGAAGCGCGCTAGGGCTACGCCAGGAAAACGGCGCGCTGGAGCGGAAGCGAGATTGAGGAGAAGAACCCTAAACTCGTGATACCATGAAAGCAATAGAGATGTGTGGAAATAGTAGGTTAATTAATTGAGAGACAATACAGTTACATATATAGGGGAGGAGGATCCTAGGCGAAAGGAAACCTAAGGGATCAGGACTCCTCCCCATATCTCTATCTTAACCAATACAAACAGAGTCCGGCCAGCACTAAAACAGCCAGGCACAGGACTCATCCAGGCGCAGGACCTAATCCTTATAGGACTAGGACTCTTTCTAACAAAGACTACTGCAAAATAGGCAATTGCCACCACTAACACCATTACTACACTAGTACCGCCACCACTGCATCCACCATAAGCAAAATTACCTTGGCCACCAGAAATGCACCCACTGCCAGAGCCATAAAATAGAACTTTATCATTTAACATCTTGTCGTTGGCCTTGGTCTCTACCAACTCTACTAGGAAATACCAGCACAACGTTGGCATCGTTGGCATCGGTCCCTTTCCACCACTACTAACTGGAAGCCCCTAGCAACCTCATCCTCCACTATGCCTCGACATTCAAGCCCCCAGCTAACACCTCAACTTGCAGTTCCCCAGCATAGATTTTTACAAGATCAACATCTTCCATAGATAATCACAATAACTGTGACAAAACAATAAGGGCAACACTCAATATTTGGTCAGACAATCATACAAGAGGACAAGGTTTAATTGCTCCCAAACCTGTAAAACCCTTGGATCCTCGCCTTTACCTAACTTTATATTTCATTTTTTTATTGCTTTGATTCCTTATGGTAGAGTTGAGAAGAATCACAAGAAAGGTTTAAACTCCTTAATGATGAGGCTAACAAGAAAGGTTTAAACTCCTTAATGATGAGGCTAAGTTATGGTGCCTCTGGTTGACAAAGGGCTTAGCACCTTATGGCCTGTTTAGACCCTGGCAGTATGGTCATTCCTCCTAATTATGGTGGCATGCTGATTTAGTATTTTTTTTTCCCTTCTGTGAGTGTTGAGTGTGTTTTTGTGTGTGTGGGTGTGTTTTGAGTCCAGATTGACCCTTCAAAGTTGCTCTTTGTCCTACTTTACGGGGGTGGGGATCCTTGTCCATCTAGGATTTGCATATGAATCCTTTTGACCTACAGGTCCCCGTTCTAAAAGAATTTGAATACTAGTAGGATATGAATAATTTTTATTCACAGGGACGATTGGAATTGTTTTAACTTGAAAGATGCAAGAAGCATAACATAGAATTTGCCTATTACTAACTTCAAAATCTGCATTCAGATTTACACCATCATATTATAAGTTAATAGCATATGGATTGAGAAAAATTCTCCACAATCCTGATGTAAGCAGCCAACACATTATGTATTCTCACTGATATACTAGTTGCAACGGTAAGTTCAGTAGAGAGTAGAAAAAACAATGTTAGTTTTCTCAGTGGTATACAAGGTAGAAAATTGCAACGTTCAGATATTTCTACCAGTTTACTTACTTTTGCTGTCTTAGCCCCATTGACTGATAGGGAGCCAATAAAGTCAAACAGTGGTTCTTGGCATTCACTAAGGTTACATGGAAGCGCTGGCCAGTAATTCATTTGCAGATTTATATTTGGATGGGGAGCTGCACTGAGAAGTCAAACATACATAATGTTAATTCAATCATGGGCTGGTGGAAAATATTGGAAACAGGAAATATGTAAGAACAAGATAATGCACACATAAGAACCCATAGTTTATTTCCAAAAAAATAAAATGAATCAGTACTAACTAGAAAAAAACAAAGGAAACAAAACGTTTTTTAATGTAATGTGGAAAACCAGCATTGGGAAGATGTGCAAATTTGACAATTTTCTACATGATTGTTTGACACTAAATATTTTCCCCTTTTTTCCTTTGCTAAGGTACTGACAGGATAGTGACTTTAAACAACTCTAGAAATCAAATTATTATTGATGTCAACAAATTAAAATATATAATACTAAGGCTCAGTTTATGTGGTCCTTAAATAAAGCTGATGTGGAAAAGTGGGTCTGAAAATTTAAGAAGTTTGTGTGGCACACAAACTAAAGTTACAAAATATTCACTTATGGGGGGGAGGGGCGGGTTATTCTTCTCAGATTTCTACTAATTAGTTTGTGTTTAGAGCATTACAGTATCTCCAATAGCAACTTGACCTAGACAATAGGGCTTAGCCAAACACCAAAACACTTTGCCAATAGGGTGAACTTTTGGTGAAATCATTATTCTGCTGCTGCTATTTCCATATTTATAGCTATAAACAATAATACTCCACGAATCCATAATTTAATAGTGCAGATAAAACAAAATATGCCATTGTAAAAACCTACTCCCATGGTGGTGAAGGGTCATTGCTCCATATCCCTTGCAGGTTGGAAATCTGGGTTCCCGGCCTTGAGCACGAAATGAGTAGATAGCGGCCAAATTGAAACAGAAGTTCTACCAGAGAAGGGTCTTCATTGTCCTTAAAAGTAATAATTCTGTCTACTGTAGACTTCACAGAATCATTAAGGACTGCCGATCTAGTGCAGTCAGCTCTTTGAAAAGCATAATCTGACACAGTAGCATCCTGAGAGCCAGCCTCTGCTGACTGACCTAGTCTATTCTCCCAAAGCTGATAATTACAGTCATGTGAAAGTTGCAAGGAAACACGCTGGAAAAGACTCTGGTAATCATCCATGTGGTACGCTTTTAGCTGGGAATATGACAGGCTCCTAGCCACACTTAATGTTGTGAAAGCAGATACCGTTGGATCCAGTTTAGATTCTGAAGGTTTGATAAATGGCCCTTCAAATGAAGTAGCAGCTGCAAGAAGTAAAATAACAGAGTCGGCACCATCAAGTTTCAGCATCTTATCCTTTAATATTTTCACTTTGCTATTAGCACCATTTGTTTGCAGGTAAAGAATGGCACAAAATTTAATTCCAATGGGATGATCAGAGGTCTTGTTGTCTTTTTGAGGCCGTTCACCTGGACAGCTACCCTCCATGATTATTTCATTTGCATCTGTTACACGGATCTTATGGTCTAGTGGAGTAGTTAAAGACACTGTAAAAGAAACATTTCCTGGTTTGTTTGCAGAGATTTTAGTCGCAATGACTTGATGTGGGTTTGAGGAGAAATGTTCCCTTGAGTAGACTACCTCGCCAACAGTATATGTGACATTGACTGTTGCAGTGTGAAGATTTAGCTCTCTTTTGTAATTCGTGTGCTTGATATGCTTACCAAAGATCAGATCAATATCCCCAAGAGGTTGGTAGACCTTCAGTAAAATCATAGGTTATATTTCAACTTGGGTATGTCTCCAAAAGGAAAATCCAAAAATACAATTTATACCTGTGTTTGGTCACCAGAGAGATCATATGCAGCAGCTGTGGCTTCAGGATACTTTCCATTGTCAACAAGGTTCCTTACTTTAGAAAGAACAGGAGGTGCTTTGGGATTTGTATAATTACCAGGTCCACCTGTCCATAGAGTGTCATCTGCGACAATATCTTTTCTTTGAGATGTTCACAAGTATTTTTAATGAAAAGCAATAAGCTCTAAAAAGATTAAAGGTAACTAAAAAGGTATTTGCAGAAATATGAAACATAGATTTTAAATTCAACAATTTGAATGCTCCAATCAGAAACATTAAGTGAGGACTGTCCCCGCCAGAAATAGAACATAACTAGGCATGCTTTGCTCTTTAACAAAAAGAGGTATCAATGCCTAAAATTTGTTTCAAACACAGTTTGGGAGCACAATTGAAAAGTCTCCTACATAATTATGTCTGTTTTGAACTTAATTTTAGGGGAATCATCATGTGAAAATCTGAACAAGCAAATCTATTGAACACATTTGAATGAAACTTATGAAATTTCAAAAATTCTAAGAAAAAAAAGCACATCAGAGTTTAAATTTGAACCACTACATCATGCATAGTTTTCAGGAGGTTAAAAGCCTTTCAAGATTTGACACCCGGACCCACGTCATTGACTCAGATTGACCCCACATGTCATTGTGATAAGAGTGTCAATTCTTGAAAGGCTCACGAATTGTAATGTCAAATATCAAAATCTCTTGTTTCCTTTTACCAGATTAGCAGTTTTACCTGGCATGCAGCCCACATTTTCCTCAGCATATTAGCAAACCAAACACCAAATAGCGGCAGCAGAATAAGATAAGCAACCGTACGTGGCAAATGCATTTGCAGTGCTCTATGTTTGTTAATGAATCAACCAATTCTATTATTCTTTTATTCTCTTATAGTCTTACTTTTTGTGTATTGCAGCTGATTAATCAGGTATGAACCTTTATTGTACAAATCTTGTATCTTGGCTGGCCTAGGCTGCTTCTGTTCCCATCCATCCTGCCTAGAGCATACTTCAATGGCCATGTAATGTGTCGAATTGTTTCAGGAATAAAATAGAATAAACAAGCAAGCATCACATGATCTGCGGCTCTCTCCAACCGACGCCCCGCTGGCCCATCAGGCATCAACCATCATTCTCAAGATGAATCTGATGGAATAATGGGCTTGGCCCATTGCAAATTTCAGAAATTTCAAATAAATCTCAAAGGCCCATGTGGGCATAAGTGGTGCAAACCTTTAGTCCCACATTACTAGTGGAGGAGGATGACCAACATAAATATGGAGGTTATCTCCACTCCTCCAAGCTATGTGTGTGGGGAGAAAAGGAAAGCTCCACGCGCGCACTCGCCTTGCCAAGCGGGGGCGATGGGCGCCGGCGCGCGACGCCTACGTGAATGGTCCGTCGAAATCCAGCCCCTCTACCAAAGAGACATCTAGTCGAGCTAGGGTTTTTGAGGGTGAATAAGGTTTTTGGGAAGCGCTCTGCGCGACTGCTCAAGGTCTTCACCACGGCTCGTCCTCCGTCCAAGTCCGGCGTTGCGGCGTACCATCATCTTCGATGCTGTCTGCTGCGCTCCGTCCGCAACACCATCGTCATCCACTCAGCACCACTCATCATCACGGCTACACCCGCTTAGTACGTACGCCGTGATACAATCTGTTATTTCATCATGTTTTCTGAGATCATGATGTTGTGCTTGATGTTGCCTAGTATGTTAGAGAATTGCATGCTAGGTTTTGTTCTTGTCATGATAAATCTACTTCGGAATTTAATCCTGCAGTTGTCTAATTTTCCAACAGAATCACAATCACCCACAGCCCACAATTAGATAAGACTCGCTCATGAGTTATTTAACTGCCACCATTTATCTCCAGATTAATCAAACCCAAGGCTGAATAGGGAGCAGAGAAGTTGACTACCAAGAACCCAAGATTTTTTCGAACTAAACTTGAAGTAGAGGAGCAGGGCAGATGGATCATGGATAGAGTGGAAGCGGTCGACTTACGGTTAAGCTGGAGCCTCTCGGATTCGACGCCGCCCCACACCATGGCGCCGAGGCGACCATTCCCGATAGGCGCCGCGTCGGTGAAGTACCTCGCCGGCGACGCGAACACTACCTTCAGGGGCCGCGCCTCCTCATCCGCCGCCGCCGCCGGCCACCCGGCCGCCGCGGCAACGGCCTCCGCCTCCGCCGGCCGGCGCACCCAGACCCACTCGGCGCCGGCGTCCGAGCCACAGTCGCCGTCGCTGTCCATGGGGGGCAAGCAGAGGAGTACAGCTACAAGCAAGTGACCTGTGACTCTGAGGCTGTGACTAGGACTCTGACAAGTGACAAGCAAAGTGGCGCGTGGCGGGCGACGCGGCGTGAGATGAGCGCGAGGTCAAAGTACCCGGACCCGTGTTTTGTAGGTGCACATGAAAAATAATTTTGCATATTTATCCACGCAGTTTAAGTTTAAGCAAACGTATCTGGTGGAAACTATCTCCCTATCTACCTGTACAACCTTGAAACTATCTATCTACCTGTATAACCTTGAAAATTATGAAACAAGACCACAAGATACTAATCCAATGGATAGGATCCTTGACCTGCCTGCGGAGTTTGGTGTTTCCACGAGTTTTAATGTTGCAGATTTGAAACCGTAAGCGGGCGAAGATGAGGAGTTGCCATCAAGGACGACTTCAGTTCAAGAAGGGGAGGATGATGAGGACACCACGAGTACATCTACACCAGCAGCACCTCAGGCGCCTCCAGTTGCTCCTCCACCTCAGGCGCCTACAGTTGATCATCCAGTTGGGCCAATCACTCGGGTCCGTGCGAGAGAATTAAACTTCATCATGCTGTTAAGGAACGAAGGCCCAGCGGAATAACAAGATGGCCCAACAGGGCAGCCCAGGTGGGGCACCTAGGGTTGGGAGCCGCAGCCCTCCCCCTAGTCGTGCGCGCCCCCCTCCTGCCGTGGCGCCTCCTCCGGACTCCAGGGGCTGCGCCCCCTTTATTTAGTCGAAGTCCCTTTTGTTTACAACTTGAGTTTTGTTTTACATATAGCTTTAGCTACTCTCGAACACGCGCAAATACGCGCTGTCCTCGTGTGATTCAGAACTCCACCTTCGAGTGATATTGAGATTGCTCGCGTCTTTTTCTTGTTCGTTTTTTCGATTGCGTGCAGGAAACGATCTTCGTGATTAGGCTGATCTCGCACTGGCGAGGTTGGTAACCATCGGGAGTTGGTTCAGCGATTGCATTCGCGCTTCGGGTTCGCTCGTCGTAGTCGGATCGTGAGGGTCTACTTCCACCAAATCGAAATTATCTCCACTCACCGAAAGATCGGGCACTCCGCCTCTATCACCTTGTCCCGCCGCCGCCACGCCATTGCGCCCCTAGCGATTTGCCTAGCGCCAGTGTCCTGCCGCCCGCCCATGGCTCGCCGCCCTACTCTGTCTTCACGTGAGCGTGCGAGGGAAGCGTTGGCCGGGCTTGACCGTGGGGCCAGCGTGGCCGCCGACGAGCTTGAGCTCCGTGCAAGGGGCCAGCTCCCCATGGCCTCCGGCAAGGGAGCCTGTCCTAGGGGGCGGCGCGCTCTCCCGCGGCCACGACCGCTGGCGGGGTCGAGCTCCCGGGGCGTCACGCCCGGTGCCTATGGCTAGCGGGGTGAGCTCCTCGCACCCGGGGTAGGCGAGGTCCGAGCGCGGCACGCTCCATGGCTGGGGAGCGAGGTCCTGGGACGGCGCCTCCATGGCCGGTGGTGGCGAGGTCCAAACGCGGCGCCCTCCATGGTTGGCGGGCCGAGCTCCAGGGCCATGGGGGAGGGGAGGTCCAGGCTCGGCGCCCTCCATGGCTAGTGAAGCGTCCCCACTTAAGTAGAGATAAATGTGATACAAATATCAGTCCTAGGAGGCTGATAACACATTTATTCAACAGATAGTTCAGAAACCGTACAACTCCCGAAGGAGCCGGCGGGCAAGCCACACCCAAAGTAAAACTAAACCGATAACGATACAAATCCAAGTTGCAGTCCAGTCGGACTCCGGGCTACAATCGGAACTAAGCGTCAGCGGAAGCATCCTGCAAAAGGCCAACACCACAGGCAGCGTTGGGTACAGACACGACCTCCTACTCGAGATCCTCGGCGACGTAGTCCGGGTCCTCCTCTGAAGCAACAAAACAGGGGTGAGTACAAAAGTACTCAACAAGTCCAACCCCATCCACGGAGGGGGATACAGCAGGAGTATGCACAAGATATAACAAGGATGAGGTTAAGGTTCATTTGCAATAAAGCTAGATTTTCCACACATGCAATGGTTCATTTTCAAAAGAGTTTTTGCAAAGCATTTTCTTTAGTAACCGAACATTGAGTGGGGTTGATCCTACACAAAGGATCCAAGTTTTATCGCTACCAGACTCCCCGTCCGCCATAGCCCACGGCACAACTGCTGGACACTTCCAAAATCCACCACACGCTATAAAAACCATCCATCTCCAAATGCTAGTTATATGACCAAGCCGTAACTCGTCCAATGCCTTGGACACGGCTACCCGGATAGGTTTTAACTCTGCAGAGGTTGTACACTTTTCCCACAAGTAGGGTACCGCAGCACGATCACCTTAGCGCTGGTGCAGATCCTAACAAAGCCATTACCCACCTTAGCTATAACTGATTAGTCCACATGGAAGTAACCATGGGGTTAATGACCTACCAACAAGGTCTTTACTGGGACCTAAGTCACAAAGATCTTACTCCTTTTCCATGGCTCCCGTTGCTCACCAGCTCACCCGAAGACTAACAGTTTAGCTAGTGGGATTTATGCTAAGCCGTTGCCCACACAACGGTCGAGTGGTTGCACGATGATTGAATTAGGCAAGATGACACATCAACTCGGTCCTTAACCATGACAAGATGGATAACTCCCAACCTTGCTCAACCATTAAGGTACGAGCTCAACATTCTGGCATTTCACACAAGAAACACCCATCCATCTCATCTAAGCCTTTCTTTCCTTTATACCCGAAAACCCATTTTCTCATTCGAAAATACTCACACATTTATTCTCTAAATAAACCATTGTAGTCATGATTGAATTTGAGTAACAAGGTCCTAAGCATTCTAGCAGTAATTATCATCCAAATACAGCAAGTCATATTTAGAGATAAGTATGGGACAACAAGTAATATTCATAACAAATCAAGGGTGGCTATCCAACCATGTCTTGCAATAAAACAATATGCACTTTTGTAAAATAGGCCAATAGGTTGTGTTTTGACAAACTAGGAATAAATATGCATCAAAGGATGAGATTGTACTTGCCGTTCTCAAAGCCCTCCGGAAGCTCCTGCTCGCGGTACTGGTCCTCAGGCTCGAGCTCGCGGTCGAACTCCTCCTCGTGCTCCTCCTCAGGTACTCCGCGATCTACGGCACACACAAAAGAGCACATAATAAATAAAAAGAAAATAAGATTTTACTCGTTGAGCTCCGAACAGAGAATGCGAACGGAAAATAGGTGGGATGAGTATTTTCATGAAATTTGAATATGCCTCAACGGAAGTATATGGGAGGAGGCCGTGGTCGAATTTGGGATCAATTGGAGGAAGTTTGGAGCATGAAATGACAAGTTAAAGGGGTGTTAGGGCTTAAAACAAGGTTTTAGGACTAAACTGCAAGAACCAGGGACCTATTTGTAATTATTTCTGAAAGGTGGAAGGGTGTATCCGCGAAACTTCTCTAAGAGAGGTGGGAAGGCCGGTTTGCAATTAGGAGAAACTAGGGGGTTAGATCGAAATGGGAGGGGATTTATCCTTTCTTCTTCCTTGGACCGTGACAGGAAGATGGAGGAGGGGGAGGAACTCGGTGGGGGGGCCATCCGGTTGGGCCTCACCGGTGGCGGGCCGTGTGGTGGGGAAGGTAGAGGGGGTTCCATTTGAGGCGTCACCTCGGGCGAATGGTGGCCGGAGCTAGGGGGCCGGCGGTGGGCAAGGAGGCGGCGGGCGGACTCCTGGCGGCGGCGCGTGGGACGGTGGGAAATAGGGCGGCGAGCGGTGGGGGAGCGGCGCCGGTGGTGGTGTGGAGGCAGCAGGGGCTCGACCCCCTTTTTATAGATGGCGGAAGAAGCTCGATGGCCGGCGGCTTCCAATGGTGCCGAGATTCCCGGCCGGTGGCGTGCCGGAGTGGAGGTCTTCGTGAATGGCGTGGTGGGGGCCGGCTCGGTCGACGAGGAGCACAGCGAGTCCATCGAGGTGATGGCCGGCGTGACGTGCAGCGGGACGGCGGCGACTAGCGACCGGCGATGCGATGCATGCAGTCAGGCGCGTGCGGGCGGCGTGGCGCGGGTGGCTGGGCGCGGCGCGGGCGCGCGGGGTGGCGTGGCACGGGTGGCCGGGCGCGTCGCGGCAGGAGGCGGGTGTGGGTCAGTGCGGGATCGAGCGTGCGGGGCGGCCAGGCGCATGGGTCGAGCGGCGCCAGGCGGGCGGTGCCAGAGAGGGAGCGCCAGGGAGAAAAGGAAGGAGAGAGGGAAAAGGAGGAAGAAGGCGGAGAGAAGAAAGATGGAAGAAGGGGAAAGGAAAAGAAGAAAAAGAAAAAGGAGGGGGAAAGGAGAAGGACAAAGGGAGGAGAAAATCGGCGAAGTTGCGGAATTGATCGGCATGCGTGATGGATTTGACGGGCACGCGGTGAAATTTGCGGGGAACGGAAAAAGACGGCTGATGACGTCGGGTGCTGGGACGGCGTGGTCGCCGGGAAGGAAAAGATTTCTCGGGAGCTCAACGGTCGGAAAAATTTTGAAATGAATTTTTAGCGAGTGATTTGAGTTGGTAAATTTTACGGGCGTTACAGCCAGGAGGCGCGAGGTCTAGGGGCGGCGCCCTCCATCGCGTGAAGATGGAGTAGTCGTGGCTCTCCTTGACATTGCACTTCTTCTCGTCGCCGTTGAGCCACAGGCAACGGAGGGCCACGGGCGGCGGCGGGACACTGGCGTCGGGCAAATTGCCAGTGGCGCACGGGCGTGGCGGGGGCAGGACACGGGAGTCGCGATGGAAGGGCAGAAGGGCAGGGAGAAACGGACGTTTGACTTCAGGGGGATTCGGAAAAGTGGCCGGTGGAGAGGGGGTCTTAACTGTAAAATAATCCCACCTCTGACCTATCCATTGAATTAGTATATTGTGGTTTTGATTCATAGTTTCCAACATTGCACGGGGATGATTGTTTCGACCACGTACGTTCCCAAGAATAAGGCTGGTTTCGTGCCTTCCCAAATTATGTGACGGCAGGCAGAAAACCTTCTGAAAAAGAGTGCATACATAATTGATTTGAGATGTTTTTCAATAATTGATTTGAGATGCGCATGCTATCACCTGGAAATGCCATCTGATCATATACTGAAACGAAACTCTCTCAAGGCGGTGAAGGACGATCGCTAAGATAAGCTCAATTTGCTACACAATCAAGCTAACAGATCCAAAGCAACGGAGCATTTCTTTTTTTTTTCTTTTTTGAAACGCAAGGGCATTTCTTTGATGGATTTTTGTGCACCCACAACTTACAGATGCAAAATTTTACAATGCTCCCAAACAGGACCTAATAGTTTGGTCTCACGAAGCTATCAATTTCAGCATTCCAGTCGGTCTGAAAACTAGATCCAAATCATGGATGCTGGTAAGTAATACGGGGAAAGTACTTAAGATCTTTCCTCGGATGCACTTTTCCATTACAGAAACAAGTATCACGCAACATATCTTGCCAGGAGAAAAAAAAATGCAACCTATATGCCCTGTAAAAATTGTACAGATACTAAATTCCTAATACGAAAGGCAAAAAAAGCGCATAATCGACAAAACAGGAAATAAGACACCATCATCTCGAGACATATATGCATCAGCAAGCTTACAACAAGCCTCATAGAAACCATCATCTCGAGCCATATATGCATCATGCCAGCTTACAATACAAGCCTCACAGGAGGAACATGTTGACATAAAAGGAAGAACTTTAGAGCTTCAGAACAACCCTTTTCAATCTGAAAAAAGACACTCCCTATTTTGTACAGACAATTCGATCACAAGCTACATTCCACAGCCATTCATCAATTTTTGGTTGTATTACAATTCGCTGCACCACACTGCTGTAGCTGCCACAAGCTGCGATCTGGTGCAGCAACCACCAAAAATTATGTTCTAACCTCCTATATTTCTCATCTGGAGGCCATGGACCAGAAATTCAAGATACAGGATGGCGCGAGCGCAAACCAGCTTATGAAAGCCATCGCCGTGGCAGTCTCGAAACTTGCACAGTGATTCTCTGCACATATGTTGAGATCATTACCAATGAGAACAGTGATTCCTGCTGACGCACATGCTGCGCCCAGGGTTAGTGTACCTGTGATCTACAAACAAATATAAAGGGTCATTAACTAGACAGTACACAAAAAATATAGTTTCTTTTACATGTAAAGAAACAAATGCACATGACCATCACAATTTTTTTTTTCTTTTGTTGATATGTCTACACCGTTTCAATGTTCAACAAATGATAAGACTGATATTTTACAGAGTAGACTGAAAATAAATGACTCACCCCATCTCCGATAGTAAATATACATACAGCTCGAGCATTCCTTAAAGATCGCTTGACAAGAAGTGCATAAATGTCGACGAAGGCTAGCGAAAGGCTCCACAAGCACTGCAAAATGGCTGCGGCGACAAGGTAGCTGGTCAAAAGAAAACCATCAGTTCATCTTGTAGCTGAGTAAATACACAAATACATATAAATTATTCAGTAACAAAAGGAAAAAGTCAGTATTGCCACTCAACTCGCAAAGACCCATCCCTTCACCCAAAACCATTGCATAAATTGAATAGCACCCTCGACCAGCTCATGTACTCAAATCAAGGCCAGAACCAGAGACTGGCTGGTGTGGTGTCACCAACTTTTCCACAGTCTTAATTCCCAAATTGCATACTGAAGATTTAAACTATAGAAGATCAACTAGAAGCCTACACACACATCGGAAAGTGAGAACCAAGCCTGGACCATCAAAACATGTGCAAACAAAGCTGTTAACAAATACTCCACCCCGTCACAAACAAATCATTTTGATATTTGGTTACATTTCTATTAGTGTGTTGAGTTTTAATATTTGAAAATGATAATTAAATTTTCCTTGACAAGTAGTTCCATAAAACTAATATTATATTTTTGTTATGTTTTATAAACATATTAAAAAAGAAGTATTAGTAAAAGTTGTGTTTTGGAGACTGTCAATGCCCAAAATGTCACATATTTTTTTACTGGAGGTATTTATTCTAAGGTGGTACTGTCATGCTGGCAGATGATATCCCTTAAATTTACCTAGTTAGTACACCTCCCATGCTCACCACTCACAAAATAAAACCTCTCCGCTCCTGAAAACTTGAATCATCACAAGCCACTTCAATTCATAAGCTAATCTGCTAGCCAGGATAGTGGGATGCCACATCAATCTAAAAATGGAGTAGTTTATGGCATGTGGCTGTGCATTGGAATCTACTTTAGAGCACATCCAGCAGCTTACTTATATCCCATCACCAATACATTCTCTCCCTCACCAATAACTTTTTTCCCTTTTTAGCAGCAAGTGCTGCAGCAGGTTACCAAAACAACTAATCCCCAATATATGGACCCCAGCCGTCAGTGCCTCACCATTTATCCCTCCCTGGTCTGGTCCCCGCTTCTTCATCCTCTCTCTCTCTCTCTCTCTCTCTCTCTCTCTCTGCGCATGGCTGGGCACCGAGCTGCAGCCAGCGGTGGGGCGGATCTGCGGCTGGCGACGGGGGTAGGGGCAGTGGTGGCACAGAGCTCACTCCCATCTCCTTTGCCGTGCTGATTGAGCCCCCATCGAAGCTGGTGGCGAAGCAAGGGTTGGGCGGTGGGTCACAGTCCACCGCCGTCCAGCTCTTCCTCCTTTCTCTCTGTTCTTCCTCTCTCTTCTCCTTGTCAAATGTCTGGCATTCTGGTGTCAACAGTAACTGTTGATAGGGTAGAGGATAGCATTCACCTACATGTGGGTAGAGATATAGAGTTTATGGTAACCACCAAAAAAAAATGTGGTATAGGTGATTGGCTTGGTAGTCTGCTGGAGCTCATCCATTACTAAAATGACAGGTTTTTGGTATTGGGGATGGATATGAGTAATCTGCTGGAGATGCTCTTAGGGCTCTATTTAGAGGGTGAAGTGAACAATCAACTTTAGTGACAGTTCAAGCTTGAGCGCAGTATAAATAATTTTCATTAGAAACACAAGGCAGTTCAACAAACAGAAGAGAAAAACTTGGTTTCATGACACCGCAAGAATACAGTTTTAGAAATATATCATTGAATTGGCTCGGTACACTTTAATACCACCGAAAGATCAAGCTGTTAAGAAATTTATCACTGAATATTCCATCCATGCTTGTCTTCATCGCGAATCTCAAGCATCCAAGCATCTCTTCCGGCTATCCTGTGCTTGTCTCATCTCCATCATCCTGCCATGTGCCGTCTTCATCACGAATCTCAAGCGTCCAAGCATCTCTTCCAGCTATCCTTCTCTCCCCTGCTCCCAAATCATGAGCTTGGTTCAAAAACTGCGACAAGGAGGTGATTTGGTGCATGGCGGCTTCAGGCGAGGCGTACTGCAGCACAGTGGCTTCAAGCGGAGGCTTTCTGCGGGGCGGTGGCTTTGGGCGAAGGAAGGATACGGCACGGTGGGTTCGGGCGGAGGAAAGGCAACGGCATGGTGGCTTCTAGCGGAGATGAACTGCAGCACGGCAGCGTCCCAAGTCCAATGAAGCTTCTCCCCACTGGCGCCCCAGTAAAGCTCCGCCAGTCCTGAGCAACAACATAGCTATTGCTTGCCATCGACCAAAATCTGAACACAAAAGATCCAAATGCTACTGGGGTGCTCAATCTGGTTGATCTGTAGCTTGATTTTGGTGGCCTGTCGTTTGATTTGGCCTCTGGCAGTGGCACGCAAAGCAAACCCTATGTAGGCATCCAGCGGACAGGAAGGCGGCACCAGCGAGGAGACAAACATTCAACGGATAAGATGACTGGTTGGATGGAAAAGGTCACGGAGTCGTAGATTTCTTAATGCTTGATCTTTCAGTGGTATTAAAGTGCACCAGGTCGATTCAATGGTATATTAATAAAACGGTGTTTTTCAGTGTCGTAGAACCAATTTTTCCAACAGAAAAGGGTTTAACTGAATGACTACATAGATAGTGCACAAATTATCTTCTGAATGCCTAGAAAAATAAGCATGCACAAATTATATTCTATTTTCACATGCTTGTTTATGTTAAGCAAGATTAGAGCTAATCAGTGAAGATATCCACAACAAAGACTTAATTGGATTTGAAGTATTGCAAGAATTACTGGAAATTTCATTTCGGAAGATTAGGCAAGTACAATGATCATTTTATAGAAAACATTCCAAAAACAAAGGCCTCTTCATGAGGCTTGAAGCTCTTCACATTTCTGCTACCTCTTTCATACAGAAACAAATCAAGGGGATGCCCAAGACAGGAACATAGACAAATAGTAATACCCAGATTTTGTCTAGCATCAATATTAGAATTGAAACTGTAATAGTAATACTATAACAACAATGGTTTCATCCCTGCGAAAACATAATGCTACAACAGCAATGGTGTCATCCCTGCGAAAACATGACCCTGTAATTGCTTATGGAGTTACAGGGTAAGGCTTTTGAGGGATACAAGAACTCCTCATTGCTCTATTAGTCTTGTGAATAGAAATAAGATGTTGCCAAACTCATTGTGCTTTTCAAAGCAAAGAAACTATGCTAAATGAATGAGTGCTATGAACATTCATAGACACACCACCCAGTTATAATCTGAACTAAATAGTACACAAAGTTTAAAGACAGATCGAAAGCTAGCTTACTGGGCAAATTTATCACTCTCAAAATCAGATCATGCAGTTTGTAAGTAACCAAGGCCATGGTACAAAGATTTGAGGAAACTAGTTTCCTTTTCTGATTAAACAGAGATTCTGAAGTGTTATCCTAGTTATCACAAGCGTAAACTCTGGATATAGTTCAATCAAAAACATCATGTCATCGCACAAACCGTTGCACAGGATAACATTAATATACTGTAAATAACACAACTAATCTATTCAGAGTTGAAAACTAAGACTTGAGAACTCTCCCAGGTCAAGAAACATGCAAGATTACTGCAATTCCTCATTGTTTTTATTAGTCTTGTAATCTTTTATATGTAAATAAGATGGCGATGCCCTACTCTTCTGTTCGAACTAAAGAAAACATGACTAAGTTATTCCAAAAAGCGACACATTCATAGACACACAACGTGATCGGATTCTGGTTGTAATCATAGCAGTAGTCCATCACAGTTTCAAGACTGATTCAATGTGAGTTTACTGAGAAAATTCTTCGTTCGTTACATCTCTTCACGTAGTTAGCCGGAGGTAAATCTAGGGAAGGCCACGGGTACAAGATTCCAGAATAGCGCCACTTGTCAAAATTTACCTTTCCTTGATAAAATAAAGTTTCTTGAGCTTTCCTAGTCAACACACGTAAGCTCGGCATACAATTCAATCAAACACATCACGCCATCGCCCAGCCCCTTGCACAAGATAGCTTCAATATAACGCAAATATCAACACGACTACATTGCTGAAAGCTGAAGCGCAAGGCTCGAGAAATCTCGCAAGCTAAGAAACATGGGAGATTGCTAGCATTTCTAATCCCGCCGTACAAAGAAACCGAAGAAGTCGATCACGTTCCCCGAGACGGGAGTCGAGAGGGGATCCAAAAGAAAAGGGATGCGTCGGACCTGAAGGCGGAGACGGACGGGAAGTCGTTGGTGGACGCCATGACGGCGAGTGCGGCGGCGGCGAAGAAGGCCTGCGCGAGGCGTAGACCCAGCCCCGCGGGCGTCCCCGGCGCCCCCGGCGGATCCTTCATCCGCACCCCGCGCGGGTGCGCGATGCCCTCCCCCTGCCCCTGCCCCTGCCCCTGCGCCTGCGCCGCCGCGGCCGGCGCCGGCGGCGGCGCCTCCACCGGGTGCACCGCCGGCCGGCTCGCCCGCATCGCCTCCGCTTCCGCTCGACTCGGTCAGCAGCGGCGCGCCGGCATCTGATCTCGCCGGGGCCGGGGCGGGATTGGGAATCGGAGGAGCCGGGGTTTGGGAGATTCGCTGGTGACTGGTGAGGGAGGGGGTTGGGATGACGAAGACTGGAAGATAGAGGAGAGGGGAAGGAGCACGGGGCCGTAGGACCGATGTCTCTCTCTCCTCTGCGTGCTTTTTCTTTTTCCCAGAAATGGTTTGTTTACTTGGCCACATAGAGTGGGGCCCGCAAGAAGAATTCTAGTCAGTGGGTGGTGCTTTTATTCACAGTCGATGTCGATGCCTTATACCTTTCAAGTTTCATCAATGCGTTGATAGAAAGTCCTGGGGTTTGGTGGGTTGATCAAGCGCAATGGAGGAGAAAGCACGGAATGTGCTCGCTCTAGCCTATATATATAGCTAGTTATCTTTATTCTAAGTTAAATCTTTCCAAAAATCTAAATCGAGGGAGAGCTCTCAATTTTGATTTAACTCGAGAGCCCTCCCAATTGGTACCATGTGAGGAACAAGAGGGGATTTCGAATGCCAAAAAAGTAGGAAAAAACAGGGAGAAGTAACAAATAGAGAGAAGAAAGTAGCAAATGCATATATCTCTTCCACGCGACGCCCTCCTCCTTCTCCGGCGAGCACCTCATCTCCTTTAGCGAGCTCTAATTCAAATTATGTTTTGGGGTTGGAATTAGAGTTTCGGGATTTGAGGTTGGGCACCGGCTCTTAAGGGATAGCTGGGGAGGCTATCGGATAGGCGGTGGCGGTGGGGTATGGGCAGGATGGCGAGGTGTGGCGCTTCCGGCGTGAGGGTGGAGGAGGCTGGTTGGGAGAGTCAGTGCCGGAGGCATCGCCAGCAGGAGACATCGCGGTAGCCATGGTCAACGGAGATGGTCGCGTGGGTGGCGGATCTTATGGTGATGGCACCACGACATTGGGAAGGGTGGTAGGGGAGAGCTCGGATATGAAGGGGATAGGGTATGGGGAAAGGGAGGGCAACGCCGGCAAGGTGTTGGTAGGTGACGAAGTGGGCCTAGGGGGCACAAATGGAGAAGGAAGTCGGGGGCACTCGGAGGAAGTCGAAGGGGTGGGTGTGATGTTCTTTTTTCAGAGAGATAAATATAGGCCGCGGGGATAAGGGCTCTCAGTTGTGCTCTATCGGGAAAGCCTACTCCCTCCATCTAGTGGTCTCCTAAATTTTTTAGTTCTTAAATATGAATAGAAAATTAAAGATTATAGCGTAAAAATTGATCACGAATTATCATAACATATACTTTCTAGTTGGAATAAATTATTTATAGAGATATTATTGTAAAAAATTTGGCTCACGATAACTCTAGAGCTGGTTGTGTTCTGGGTCAGAGGAAGTAGTTTATATTTGTGAGGAATTTTCCAAGATTGTACACAGTGGTTACTTATAAATATCAAAGATATATTGAGGAAATATATTAAATTTATATGTGTCGTTTATACATTTTGTTCAAGCAAATCAAGAATAACAATAGAGGTATCATGGAAATCTGCCATCGGGTTAATCCTCTAACTCACCACTGGTACTTATATTTTAAGCTGATTGTTATTTTAGTGGTAAATGACACATCTATCGACAGCTTGGCACCTATAATCGCTTCATCAATCTCTAAGATTTATCATTCCAGACTCTGGAAGGCATTCATAGTGGTATGGGGTAAGTGAATATGCTCATGAGGCTAGGTGTGCATGCCGGTGATTATTTTGGAGATGATGTGCATAGTTTCCACGTGCATAATTTGAATTTCAACTTGTTTTACAGCCTCGTAGAATGACTACTTTTATATCAAAATTGGCTTCAATCACATCTACAAATTTAATTTTTTATTTGAAGTTTTTATATCAAAACGATTGACTAGAATTTTAGACAAGGATCCAAAGAAAAAATATATCATATTGCTATATCAACAATTAGTATTTGGTGGAATGGCAATGCAAGGAAGCTGCATGCAAGGTGTAGAGTTATGGGGTTGACTCCCATCGTCCCAAGAACGGCAAGTTTGTGAAAGTTGTGTAGCCGTGCTAGAAATGCAGAGTGAGAAAGAATGCAGATACGGTGTTCTATTTCGTAGACTCGTGTGGTAGGAACAAACTCAGTTATGTGTTTACATTCACATACCTCCCTCCGATGGGCTTGGTTGTTTGTGCCTGGCACTTGCATGCATCAAGCCTTCAGCCTCTAAAAGAACATGTGCCATCATAAAATCTGCTCATGATATAACCCCGGTCTTCTTAGTAATAGGGAGTCAGATCGGATTCACATGGAACTGTATTGGGATAGCACTTTTCCCGTATATTAACTTGAATATGAATATGAATTCAGATGTTTTTGAATATGAATACAAAAGGGATAGTTTGAATTTGAATTCACATTCGGATATCCACTGATTTGGATGATAGCAATCAATAAATATATATTTGCTTTATCAATGGTTTTAAAAGAACAAACTTGACGTAAAACATACATGTAGGATCAAGTATAATAAACCTACATGACGGATATTGCTTGTTAAAAATATTTTTAAACAATATTTTCATTAAAAATAAATATCAATAAAGAAAAGAAAACATATAAAACTATTTTACATTAATGAAAAATAATGTATTTGAATGTAATTAATGTTAATAAATATACCAATTTCAAACTAAATCAAAATAATATATCTGTAGCATGGTTTAGAGATGTGTTTATTCTATAGCAAATACGAATAATATCTGACATCCATCAATATCATGATAAACAAATTGGAATATATCCACTTTAGTTACCATATATTAGAAAGGATGCGGATACATATATCCATATTTATGTTTCAGTGGATACTTATATTGGTCGCGTACCACTTTTCACCCCTACTTATAAAGGCAGGACTTCCTTCTCTAATGTGGATTACTAGCGTCTTCCACAAGATTAGTTGGGCTCAGAATTTTTTGTACTCAGTATCTGCAAATTCAATGCTACATTAAACTGTTGCTATTAAAAAGAAAATATATGGATGAAACATGATAATTCTTCTTATGTTTCAAGTTAACCAAATAAAAGCAAGGGATAGTTAAAAAATGTATATCCATCAAACAAAGTTGTCTTTGAACAATTTATATGGTGTAAAAATTTATATTATAAGCCCACTAGTGACTGTTGTAAGATGCTTTTATGTTGTTGGAACCAGCGTACATTAAACCATTTGATTCCTCAAATTGGTCACTTAATTTAGACTTTGAGCTCCTACTTTGCGCCTTTGAATTATTTGTAGATATATGGTATTCAAAAAGCATGTAGTCAACTACTTTATTTAATAATAGTTGACTTTAGGAAAAACTATTCGTGTTGATATATCGACATAATGCCGCTATATTTGTTGGGAAAAATATATTCATAATTAATAATTGCAAAAATGTTTATTGCCATTTCACTAAAATATCTAGCTACTAAAATTGTGTAGATAATTCTGTATCGACATCCAAAATGTCATACAATGAGGGAAACAAAAATTCTAAGCAGAGAGACCTCTTGATTTAGAGTTTAGACTTAAATCGAGAGCCCCTCCATTACATTTCGAGGGAACCATTGACACCAAGCAAGCAAAAAGTGACTCCTCCAGTTAACTCCCGCACCCAACGATGACGATGGCCGACGATTGCGATGCCCGGGGCTGTTAGGGTCCGGGGTTTGGGGTTGGGTGGATGGTCTCATGGCTGCCAGACTAGAGGGATGGCCAAGGAGGTGGCTGGCCCTGCGACGGTCGCAGGGTATGGTGTTGGCGGTAGTTAGCGTGCCAGTTTGTGAACCTTAAGTGCACGGATCATCGTAGCTGTTCCCTTGCAGTATTCCATCCAAGGTTTCTCAATCCATGAATCAGCACTGGCTAGGGTTTTCTATCTAGTCTAACGGACCAATCCTAACATGAAGTGCTCATTGCATATAAAGGCAAACCTAATAGATATGAATGATGGAGCATAGTGTTGACAACATTTTTTGACATGTGTCAAAACTGGCATCAAAAGGAAGCAAAGATGCTGATGCATGACAAAAGGGCAACGGCTAGTGAAAATGATCAATAGAGTCATAAAGGTTCAGCCGATGAAAGGTGACGGAGACCCAGCCGATGAGGACGGGAGGTGTCAGTCGATGAGGACGAAAGATGTCAGCCGATGAAAGGTGACGGAGACCCAGCCGATGAGGACGGGAGGTATCAGTCGATGAGGACGGGAGGTATCAGCCGATGAAGGGTGACGGGGACCCAGCTGATGTGAGCAAGAGGATTCCAGCCGATCGGAGATATTGGGGTTCGACTGTTAAAAGGCAAGAGAGTCTTGATCGGCGAAGATATTGCGAGGCAATGGATGTAGAGTTGGTCGAGGGAGGCCAAATTCGTTTTCAAATCTTGTACGAGTATTTTTATTTAGATAAGTTTGTTTCTTTAGTTACAGATATTGTATTGCGTCGTAATCGACTAGGACTAGGAGTCTTGAGTTTAGGATATAAATAGAGACCCTGCGAGGTCTGAAAAATGGGTACATACAAACAAACAAATCTACTTTATTCGTAATTTACTTTCAAGTCGGCGACTTCGCCAAAGTTCTCTTGTTCTTCATGAGTTCTTCCAAGCTAGCAGGGCTGCATCATCTTGATCTTCGGCTGGATTGTAAGTTCCGCGTTTATCGAGTAATTTCTAGGCTTTAACTTCCGGTGCATCGCTGTTGTTTCATCTAGATTTAATTCATCAAGTTATTGATATTTGCTAGATCTGCAAGTTTATATGTTTAAATCTTGTTGCTTTAGCTTTTATCACCATTATCCAGCTTGGAATAGGTTCCGATCGGCTTCTTATCCTGTTTTTCAATCAAGAACTGTTCTATAGCCGATTAGATCTGTTTCAAGTGTTGTCCGCATGGCATTGTTTAGGTTGCGTTTCAATAGTTCCTTTGCATTGATTATGCATACATCGGCTGACTTAGCCGATCGTCTTTTTCTGTATTGGCTACCCAGCCGTTACGATCTCCTGGAGCTAATCGAAACATCAGCCGATTCGCTCTCGGATTTAACGTCTTCTTTGCCCTTGTCAATTAGCAGGTCAAATTAACTGGCACGCCTTGGGTCGAGAGGGTTACAACCTGTACTTTAGCGAAGTAGATGTCTCAGGTTTCGTGTGTTAGTACGCAAAGGTCACCGCCCGATTTTTGCGTCAACACATAGGTTGATCACATCCACGGGTGTATATGATATAACACCACCGAGGGCAACGAGAACCTATCATCTTCTAGTTGTAGTTTTAGCTAACGAGCAGCCACATCATGCATCTTATCCAAAGCAATCTTTAAACTACTACCTCTAGTCAACCTCCCGAAACCCCCCACCCTACACCGGAAGCAAACCCTGTCATGATCCCCCCTATCGGAGCAAGCAGGGCACGACCACAAAGTGAACGTGTCTAGCTATTATAAAAGGTCAACATACTAGATCTAATCACCTTGATTATATAAAAGCATGATATATAGTCTAGCTATGAATTAGACTAAGGATAGAGCTTTTGCAAGAGAATCTCACTTATCTCATCTCATCATGTACGCTTGATGAAAGAAATGGCCAAGTATCTTTTCATTGTTGTCATCCTCATCTCCTAGGTCTTGTTATCAGCTTCTTGTTGCGGCTTTTTCTTCATGGATTTCCCCCTGCGTCCAAAACAGAACATATACCAAAATATAGCTATATTGAAAAGTTTATGAAATCACCTTTCCAATGAGTGTTCATTCATCTAAAATGGAGTTCAATGAGAGAGTTATGTCAGTTTTATTTCAGCACCGCGTGCTATCCAGAATTGATTTCAGGACGCACGATGTTCGATGATTCGGCCATAACCGCTTGTAGGAACCTCCAATTGCCTTGCCGCTTGATTTGTTGGAATGTAGACTTCATGGGGATCCTAAATATCCAAAAATATTCTGTGTTTTTTATTTCTTCTGAGGTCGCGCAAAATCTTGATGACAACAATAGCTTCTTGTTAATTAATCTTGGAGATGTTGATGATCTTGATCTTGTGGTCCTTGGGGTATTATGTCGTGAATCCTTTGGCTTCAAGGTCATCATCACTACTGCACCAACGAGTAGCATGGCGGCAATGGTGTGTCTTCTCCATAATTTTTGCTTTAGACAAAGTGATGGTGTCGTACATACATCTATGGGCCAACAAAATTAAGAGCTACAATAAGTACTCGACAAAGCGAAAGGACTACCTTGATGACTTTCTCAGCTTGAAGGTGGGTTCACCCGTTAGACGCAACGACTTGATGGTTGGAGATGGTCCTTTAGGCGCGGCCTGCACATCCGCAACAGGATCTTGGCTAGCTTTAAGTTCCACCTCCACTGTTTGAGTTGTTCTAGCGTTGACAGGGTTCGCCACTTGCCTAGATAAGTTGTCCTCAATGATAGCTTAGGGCTCTGAATCATCCTTGATTTCAATTACCTCATCGGTGACCGGCGACTTGTCTTGAGCAGTTGGAGCCACTGCCTTCTCCGCTTTTGTCGCCAGCTTGAGTACCTGAATACCAACAATGTCATCTTTAGTATACATTGCAGACGCCTTTCGGCAGGATATGGTAATTAGGATCTTGTCCTTCCTCAAAGGTAATTACCTTGGGCGGGACGTCCTTGGCGGATATAACCAACTTCTTTACTTGCCACTTTGCAATAACAAAGCATTTCTTCCATGGCGGTGTAGGAAGGACATCTTCAAAATCCTCCTTCACAGAGCTCTTGCTCACTCTGGAGGACGACCCAGCCTTATCAGACAGCCGGGCCTTTATTTCAAACTGCTTCGCAGCACCTGAGCTGGTACCGCTAGAGGACTCGACTACTACTTCTTCTTCTTCTTCCTCCTCATCCGCTCTCACATCCTCCAGCGTAATCAAGCGTGGAGTAGCGTTAGAGATGCCTTCAAGCTCGGGCAGAGGAGCCGAAGAGAAGTACAAATCTACATCTTCCTGTAGACAACAAGAAGTTAGTGGGATAGAAAGCTCAACTAAGTACTCGAGGGCTTGTTGACGGCTCTTAAGTATAAATTCTAGGCCGTCAACTCCTGCATAAACGCCTAAAAGATGAGCATCAACCTAGTGGTAGGGGTTTATTACTAACCATTTCCACAAGTGTTGGTGAATAATTGTATGCAGGTCACTTATCCTTAGAAAGGAGGAGGAAACACACCCAAGTAGCAAAGAAACACAACTCCAGCCAATCAGGAAAGAACACACGGATCCATGGGCCCACCAGAGGGGGTAAACCACCTTAATTTGGCGCGTGCACCTAGTACCGACTCAAGGACCCATCAAGCAGCGTTCCAGACGAAAGGCGGCATGAGAGGTGGTGCCCGAGTTCGGCCGAACCGGTGCTGGCTATCCTCGTGCTCAACTTCCATGTGGCGGCCCTTGGTGACTTTGTAAAGGCGGTTGTGGCCATTATCCCGAGAGTTACCACCTAAAAGTCTCGGATCTTACTAGGTGGCACGAGGAGAAGAGTTGAAGGAGAATATTCCCTTGAGATTCCCTTGAGATCCCTTGAGATGCTTGGAGGATCTCCACTCTCCCAAGGCACCTCCACTTTATAAATAGTAGAGGGTGGGGCCTCATTTGAGGACACACAATGCCATCCAAGAGTGCTCCACTACAAAGGCAAAGCCTCGCCTAGCTTGTGCTTAGAATAGGGAGAGCGTGAGGGGTAGTTCGGGAGGAGTGCCGAGGTGTTGGCACTCCCCTCCTTGTAGGGATACGAGGTAGGCTACACTAGCTTCAAATCAAAATTTCTACCGCGTATAACCAGGAAGAACTACCGTATAGGGATCACGGGATTACCACTCGACGCACTACTGGTGCGGAAGATGTAGATTTGCGTCGATGCAGTGAAGACGATCAACGTAGTCGTACGTAGTCGATCACGTCAACGTCCAGCAGCTCCTCAGCAGCTCGTCCACGTGCAGCAAGATCGCCCTCGTGCCGCGGCTCATCGTCGGCTCGTCGTGGCTCGTCGGCGGCTCATCGTGGCTCGTCGGCGGCTCGTCCAAGTGCTGCAGGCGCAACACCTCCAAGGTATCCACACGTGTAGGGAGGAAGCGTCGCAAGCCGGACTGCTGGATCCGCGAGCTACAACAGGCGAGGGCGTGGGACGCGCGGCAGGTGTGTTTCGCCAAAAGGTGTGAACCCTAGGGCACCCCCACCCCTCTATTTATAGAGGTTCCTAACGGGCCTCTGGGTCCGAGGCCCATTAGTACTTCTAAACCCAATCCAACTCGGATCAGATCCGAATTGGCCTTCCAGCCTCTTAAGTGTGTGACCCTATGGGTTCGGATACGTATAGACATGGCCCGAGTACTCCTACTCGGCCCAATAGTCGGTAGCGGCCTCTAGCAAGACGTGCCAACTCCTATACGCACACGAAGATCATATCAGACGAACCATCACAACATAATATACATGCTATTCCCTTTGCCTCACGATATTTGGTCTAGCTACAAGCCGACCGCTCTTTCTCGATCCTGTGATTCGGAATCCCTTTGTAGGTTAACTCTTAACCGTACGTAGCATGGCCATGCATTTTCGGATCCAATCACTCGAGGGGCCCAGAGATATCACTCTCAATCAGAGAGGGGAAAATCCCATCTTGATTGACCATGTCTCATAGCATGCTTCTTGATAAACCCGAAAGCTACCTTTATAACTACCCTGTTACGGCGTAGCGTTTGATAGCCCCTAAGTAGGTCGATCCACATCTAGAATACATGCGACAATCTCAGGTCTAAGGACAAAGCGTATATGTTGTTTAAAGAGAGAACTACTTCTCGTGTTGGGTCAGTCCTAGCACATGTCTCCACATGTGTCCACATTATTAGTTCAACATCTCCAAGTCCATGACTTGTGAAACATAGTCATCAACTAATACATGTGCTAGTCTAATATTCATGTGTGTCCTCACATGAACTCCGACTAGGGACAACTTTAGAATAACCATACAAGTAAAGAGTTTCACATACAATTCACACAATTGCAAATCAATTCAAGTAGCCTTTAATGGATATTCAATGAACACAATATACAAATCATGGATACAAATGGAATATCATCATCTCTATGATTGCCTCTAGGGCATACCTCCAACAGTCTCCCACTTGCACTAGAGTCAATCTAGAAGGTACCTAATACCCATAGCTCTTACATGCGCATCATGCTTAGCCTGTGGGAGTGGTTTTGTCAACGGATCAGAAATGTTCAGATCCGTGTGTATTTTGCATATCTTGATCTCACCCCGGTTAACGAAGTCTCGAATGAGATGAAATCGCCGCATTACGTGTTTGTTCTTCTGGTGGTTCCTTGGCTCCTTTGCTTGCGCAATTGCCCCATTATTATCACAGTATAGATTCAATGGGCTGGACGCATTCGGGAACACACCAAGCTCAATGAGGAAATTCCTTATCCAAAGACCTTCCTTCGCGGCTTCCGAAGCCGCGATGTACTCGGCTTCTGTCGTAGATTCGGCCACCGTCTCCTGCTTGGAACTCTTCCAACTAACAACACCACCATTCAGTGTGAACACAAATCCTGATTGTGACTTTGAATCATCTCTGTCGGTTTGGAAACTAGCATCGGTGTAACCTGTTACAACGAGCTCCTCCTCACCTCCATAGACGAGGAACATATCTTTAGTCCTTCTCAAGTACTTAAGAATGTTTTTCACCGCTGTCCAGTGACTCTCACCTGGATCAGATTGGTGTCTGCTTGTCATACTTAGCGCATATGAAACATCTGGGCGAGTACTTATCATTGCATACATGATAGATCCAATAGCCGAGGCATATGGCACTCTACTCATGCGATCCCGCTCATCAGCAGTCGAAGGACACTGAGTCTTGTTGAGATGTATGCCATGTGACATGGGCAAGAACCCTTTCTTTGCCTCTTCCATGCTGAACCGCTTCAACACTTTGTCAATGTAAGTATCTTGGCTTAAGCCTATAAGCCTTCTCGATCTATCTCTATAGATCTTAATACCCAGAATATATGCCGCTTCCCCTAAGTCCTTCATCGAAAAACTATTTTTCAGTGAAGTCTTTACGGACTCAAGCATAGGAATGTTATTTCCAATCAGTAATATGTCATCCACATATAAGATTAGAAATACTACAGAGCTCCCACTAACCTTCTTGTAAACACAAGACTCTTCTTCGTTCTTGGTGAAGTCAAACCCTTTGACCACTTCATCAAAACGAATGTTCCAACTCCTAGATGCTTGCTTCAATCCATAAATGGATCTCTGAAGCTTGCATACCTTTCCAGCATTTTTCGGATCGACAAAACCCTCGGGCTGTATCATATACACGTCCTCAGTTAGGTTTCCATTCAGGAAAGCTGTCTTGACATCCATCTGCCATATCTCATAATCGAAATATGCAGCTATAGCTAGAATAATCCGAATGGACTTAAGCATCACTACGGGCGAGAAGGTCTCGTCGTAGTCAACTCCTTGAACTTGTCGAAAACCTTTTGCGACAAGTCGTGCTTTATAGATGTGAACATTTCCATCCATGTCCTTTTTCTTCTTATAGATCCACTTGCACTCTATGGCTTTAACACCATCAGGCGGGTCAACCAAGTTCCAAACTTGATTGTCTCCCATGGACTCTATTTCGGATTGCATGGCATTCTGCCATTTTTCGGAGTCTGGGTCCATCATTGCTTCTGCATATGTCGCAGGCTCATCATTGTCCAACAATAATATTTCCCGCATTTCGCGGAGCCTTACCGACCTTCGTGGTTGTGGCGGTGCTTCTCTTGCCATGGGTATCTCAACTTGTTCTGCTACGTTAGCATCACTCATTGATTCTTGCCCGATTGGCTCATCTTGAACTTCTTCAAGATGCACTGTCTTTCCACTCTTTTCTCCTTTGAGAAACTCTTTCTCTAGGAAAACCCCGTTCCGAGCGACAAACACTTTGCCTTCTGATCGGTTGTAGAAATAATATCCCAAAGTTTCCTTTGGATATCCCACGAAAATGCACTATCCGACTTGGGTGTGATCTTGTCCGACTGAAGTCGCTTGACAAACACTTCACATCCGCAAATCTTTAGAAAAGACAAACTAGGAACCTTTCCAGTCCATATCTCATATGGTATCTTTACTACGGATTTAGATGGTACCCTATTAAGTGTGAAAGCTGCTGTTTCTAGAGCGTATCCCCAAAATGACAATGGTAGATCCGACTGGCTCATCATTGATCGAACCATGTCTAACAAAGTTCGATTACGTCGCTCGGACACACCGTTTCTCTGAGGTGTTCCAGGCGGCGTAAGTTGTGGAACAATTCCGCAACTCTTTAGATGATTGCTAAACTTGTGGCTCAAATACTCGCCTCCACGATCAGATCGTAAGGCCTTAATTTTCTTGCCACGCTGATTTTCAACTTCATTCTGAAATTCCTTGAACTTTTCAAAGGTTTCAGACTTGTGCCTCATCAAGTAGACATAGTCATATCTACTAAAATCATCAGTGAAAGTTATGAAGTATTGGAATCCTCCTCTAGCCGTCGTGCTCATTGGTCCGCATACATCACTATGTACGAGTTCCAACAAGTCTACTGCTCTCTCAGGAAATCCTGTGAAAGGCGTCTTGGTCATCTTGCCTAGCAAGCAAGCCTCACATGTCTCGTATGATTCAAAATCAAACGAAGTTAGAAGTCCATCAGAATAGAGCTTCTTCATGCGCTTTTCACTTATATGACCCAAACGACAATGCCACAAGTAGGTAGGACTCAAATCATTAGGCCGAGGCCTTTTAGCACTTACGTTACAGATAGGTGAACCATCAAGATTTAAAACAAATAATCCATTCACAATGGGTGCAAATGCCATAAACATATCATTCTTAGA
Organism: Setaria italica; assembly: GCF_000263155.2. Classification (NCBI taxonomy): domain Eukaryota; kingdom Viridiplantae; phylum Streptophyta; class Magnoliopsida; order Poales; family Poaceae; genus Setaria; species Setaria italica. Next base: position 24,628,683 of record NC_028458.1, on the reverse strand, counting down.
GATCACACAACCATTGTTTTCACTCGCAAATGAATAACCATCCTTCATCAAGCATGAAGGAGACAAAATGTTTCGACTTAAACTAGGAACGAAATAACAATTATTCAACTCCATAATAAATCCTGACGGGAGGTGGAGTTGCATCGTCCCGACGGTCAACGCAGCAACTCTTGCATTATTGCCCACGCGGAAATCAACTTCTCCTCTTTCCACGCTTCTACTTCTTATCATTCCCTGCATCGAATTGCAAATATGAGCAACTGATCCGGTATCAAATACCCAAGAATTAATAATTGTATCAGCGAGAAAAATGTTGTCTATAACATTAACAACAAGCGTACCTGAGGTCGAAGTACTCTTACTTCGGCCATTCTTCAACGAAGGTAGGTACTGCTTGCAGTTTCTCTTCCAGTGACCAAGTTCATGCAGTAAAAGCACTCTTTGTCTGGAGCAGGTCCAGGTCCAGCTTTAACCTTGGGCGCTGGGTTTGGCTTGGACGTTCCAGCCTTGCCCTTCTTCTTCCAAGAACTGCCCTTCTTCTTAAAGCTAGACTTGTTTTGTATAGCCATCACATGTCTGGTACTAGCGCTTTTCTTGATGTCAGCCTCTGCTGTTTTAAGCATACCACACAGCTCATTCAGACCCTTCTCCGTCCCATGCATATGGTAGTTCGAGATGAAGTTCCCATAGCTAGGCGGAAGAGACGAAAGAATGAAATCAGTGGCCAACTCTTGGCCTAGTGGGAAGCCCAGCTTCTCCAACCGTTGAGTGTAACCAACCATCTTGATTACGTGTGGTCCTACTGCTGCGCCTTCTGCTAGCTTGCTCTCAGCAAAGGCCTTAGACACATTGAACCTTTCAGTCCTGGCCTGTGTTTGGAACATGTCTCTAAGTGCCACAATCATATCGTGCGCCTCATGGTTTGTTTCGAACTGCATCTGCAGCTCGGGTTCCATGCAAGCAAGCATAAGGCAGCTTACTTCGAGGTTAGCATCACATGCTTTCTTGTAAGCATTCTTAGCAGCAGCGGGTGCATCATCAGCAGGTTCTTCTGGTAGTGGGTTGTCTAGAACATCTTCCTTTTTCTCAGCCCTGAGAACAATTCTCAGGTTACGGATCCAATCCGAGTAATTTGTTCCATTCAACTTGTCCTTCTCAAGGACCGAACGCAAAGCAAACGGTGTAGTGCTGCTAGGTGCCATTTAATCTACAACAAAGTAATGCAAAATACACTAAGACAAACGTATCCATGATAGAGCAAATCACATTAAACTATTTTAACAGAATCTACTCCCACTAAAAACAATATCCCTCTATTGAAACTTAGTGATTCAGGATCCACAACTAACAAGTCTACTAGTGAGCTTTAGCATCACCGCTAGCAAACAAGGTAGATCGGTAAGCAACTTTTGCTAATCATATCACATATGACTCCTGTTGTTGGGTGACATCTCTATGTCTCGGCGCCCAACCTTTATGCCCCAAGGTCCTTAACCGTTAAGATAACCTTTTTAAGCAAACCAACCCTTATGCATGTAAGTGTCCGACACAAACCCGTCTAGTCAAGGAAAACTAGTGGTACCCTAATTTCATAGACCCACCACTAATTGTACAAGACATGGGACGGTGCAAGTTTTAGTTGGGAGGGCATACTAACTTAAACTTTGTGAGGGATCGTTCTACTTCTAACATCACAGCATACAGAAAGTAAAACATAAACAGAATAGCATTCACACAGTTGTGACACAGTATGGCCCGTTTTTTTCTTATGGTGATCTCCATCTCCATAGGATCTGTACACCATGGTGATCTCCATCTCCATGTTCCATGTGCGCCATCCTCCTGGTGATGAGTTCTCCAAGAACTAGAACATGCTATTACGCCTAATAGCTAGTAAAGAAGCTAGTAATGAAGATTACATAGTTGCTTGGATCATCACAGATTGGTACGCAGACCATTAAATACATTAAGGTGACAATACATATGGCTCCTGCCGTGTTGCCGTACGCGGGACACGCAGGTCACGAATGAGTTACACACATGCATCACATACACAAAGGGGCCATACTGATCACAAGATATATACATACATCCTGCAAAATAGAGTTAGGCGTTCTAACGTTTCAAACTTCGGATTCCCGATACTCCATCTTCCAAACCGAATTTGGGAAATCTAATTTTGCCGAAAATGGCAAAGCCATTGAATTTCATGTGTAACTTTTTTTGTAGATCAATTTTCATATAAAATTTGTCCTGATCCGAGATCGTACCGAAAAGTTACGGCTGATTTACCGAAGCATACGCATACGGCAAAAATCCCGACCCCGGTAGTAGATCCCATCTACTTTTGCATATCTAATGCGCCTGGCGTATAACCCTGGATTTTGATTCGACCAATCATATTGATCTTCGCTCACTGCAACTAGATTTACGTGTATCACTTAACTCTGATGGCGGAAACCGACCGGTAGGAGTATATCGTTACACTACCATTGCAGCAAGAGCACGAAACCAGGACATAGATCAAACTGAAAACTCGCATATCTCCATATGCACACATCCCGAATCCAAAAGTAAACAGCTACGGCTCTGATACCACTGTAGGGATACGAGGTAGGCTACACTAGCTTCAAATCAAAATTTCTACCGCGTATAACTAGGAAGAACTGCCATATAGGGATCACGGGATTACCACTCGACGCACTACTGGTGCGGAAGATGTAGATTTGCGTCGATGCAGTGAAGACGATCAACGTAGTCGTACGTAGTCGATCAACGTAGTCGTATGTAGTCAATCACGTCAACGTCCAGCAGCTCAGCAGCTCGTCCACGTGCAGCAAGATCGCCCTCGTGCCGCGGCTCGTCGTGGCTCGTCGGCGGCTCATCGTGGCTCGTCGGTGGCTCGTCCAAGTGCTGCAGGCGCAACACCTCCAAGGTATCCACACGTGCAGGGAGGAAGCGTCGCAAGCCGGACTGCTAGATCCGCGAGCTGCAACAGGCGAGGGCGTGGGAGGCGCGGCAGGTGTGTTTCGCCAAAAGGTGTGAACCCTAGGGCGCCCCCACCCCTCTATTTATAGAGGTTCCTAATGGGCCTCTGGGTCCGAGGCCCATTAGTACTTCTAAACCCAATCCAACTCAGATCAGATCCGAATTGGCCTTCCAGCCCCTTAAGTGTGTGACCCTATGGGTTCGGATACGTATAGACATGGCCCGAGTACTCCTACTCGGCCCAATAGTCGGTAGTGGCCTCTAGCAAGACGTGCCAACTCCTATACGCACACGAAGATTATATCAGACGAACCATCATAACATAATATACATGCTATTCCCTTTGCCTCACGATATTTGGTCTAGCTTCAAGCCGACCGCTCTTTCTCGATCCTGTGATTCGGAATCCCTTTGTAGGTTAACTCTCAACCGTACGTAGCATGGCCATGCATTTTTGGATCCGATCACTCGAGGGGCCCAGAGATATCACTCTCAATCAGAGAGGGGAAAATCCCATCTTGATTGACCATGTCTCATAGCATGCTTCTTGACAAACCCGAAAGCTACCTTTATAACTACCCTGTTACGGCATAGCGTTTGATAGCCCCTAAGTAGGTCGATCCACATCTAGAATACATGCGACAATCTTAGGTCTAAGGACAAAGCGTATATGTTGTTTAAAGAGAGAACTACTTCTTGTGTTGGGTCAGTCCTAGCACATGTCTCCACATGTGTCCACATTATTAGTTCAACATCTCCATGTCCATGACTTGTGAAACATAGTCATCAACTAATACATGTGTTAGTCTAATATTCATATGTGTCCTCACATGAACTTCGACTAGGGACAACTTTAGAATAACCATACAAGTAAAGAGTTTCACATACAATTCACATAATTGCAAATCAATTCAAGTAGCCTTTAATGGATATTCAATGAACACAATATACAAATCATGGATACAAATGGAATATCATCATCTCTATGATTGCCTCTAGGGCATACCTCCAACACTCCTAGCTTGTACCTCTACAGATATTAGCTACCTTCTGATTCCTTCTTATAGTGTTATACTTGGTTCTTTTATGCATGAGTAGTCTATGATCCTTGCTATGTTTATATGCTTGGCTTATATGCTCATATGCTAGTCATATATCCTTGCTATCATAGTATAGGCTTGTAAGCTCTCATGTATGCCTTGAGACATTGACATAGTATACACTAGTAGTACTTATATCCAAGTGACACCAGTTCTCTCTGCTCGCGGGTTCATCGCTCTATATTTATACAAAGTGCTGTAGTTTGCTATGGGGATCAAGAAGTAGTTAGACTGTAGTAGTAATCAATAACGTATATGTGGTGTCTAGGCTAAGGGTTATCCTTCGTTTGCCTTATATCCCACGGATTGCTAGAGGTAGGCCGTAGGTGGTGACAGCCTTATTGGTTATTTGTAATCCTCCATGTTTGGATATAGTGTAGAGTTACTAGCCGGAGTCGCCTAGTAGACTAGGGGTAAGCCGGTGCCCGAAGTGTCGTACATACATCTATGGGCCCACCAGAAAGTTTGGATAGTCCTAGATACAGGGCTGGAAACCGAGATGTGTCAAACATGGAGGTTATGGTGCAGGACGGCGTAGTCTACATGGCAAGACAGGAACTAGTTGAGGATTAGGAAACTACTAGTAGCAATTAGAGTAGGACTCGCCTAGTCAAATCCGACTAGTAATCTTGTAAACAACCGACCTATAATCCTGCCCCTGGCAATATAAGGAGAGGTATGGACCCCTTCCAAAGCAATTCAATCCAACCAACACACAGGATATAGGGTATTACGCAATCTAGCGGCCTGAAACTGTCTAAATCATGTGTTCAAGTTTACCTTCGAGTTTCTGATCTCGGTGAGCCCCACGCACTAAACACTATCTTGGGCACCCCCCTCGGTAGGTTGTCGGGTCTAAACACTGACAGCTGGCACGCTAGGTAGGGGCTCTCATAGAGAATCTACTAGCAAACTTGATGGCCCAAGTCATCATCAACCCAATCATCGCGTTCAAAGCGGGCACGACATTCATCTTCAGCTCTTGGGTTTACGTTGCAGATGGTGATGGAAACTTCTACCGCCACATTGCGCCAGCCCAGTGAAGAAGCAGCATGCTGTGAAGCTCTAGTGTCAAGCTGTGGAGGATCTCATCATGAAATTCGGTGAAATTTCAATTTCTAACTTAGTTAGAGGTTGGTGGGATGAATCTGAGTACAACTTGACTTCTCCCCCTAGTCGGACTGGTTTTCACAAGCCGGCACTTAAGCCATCGTGTGAATCTAACTACGACCCAAGTCGATTCCTGTTCGGACTCCAAAACACGAGTGCTATTTACCAAGCTACCCTGTCTAGATTACAATCCGACACGGATATGATCGAGGGCCCCGACTACTACTCGGACAAGGGCGAGGAGACCCCTTTGTCAGGTCTGCAGGAGGGCCTAGTAATCACATCAAACTCCACAAGGTAGATTCATCTACTGGTCCAACATGACCCACCTGCTATTGCCAAGAATGATGATTCACGCCTTATCGCCTACCTTGATACCCTTCCATACTAGGAAGAAACTCCTCTGTCGCCCATCTACGAAGAAGGCGGCTCCACAGAAGTCCTTACGTCAAGATCAGGAAGTTATTATCCGGAACAAGAACTCTTTGCTCTCATTGCCGCACAAGAAGGAGAATAGGACGAGCAACCAGAGAAAAATCCACGGCATGAACGTCACCCAAATGATGTCTCGTAGGATGATCTCACCGCCAACGTTGTTGGAGAAGAAACTAAAGCTCAAAGAACTCGACGGCGAGCAAGAAACATTGCAAGAGCATAGCATCGCCTCCGCCTTGCAACAAACTTGCCAATCATGAACTTGGATCATGCATTTGAAGCAATTCAATCACATCAATATCGTACTGCTCTTGCCACCATCACGTCCATTGATCTTATTACCCACACAATGCCACAAGACAAGTGCACTAAACAATTGGCCGAACTGGCGGAGCGCGCGTACGAACAACTCGATCAACAAAACCCGATATATTCAGTTCCACACACCCCATCCCAGCATGGCAGTAGCCATAGGCACACTCCATCTAGACCAAGTCAAATAGGAGACACCAGACCAAGCCAAGCTGGAGCAGAGGGTAGTCGGACGGGACCTTTAGGAGGCCGTGGCCACCGTAGGCCCAACCTAGAGCCTGAATGCCTAGTACAGGATCTCCGTCACAAGATAAACGCCGGTCGGGATGCCCATACAATAATTGATGGACGCTGCCGCAAGCGTGAGCAAGAAGTCAAGTACCTAGGAGAGGATTCTGACGGGTTTCCCGCCTTCTCAAGATGAGTAAGGGGGACAGTTCTACCCAAGAAATTCAAGCCTCCGGGTATCACCAAGTATGATATCAAGCAAGACCTAGTCCAATGGCTACGGTGCTACTCACTGTCAGTACAAGCAGCAGGAGAAAGCGACGATACTAAGGTCATCTACTTCCCCATCTGCATGGAGGTAGCGCCACTCACGTAGCTCGAGTCCTTAGACAAAATCTCCATTGACACGTGGAAGGATCTCAAGGTGGCGTTCACCAACAACTTCATAGGGGCAATGCAGCTGTAACAACTCTACCTTAGTTAGGTGAAATTAAACTTAAACAAGTCATTAGTCACTAAGTAAAAGAGGTGAAATGTCCATTTTGCCCCTAAAAAGCTCTTTTTGGAGTTACATATAAAACTTGAGTTTTCTATAAAAACTTAAATTTTTGCCCAAATAAGAGTTGTAAAACTTTTAATTTCAAACAACTTTTGTTAATAACACTTTGTCTAATTCAGAGTGGGAGAGGGTCAAAAACAAGAATCAAACCAGGAGTATATTAAAACCCTACAAACAACCTAAGTCTTGGAATTCATGCTTTTGCTCAACTTTGCAGCCTGTTATCTCACAATTTTATATCTAACCTCAAGTCAGACCTTTAATAAAAGTTGTAGTCCCTTGAGTGTGTTCCAACTTTGTTACACTGACCCAGGTCCAAATTGAAACCGAACTACTCAAAAACTTGGTCAAAGTCATGTAAAACAGTCAACTCAGCCATCTTGGCATTCCAGCGCTAAGTCTGGAAACCATCCAGAGCGCGCCTCTTGGCAAGTTTGTTCCTCCAAATTTTTGTACTAAACCCAAGAAAATCCCTTAATAGAAGTTGAAATACTACAGAACAATTCCTTCAATAGCACCTTAGTCTAATTCGACTCAGAAGCTATCCGAAATTCGCGGCAAAGATAGCCAAATTCCTGAAATTCCACCAAATTGGCCGAAATATGCTAAGTCTGGAATATCTAGTTTTTGGCAAACTTTGGCTCGAGTTATCTCCAAATCCGTCCAAAATCTGGACAAACACCTTTAGTAAAGTTTGAACTCCGACCATAGGCCTACAAGTTCGTTAAAGGGATGTTCGAACGTTTAGTTTGAAAATTTTGAATGGATAGCCCCCAAAGTCAACCTTGTTGCTACCCTGCTTTGCCTCGACGCCAGAGCATCCCGGCATGTTTGCTCGCGCGCCGCCCGCCGCATGGCCGTTGTCCACCGGCGAGCTCTCCGTCGCCCTACCCGCGCCCATGACAAGATGAGACAAGTGCCGTGCTGGCCAATCGCCGCCGAGGCCATCTCCCTCCCCCTGCGCACGATCTACTCTGCCCAACCGATGCTCGCGCCGTCTCCTCTGCGCACGCCATGCCACCAACGAGCACCGACCATGCCGCCGCCCCCAATCCAGTGCTTGACGTGACCAGACGCGCGTTCGACCTCGCCAATCCCTCCGCCCGACAAAACCGCGCCTGCCCGACCCTATCTCCCACGCCCAATGCACTGAGGATCCTATCCCCGGAGCTCCGCTTCTCCGGCCAATGGCCACCTCACCCACACACCAGCCCTCCCCGGCCTTATCCTCTCACGCCCGGAGCCCTACCTCGACCCTGCACTCCACCTCTACCCATAAAAGGTCCAAGCACGCCGTTAGCGCCACCCTTCGCCACCTCCCGCACGCCGCGCCTCTGTTTCCACGTGCCACCACTGAAGCTCCCATGGAGCTCCCACCTCCATGCTGCCCCGTGCTCCAATGACCTCTCCGCCCACTTCGCCACCCCTCCGCGCACATCCCCGAGCCGATTGTTGCCCTCCAAGCGCCGCCAACGCGCCGGAACGCCACCCGCACCGCCACCCGCCAAGCCAAGTCGCCACCGCCGCATTCCGACCCTCACCGGTCATCTCCATCACCCCAACTTCGCCAAGTCGAGCTCAGGTGAGCACCTACACACCCCCGGCCACTTGTCGCCCGACCCCCGCCAGCGAATCGCCAGGCATCTCCCCCGTTCTTTCCAGGGGCCTATGCGCAAAACCGAAGGGCCCCTGCGCTAATAAACCTTAGATGTGAGGGGTAGGTTGCAAGTTTGCCGTGGTTATTTGTTTAAAATCGGCAGAAAATAGGGTATTAGAAATGCCCAGTAAATCGTAGAAAAATCAGAAAAATGCCAAACCACTTTTGTTGGAATCCTTGTTCTGTCTAGTTTCTTACAAAAATAAGTTTGCCCATGTTACTATTGTAAATAATATCCTATAGTTTTATTTCTTGCTTAGGCTTTTTAAATCATAGTAAATAGAAGAAAAATACTAAAAAGGTAAATCCAATGCTGTGGTTTATGTTTCAGTGAGTAGAAGCTCAGAAAAATACTTAGGACCCTGGAGTAGAACTTAAAGTCACTGTTTTAACCTTATATTTGAAATCTAGGGTTAAATCTTCCTTTTAGCATAAATTCTTATCCAGAGCTGAGAAAAATGTGAAACCACCTAGAGTAGCTTACTTTTGCAGTGTAGTTGGTAGGAAAAATGTGGGTTGTGGTTAGAATAAAAAAGAAACCCACCTTCCTGGTGGAACATGATTAAATAGGAGATAAATATGGGAATTAGATGTCCTTCTCCAAAAATCATGAAAAATTCACCAAAGCATCTGTAACACAGCTGTAACCTAATAGTAAAATTTCACCCTCAGAATCATTGTAAGTTTTGAGATAAAAATAGTTAAGTGCATGCTACCCTTGGCAGTAAAATACGTTTAATTCTTTGTGTGGTAATCCAATGGCTCCCAAAATTTTACAGTAACTTATTAATGACTTCGGTAAGGTGCTGTAATTTTCTTAGTGCCTTTTGTTGCTGTTTGCTTGAGGAACCACTTTTTGACTAAGAAGTCGGGTTAAAGGAATAAACGAAATATGAGTCGTAATGCACTCGAACCACCCCAAACACGACCTCCCACCTTCTTTATGCAACTCTAAGTTGTAAGAATCTATATATGTACACAATTGCCATCAAAGTCCACCTCAAGTTTAAACTGACCCCCACCTTACTTTATAAAGTATATGGAAGTTAAAACCTTGTTTAGGTGAATGTGGTCTAAATACGACTTTCTTTCTACCAATAAGTCATGCCTTGCATCATTCGTGTAAAAGCATGGATAATTCTAAACTCTTGCATGTGCATGTCGTGTAGAAGCTAATATCGCCGACAGAACCTACGAGCGACCCTACGTTGGAAGAGAAAACCGTCGCGGAGCTACAACACGCTGAAGTTGAGCCCGAGCTAGATCAAGACCCTGAGGAACCGCTAACTTTTCCTGAAGGCAAGCCCCAATGCATGCTTCCCTGTTTTTAAATTATGCAATATGTTTATGCTTATGATTGTGCATTTACGTTATAGGAGTTGAATGACACCTTAGATGCATGAACTTAATACCCTTTTGATCTAAACACTAGCATGATAAGTCGCGTAGATGCAATGCTAAATAGGACTCGATAAAAGTCGAGTGATTGCCTGTCACTCGTAAGTTATAGGAGTTGTTTGTTTACTCATGCTACAACCATAAGGATGACGGACGGGACCGGGAATGGTTCCGATGTGGTGGTTTGCCCGGTCTGTCTAGCAATGAACTTGCTAAGGTCAAAATGTGTTGGCGTTCGTGATCAAGTATTTGAAAGTACTAATCTCATACCTAGTATGGGATAGGGAAGCCTAGTACCTGATTGAACTAGGGCGTGGCATACCCTCCGGCTGTCCTTGGAACGTCGTTCCCATGGTGCATCATGTGGGTGCAAGTGCGATCATAGTACGGAAGAGGCCGGGATTATGGAGCATTGCATGCCAAAGGAAGTTGGCCCTGACACGTGCCTAAGGGATCTATGAGGACGACTGACAAATGAAGCAACCCTTCGTGGTGCGCGGATGTTGTGAGATTAGGTTTGCCATGCATGGTTAATAAATTTGAATCGATTCGTCTACCTCTCACAGTTTGGGAGTACTTGATCGCTATTCTGCACTGAGTAAAGATGGAACATGAGGATGTTAAACTTGATGTTTGATCTCTTATTATTTGGAAACAATGCTTGCTTTATTTGATCTCTAATTGTTTGGAAACAATGCTTGCTTAGGATAAGCTGCTAATCTAGACTAGTTAATAAAATTAGAACTTGAGCTAAAATATTGAAAGTAAGGACCAACTTTAGGCGTTTGGCAAAAACAAACCCACAGCCAAAAGCCTTGCAGGTCTAGGTGTCAGTGGTGTAGTAGCCACCTGTCGGGTCAGTCTTGCTGAGTATTAGTTGCTCAGCCTTATTGTGGCTATGTTTTCAGGGAGTGCTGAGCATGAGGAAATGGTTTCCAGCCTGACTTGGCCGACCCAACTCCCTCCGGGTTGGTCGATTGAGTGGGCACCCGCCTTAGACAGCGGGGATCGTTGAAGGGATATCATGGTCGGCTTCGCCATGGTATTATGTATCATCATGTAGCTTTCGTTGCTTTTTTCATTTTGTTGAACCTTGCAAACCTATTTGAATTTCAATAACTTTGATGTAATAAATTGTTGGACCATGTTAATGTGAAGGGAATGTTGTAATCTCTGTGCTACTCACCTTCGTGTGAGAAATGCTTCTCGATCCTGTGTAAGTGGTTTATCGGATGAAATCCGACGGACAACCATGTTGACTTGCTTAAAGTGCATGATCGCGTGTCAGGTGACTTAAGTGCATTTTAGTCAGGTTAATTTGGGCGATTCTGTCATAACAGCGTCCTGGCAACAGGATCGACTTGTCTCAAGTCAAACAACAACAAGACGAGACCCTACGCAGTTACCTACATCGTTTCTTCGACATGAAGGCCACAATCATGGACATCATGAAGCATGACGCCATAGATTTCTTCCAGAACGGTCTCTATGACCCAGATGTTCCAAGATTTCAGTAGGAGATGCCTCGATGATATCAAATCTCTCAAGATCATGATGCAGGCGTGGGCAGATGAAGAAGACAAGGAGATCGAGAGGTTCGAGTCTAGCCACAACAAGGGTTAGAACAACAATAATTAGAACAATGGCCAACGCAATGACAAGAACTGCAACAATCGCCCCAACAATGACAACCGAAATAACTACTCGGGAATTCAGAATCATAAGAGGAAGCTAGACAATACTATTTTGGCAATATCACGTCATCCAAGAAAGGTAGCGGTAGGAATCAAGATAGGACTCCATTCAGCGAGCTCCTGAAAAAGCAGTGCACATGGCACCTATATCATAAGCACTCTGCAATGGATTGTTACAGTCTACGCCGAGTCATGAAAGATCTGCCGGAGCCATATGGTACTAAGGACAAAGGCAAGGCCAAGGAAGATGAAGACGAAGATGATGGTGACAATGGCAAATTCCAGAACCCTTCCAACACCATCAACATCATCTTTGGTGGGACACCAGGTATTGCCACTAAGCGGTCCCAGAAGCTCTCCCTTAGAGAGATCACGTCCATTGAACAAACAACACCTATGTTCCTCAAACGGTCTGAGGTGCTGATTACTTTCTCCAGACTAGTTTCTCAGACCCAGGTCGGTATCCTCTTATCCTCGACCCAGTAGTCGCTAGCTCCAAACTCACCAAAGTACTCATTGATGGCGGTAGCGATCTCAACGTACTCTTCGCCAAGACATTGAGGAAGATGGGTCTCGACTTTACTGACATGCTGTACCCCTTGGTCAGGTGGTTTTGCTAGTTATCTTCGAAACCAAAGAACACTACCGGACATAGTACATTCAGTTCGAGGTGGCGAACTTTGAAACATCCTATCACGCCATCCTCGGAAGACCTACATTGGCCAAATTCATGGCCATCCTGCACGACGTGTACCTAGTGCTCAAGATGCTAGGACCCAATAGAGTACTCTCTGTGTGCAGAGACTTGAAGAGATCATATGACTGCGACACGGAAGCCATGGAGCTAGCAGCGACTACTCATGTGCCAAATTCGATGATGCAAGTCTTCGTCGCTTCCAAGAAACTATCCCCGTCAGAACTCGAGATCCTAGAAAAGAAGTCGGGGGCAACCAAGGTCAAGCTGACAAGTGAAGTAGACATCAAAGCCATTGACCTTGAAACTGGTGATAGCTCCAAGACAGCCCTGATTGGCTCAAGGCTGGATCCTAAATAGGAAAGCGCGCTCGTCAGATTCCTCCAGCCAACCGTGACATCTTTGCATGGAAGCCATCGGACATGCCAAGGGTGCCCATGGAGTTGATCGAGCACTCACTGAATGTAGATCAGAAAGATACACCGAAAAGACAACGCTTGCATTGTTTCACCCAAGATAGAAGGGAAGCAATAAAAAAAGAGCTAGCCAAACTACTCGTGGCAAGCTTCATAAAAGAAGTCTATCATCCAGAGTGGCTTGCCAATCCTGTTCTGGTGCAAAAGAAAAACAACAACGAGTGGAGGATGTGTGTTGACTCCACAGACCTCAACAAGAAATATCCAAAGGACCCCTTCGGGCTCCCTAGGATTGATCAAGTCATCGACTTGACAGTTGGATGCGCCCTACTCTGCTTCCTTCATTGCTACTTGGGGTATCACGAGATAGCTCTCAGGGAAGAAGACCAAATCAAGACTGCATTCATCACCTCATACGGAGCTTTCTATTACACAACAATGTCCTTGGGCTGAAGAATGCAGGCGCTACTTGTCAACGAGCAATCCTGGAGTGCTTCAAGAAATAGCTACACCGCAATGTAGAGGCGTACATGGATGATGTGGTCATAAAAACCAGAAACCCGACGACTTGATTGCGATTTGGGAGAAACCTTCGCATGTTTGTGAGAATTTCAGTGGAAGCTAAACCCAACAAAGTGCATTTTCGGCGTACCCTCCAGAAAACTACTCGAGTTCATCATTAGTCACTGAGGAATTGAAGCCAACCCCGAGAAGATCTCTGCCATCACTGACATGCACGCCCCATCGTGTGTCAAGGACGTCCAGAAGCTGACTGGATGCATGGCGGCCATCAATAGATTCATCTCAAGGCTTAGAGAACGGAGACTACCCTTCTTCAAACTACTCAAGCAGCAAGACAAATTCCAGTGGACCGTGGAGGCAGATCAAGCCCTGCAACAGTTGAAGGACTTCATATCAAAGCCACCAATCCTCACGGCACCAAATCCCAATGAAGACTTGCTGCTCTACATCGCGGTGACTACTAATGTCGTTAGCACGACAATCGTGGTTGAAAGATCAGAACCAGGCCATGTATACAAGGTATAGAGGCTCGTCTACTTTGTTAGTGAGGTGTTTGTTGGAGGTATGCCCTAGAGGCAATCATAGAGATGATGATATTCCATTTGTATTTATGATTTATATTGTGTTCCTTGAATATCCATTAAAGGCTACTTGAATTGATTTGCAATTATGTGAATTGTATATGAAACTCTTTACTTGTATGGTTATTCTAAAGTTGTCCCTAGTTGGAGTTCATGTGAGGACACACATGAATATTAGACTAGCACATGTATTAGTTGATGACTATGTTTCACAAGTCATGGACATGGAGATGTTGAACTAATAATGTAGGCACATGTGGAGACATGTGCTAGGACTGACCCAACACGAGAAGTAGTTCTCTCTTTACACAACATATACGCTTTGTCCTTAGACCTAAGATTGTCGCATGTACTCAAGATGTGGATCGACTTACTTAGGGGCTATCAAACGCTACGCCGTAATAGGGTAGTTATAAAGGTAGCTTTCGGGTTTGTCAAGAAGCATGCTATGAGACATGGTCAATCAAGATGGGATTTGCCCCTCTCTGATTGAGAGTGATATCTCTAGGCCCCTCGAGTGATCAGATCCGAAAATGCATGGCCATGCTACGTACGGTTAAGAGTTAACCTACAAAGGGATTCCGAATCATAGGATCGAGAAAGAGCGGTCAGCTTGAAGCTAGACCAAATATCGTGAGGCAAAGGGAATAGCATGTATATAATGTTGTGATGGTTCACCTGATATGATCTTCGTGTGCGTACAGGAGTTGACATGTCTTGCTAGAGGCCGCTACTGACTATTGGGCCGAGTAGGAGTACTCGGGCCATGTCTATACGTATCCGAACCCATAGGGTCACACACTTAAGGGGCTGGAAGTCCAATTTGGATGTGATCCGAGTTGGATTAGGTTTAGAAGTACTAATGGGCACCCTAGGGTGTCAGGAACCTCTATAAATAGAGGGGTGGGGCGCCCTAGGGTTGACACCTTTTGGCGAAACTCATCTGCCGCGCGCCTCCCACACCCTCGCCTGTTGCAACTCGCAGACCTAGTAGTCCGGCTTGCGATGCTTCCTCCCTGCACATGTGGATACCTTGGAGGTGTTGCGCCTGCAACACTTCGACTAGCCGCCAACGAGCCACGACGAGCCACCGACGAGCCACGACGAGCCGACGACGAGCTGCGGTACGAGGGCGATCTTGCTGCACGTGGACGAGCTGCTGAGGAGCTGCTGGACGTCGACGTGATCGACTACGTACGACTACACTGATCGACTTCACTGCATTGACGCGTATCTACATCTTCCGCATCAGTGCGTCGAGTGGTAATCCCGTGATCCTTATACGGCAGTTTTCCTGGTTTACGCGGTAGAAATTTTTTGATTTGCGCTAGTGTAGCCTACCTCGTATCCCAACAGTGGTATCAGAGCTGTAGCTGTTTAGTTTTGGATTCAGGATGTGTGCATATGGAGATATGCGAGTTTTCAGTTTGATCTATGTCCTGGTTTCGTGTTCTTGCTGCAATGGTTGTGTAACGACATACTCCTACCGGTCGGATTTCCACCATCGGAGTTAAGTGATACACATAATGCCAGTTGCAGCGAGTGAAGATCAATGTGATTGGTCGAATCGAAATCCAGGTTCATACGCCAGGCGCATGAGATGTGCAATAGTAGATTGAATCTAATACCGGGTCGGGATTTTGCCGTGTGCGTGTGCTTCGGTAAATCAGCCATAACTTTTCGGTACGATCTTGGATCGGGGTGAATTTTATATGAAAATTGATCTACAGAAAAAGTTACACATGAAATTCAATGGCATTGCCATTTTCAGCAAAATTAGATTTCCGAAATTCGGCTTGGAAGATGGAGTTTCAGGCCTTCGAAGTTTGGATCGTTAGAATGCCTAACTTTGTTTTGCAGGATGTATGTATCTTGTGATCAGTATGGCCCCTTTGTGTATGTGATGCATGTGTGTAACTCATTCGTGACCTGCGTGTTGCGCGTACGGCAACACGACTGGAGCCATATGTGTTGTCACTTTAATGTATTTAATGGTCTGCGTACCAATCTGTGATGATCGAAGCAACTATGTAATCTTCATTACTAGCTTCTTTACTAGCTATTAGGCGTAATAGCATGTTCTAGTTCTTGGAGGACTCATCACCAGGAGGATGACGCACATGGAACATGGAGATGGAGATCACCATGATGAACAGGTTCTGTGGAGATGGAGATCACCATAAGAAAATGGGCCATACTATGTCACAACTGTGTGAATGCTATTCTTTTTATGTTTTACTTTCTGCATGATGTGATGTTAGAAGTAGAACGATCCCTCACAAAGTTTAAGTTAGTATGCCCTCCAAACTAAAACTTGCACCGTCCCATGTCTTGTACAATTAGTGGTGGGTCTATGAAATTAGGGTGCCACTAGTTTTCCTTGACTAGACAGATTTGTGTCGGACACTTACACGCATAAGGGTTGGTTTGCTTAACAAGGTTATCTTAACGGTTAAGGACCTTGGGGCATAAAGGCGGGTCATAAGCATTTTCAGGGGCGCCGTACATGCGGTCATAGTCAGCACGACGATGCATCTCATCTTCTTTGCTCCGGCGGTCCTCGCATTCTGCGTCGCAGTAAAGTCCAGGAGTGCCGTAGTCGCGGTCATACTCGGCGTGGTGGCGGAGCTCGACCTCTTCCCGTTCTTGGTGACTGTTGTTGAGGTCAGGGCGGAGGTCACAGCGGTCGCACAATTCTTCATGAAGATCACATTGCCTACCTGGTCTGCCACGGTCCTCACCATCGTCTCTCCTATCGCGGTGGCGGTTGTCGTGGTTGTCGTAGTTAGTGTTGGTGGGTTGCTCCACCTCTTCTTTGCGTACGGGCTCCAGCCAACCTCCTGCGTGCTTGTCGTGGTCACCACGGCTGTGGTCGGATCTGCTATACTTGGATCGGCTCCATGAGTGACG
This sequence comes from Setaria italica, assembly GCF_000263155.2. Taxonomy (NCBI): domain Eukaryota; kingdom Viridiplantae; phylum Streptophyta; class Magnoliopsida; order Poales; family Poaceae; genus Setaria; species Setaria italica. The sequence continues at coordinate 24,612,079 of NC_028458.1, read as the reverse complement.
GCTAGCTGTGGACCAGGAATATGTGGACCGACTATGGGTCCGCTCTTTGATCTGGGCGTTGGCGACGCACAGATGCGCCAGGATCCATTGTAGTTGCTTCGAGTCTAGAAGGTTTTCCAGGTTGGCGAAAATAGCTCCCAAGTTGGCCTGGGGTATGGTAAAGGCATTGTGGACGGCCTGCTCGAGGTCGGCTTGTAGATTGCGGGTGCGCGCAGGGTGCCTGTGCTTGTCCAGGGCACCAGCCTAGTAGGCGTTGTCGCCGTGGTCGCTCTGTGGTCGGCGGTGATCGTCTGCTACCTCTGCATTAGTAGCAGGTTGTTGCTGGGCATTGGCCTAGCCCTGTTCGCGCCGTGCCGCATGGTTCTAGTTCCTAGAGTTGCAACCTGCTTCCTGAGAAGAGGTTTCGCCATCCCTAGGTGGATCATCAGCGGAGACCATGAAGGCTTCGCGATCTGGCACGGAGGAGTTGCTCTCATCATCGCTTTCATAGGAATTCAACGTTAGGACGATGCGGGGGACCTGGAACTCGCCACAGTCCGAAATCTGGGTGGGTGCGGGTGGTCTCCATATTGGATATGGAAGGACTGCGTGAGGTTCGTAGAGAACACAGTAGCCAAGTTCCTCAAACCAAAGGGAATGAGGGAAGGACCCTATGCCGACCTGCTTGAGCATAGCGCCGCCTTAGAGAGATCTATGCACTCAACAATAGTGTTGCTGATGCGATCTAGCCCCACGATTAGGTCGGAGGGCGTGGGTGGGTGGGCAGCAACAAGGATGTGCGGAATCCTCTTGGAGAGAGAGAGAGATTGCTGACCTGCTGGGCAAGCAGCGTGATGATCCTTGGGTGGAGATTTTGCTCCGTTAGAGTAGATCCAGTGGATGCTGAGCTGGTGGTAGACACCAAGTCAACGGAAGGTGCAGTGGAGTCGGAGTCCACTGGCATGCTCCCGAAGTGGAGCTGGATCGGGTTTGTGAGGAAGTCCTTCATGCTCTCGGGGAAGACGATGCCGGGGCGGGATGCCATCAAGCTCGCTAGGGAGGATCTCATTACCACCCATACCTGGCGTGCTAACTATTAGATTTATAAGCCCGACAGTCCACCAGGGGGTTACCCAAGTGGTTGATTTGTAGGTGGAGGGGATTGCGAAACAAAGAACTCGAAGGTGATCGTGAGAACACAAAGGGACATGAGGGTTTTAGATAGGTTCGGGCCTCCGGAGAGTAATACCCTACATCCTGTATGCTTGGTGGCTTGTATTGCTTGAGAGTTAATACGGGATACCCTTGAGGGGTGCCCTTGGCCGCCTTATATAGGCTGATGACCTAGGGTTACAAGTCAGTTTGAATCTAATCTACTCGGTAGTTATATGGAAGGTAATCTGAGTCAGACTACAATACGTATCCTGCAATATCCGAACTAATTTGAATCGCCCGGCTTCCTTATCTTGTACTCCAAGTATCTTCATATCCTTGGCCCGTACGCCCTGGTCGAGCGGGCCCACTTGTCAGATCCGGCCAGTATCCTTGTTGGTAGGGACCCATGGGGTACCCATATCCCTCAGAAGGAATCTTCTGTCCAAATCTATCCATCCAGAAATCCCTTGATAGAACCTTCCCTCAGGCCTATGGTACCTCCTTCTCCCGATCCTCCTAATGAAGCATCTCTCAAGGAGGCCATGAAGGAGGAATGGTCGAACATACTTTTCCAAAGCAATTTGGATTAGTTCACCCTCTACGATCATTCCTTGTTCTATAAGGGGAATTACCGTGGAAGTCCATCTTAACCTCATCATGGAGGTCAATATCATGCCATGGCACTTAACGTACACTCTTTTGGGCAATGTTCCATTAAGACCATCCGACGAACTCCTCAAAAGTTGTCCCTTTGGACACATCCTTGAATGTCGGGGGGCGGGGGGGGGGGGGGGGTGCAAGTGTCGTGCCACTTACAATAGACAAAATCGAGGTCAACCTAGACTTCCACATTTTTGATATCCTCGATTTTGATCTTCTTATTGGCTGCCCATTAGAAAAACTCCACCTAGATGGTGCATCACTAGGGAACCTAGATGAAAAGCTTAGGGAAGCTGCTTCTGCCACCGTGACCTCTTATTTAGAAAATCCTATGGCGAAGCCTCTTCCCAAGCAAAACTTGTTGGATATACATCCATGGGCCCACCAGAAGGTTCATACAGATCCACATGTGGAGAAGTACACTGAGACGTATCAAGATATGGAGACTACAGTACAGGGTGGCATGGTCTACATGGAAGTCCAGGGGACTAGTTGAGAACAAGGAAACTACTCTTCCTAGTTGGAGTAGTTATCGGTACTCGAATCCGACAAGTACTCTTGAAAACAGCTACCCTGTAACCCTGCTCCCCCAATATATACAGGCGGGTAGGGACCCCCTCAGGACAAGTTCAATCCAATACAAGCAAACAACATACAGGACATAGAGTATTATGCGATCTAGCGGCCCAAACCTTTCTAAATTGTGTGCCTACGTACACCATCGAGCTCCTGATTTTGGCGACACCCACCAACCAAAACTCTACCTCGGGTACTCTCTTGGTAGGTTGTCGGGTTTAAACATTGATAGCTAGCGTGCCAGGTAGGGGAAGTTGCCAAAATTCTCTGCGTGAGTTCAATGGCTCAACTCATTATCAAGCCTACGATCGCATTCTAAGCCGGCACGACGTTCGTCTTTAGCTCCTAGGTCTGCATCGCGGACGGTGTTGGAAGTTTTCACCGCTACATTGCAGAGGCCCCAAAGAAGAAGCAACTCGATGTCACCCTTCGTTGAAAAGCTACAGAGGATTTCGTCACAAAATTCAGCAAAATTTTCAATCTGACAAATAGCGAGCTCGAGTACAACTTGGACCGGCTCCCACAAGCAAGCAAACAAGCCATCGTGCGGACCGAATCAAACTCTGAGTCAATTCCCGTTTGGACTCCGAAATGCGGCTTTGGTTTATCAAGAACTCTATCCAAGTCACAATCCGGATTGGAGACGATTGAGGACCACAACCTTGACTTCTACTCAGATTCTATCGAAGAAATTCCTTTATTAGGTCCACAGTAGGGTCTGGTGATTACTTCAACACCCCAAGGTAGATTCGTCTACTGGCCAAACATGAAGCCATCCTTCCATGACCAGGATGATGAGTCACAGCTCATCGCCAACCTTGAGATCCTACTATACCAAGAGGGAATACCCCTATCACCAATCGATGAAGAAAATTGCTCCACAGAAGTCATCACCTCAAGCTTTGGCAGCTATACTCCAGAAAGAGAACTCTTCGCTTCAATCACAAACGGGGAAGAAGGTGAACAACATAAACCAAGAACCACCGGACGAGAGCGTCACAGATGATGTCTCACAAGATGAATTATCTGCCAACGTCGTTGAAGAAACTGAAAGCAAAAGGATTCAACGGAGGGCAAGAAACGCGCAGAGAGCAGAACGACATCTTCAAGTAGCCGCCCAGCTCCCAATTATGAACCTCGATAGAGCATTCGAAGTAGTGCAAACGTGGCAATACAATACGCCACTCACCACTATTTCCTCCATCGACCTTATTACTCGTGCTATGCCTTAGACAAGTATAGTACTCTGATAGCACAGTTGGCAGAACACGCTTATGAACTACTCGATAAAGTGAGTCCAATACCATTAGTATCTCACACCTGATTGGTGCGTAGTAGCAGCAGAGGCCACACAGGACCTTTAGCTTGACCACGCAAAGACGCCAGACAACACGGTGTCAACCATACATCCCTGGGCCCACCAGAAGATCTGTACGGACCCACTCAAGAGAACATACTCAAGATGTATCAGGACATGAAGACTACACTACAGGGCAATGTAGACTACATGGAACTCCTGAAGGACTAGTCGGAATACAAGGAAACTACTCTGCCGAGTTAGAGTAGGACTCTGTAGTTGTGATAGTGCTTTTGTACCAAAGACTACCCTGTAACCCTGCTCCCCCGATATATAAGGGCGGACAGGGAGCCCCTCAAAACAAGTTCAATCAAATACAAGCATACAACACACAGAATGTAGGGTATTACGCGATCTAGCAGCCCGAACCTGTCTAAATCGCATTCCTGCGTCACCATCAACTCCTTGATTTTGGCGACACCCACCAACCAAAACACTATCTTGGGTACTCCCTTGATAGGTTGCCGGGTTAAAACACCAACAGCTGGCGCGCCAGGTATGGAAGTCGCCGAAATTCTCCGTGCGAGATTGATGGATCCAATCATCATTAAGCCTACATTCGTGTTCGAAGTGGGCACACGTTCATCTTCGGCTCCTAGTTCTACATCGCTGACGGCATTGGAGGTTTCCAACGTTGCATCATCGAAGAACCGGAGAAGGAGCATCTCGGTGGAAACTCTCATTGACATGAGGTGGAAGGTTTCGTCGAGAAACTCGGATGTTTTGATCTGAATAACTTAGACTAGTCCATGCGGACCAGCAATTCAGCCATTGTATGGACCGGATACAACTCCAAGCCAATTCCCGCTCAGACTCCAAAACGTGGTCATGGCTCATCAGCAACCTCTATCCAAAGTCCAATTTGGACTGGAATCAATTGAGGACCACAACTACGACTCAGACTCTCTTGAAGAACTCCCCTTATCAGGTCCGCAGCAGGGCCTAGTAATCACATCAACACCGCAAGGCAGATTCGTCTACTAGCTGGGCATGTAGCCATCCTTCCTTGCCCAAGACAACGAGTCATGCCTTGTCGCACACTTGGATATCCTCCCATACAAAGAGGGTACTCCACTCTCACCGATCCGCGAAGAAGATGGCTCCACTGAGGTCATAACATCCAGCTCTGGAAGCTACTCTCCGGATAGAGAACTCTTTGTTGTTGTTTCGCTAGCTGATGGAATAGGTACCAGCGACCAATACCAACATTAGAGAACACCTCGTCGGGATTGCCAAGTCGAAGAAGTCTCCCAAGATGAATTATCAGCTGATGCCCTGGAGGGTGAAACTAGCAGCTAGAGAGCTCAAAGAAGAGCAAGAAACACTCAGAGAGCCGAACGTCGTCGACTTCTAGCCGCAAGGCTTCCCATCTGAACCTTGACAGAGCATTCAGAATAGTACAAACACGAGAACACAACACGCCACTTGCCACTGTTGCCTCTATTGACCTTATCGCCCGGTCAATGCCTCCAAACAAATACAGCGATCTCCTGCCATACTTGGCAGAACACGCATATAAACTCCTTAACAAGGAAACACAAATCCCATCCATGCCTCGCAACCCAAGTCACCATGATGATAGCAGAGACCATGCAAGACACTCAAACCAACCACATGAAGAACCAAGACAATATAGGGGCATACTCGAAGCTCCAAGATGAAACAGGGATGCAGCCGAAGGTAGTCGTACAGCCTCTGCGGAAGGCCCACATCACCGCAGAGCTCATCCAGAACCCTCGCACATCAATGATCTTAGAGAAACATTAAATCACAACCGTGATGCTCGAAATATAATTTACAATCACCACCATGAACGTGAAGTGGAGGGAGATGACAATGACCACTTCCCCGCTTTCACAAGACGAATCATGAAGACTACTCTTCCGAAGAAATTCAAACCAATGGGCATCACTAAGTATGATGGCAAACAAGACCCAGTTCAGTGGCACCACTGCTACTCACTAGTAGTCCAAGCTACAGGTGGAAACGATGATACAAAGGTCATCCACTTTCCCGTATGCATGGAACCCGTGCCACTAACTTGGCTCGAATATTTGAAGCCTAACTCCATTGACTCATGGTCTGATCTAAAGAAAGCTTTTACAAGCAACTACATCGGAGCTACGCAGCGCCCTGGAACCAGAATTGACTCAGCTCAGGTTAAGCAGCAAAACGATGAATTCCTATGCAACTACCTACGCCATTTTTTCGACAAAAAGGCTACAATTGTCGACATCTCAAAAGTAGACGCGATAGAATGTTTTCAAAATGGCCTCTAGGACCAACGCATGTTCCAAGACTTTGGCAGACGCCGTCCAGCGGATATCAAAGAACTCAAAATTATGGCTCAAACATGGGCAGACGAAGAAGATAAAGAACGCGAAAGGTTCAAGTCACATCGCAATTGTGGACGTGACAACAATAACCAAGGTAACAATCAAGAACAAGACAGAAACCGCAGCGGCGATCACAACTACTCGGGCAATCAGAATCGCAAGCTTAAACCAGACAATACCATTGTAGCAATGTCAAACTCAAGCAAGAAAGGACCAAACAGATGAAATGATGGCCCTTCATTCAATGAACTACAATGTCCATGGCACCCACACAGCAAGCACACTGCAATAGACCGCTACAGCCTTCGTAGAGTTATGCAAGAGTTGCCAGAACCTCCCTCCAACAACAATAACAATAACAACAATAAGGACAAAGGCAAGGGCAAGATGGATGAAACTGAAGATGGCGAAGACAAGTTTCACACAACGTCTAAAACTGTTGTTAACGCCAGATTTTGACACGTATGGAATAAGTGTCAAGGAAGGAGAAGACTGGATGATGTGGTAGATTAAAAAGGTCACGACTAGGAATCGGTCGATTGGTGCTACAGTTGGAGATCGGCCGATTGGTGCTACAGTATTTTGGCAGATGGAGTTGGTGGAGATCGGCCGATTGGAAGGCTGGAGCGATTGGGCCAATATGAGCTTAAAAGTGGGTTAGAGGAAGAAGATAGAGATTGGCCCACAGGAGTATAGTAACAAACTCCGATACGAGTTGTGTTTGTAAATATTCATTTTCGTTTAAAATTAGAGATAGATCCTAGTCCGTTAAGAAATTGGTTGTAACAGGCTATAAATAGCCATCTTTAGAGATTTGTAGAACAACACATAAATCAATACAACAAATCTACTTTTTCATTGCACTTTACTTTCAAGTCAGCGACTTCGCCAATACTTTTCTTCTTTCACGAGTTCCTACGGGTTGGCAGGGCTGCATCGACACGACCTCCGGCCGATTCTGTAAGTTCCGCTTATCGAGTAATATCTAAGCTTTAACTTCAGGCGCATCGCTGTCGTTTCGTTTAGATTTATTCACCAGTTATCGATATTTACTAGAATTATAGGTTTTATCTGTTGTTCTAGTTTTATCATCAGTTATCCAGATCACCATCGCTGAGAACTTGAGCAAGATGTCCGATATGGTTCAGCACTCCGTCTACCAGGCCTTCATTGATCAATCCCTGGTGATGGCTAACACGGTATACAATGCCGTCATCAGCTCCCTAGCCAATGGCGTATCTCAAGGATATCAGGGGCCAGCATACACCCCGCCCATTACGGCCCCAGTCAGGAGCTCTGCAAGCACATCTCACTCGGCTCCTCAGCTGATGCCAACTCAACATGAAGGACACAATGCTTCACTGCCTTCAATCCATCCAGGATACAACGGTGCACTATGCTTTCAATCACAAGCGTCACCGCAGCCTGCTCAAGTTTCCTCCGTGCAATCATTGCCATCAAACTCAGTGCCTTGGGGGGGCACCATAGACAACGGCCGTTCTGAATCAATCGACCGGCTATGGAGGATCGCCGATCCAGGCACCATTCCAATCGGCCGTCCGGCCAACGGTTCCACATTATCAACCCGCGACGTCAGAAATCGGCAGGGGGGCAGACGCCGCTGAGGGGCTCCGAGGTGCGGCGCTGATGATACTGTATGTTGAGACGGTCGGTTCGCTGCGCCACCAAATGTCAACCACTCAGCTGGCCACGTTACCGCAGAATCCGTCGCACGCTTTGATTCATCACCCGGTCATCCCGCCGCCGATCCACTAACACGTGCCAATTCCCCAACTAGTAATTCATCAATAGTAAGTAGACTGGGCGGCAAGGATAGCGGAGGTGATTCAAGATCAGTTCGGGTTGAAGCCGAAAGTACAAACTTACACGTACAAAATGCCATACCCGCCTGCCTATGATTTACTGCCGTTTCCCCATCGGTACAAAGTTTCTGACTTCACCAAGTTTTCGGGGCTAGATGACACCTCAACTGTCAAGCATGTAAACAGATTCATCATCCAATGCGGGGAGGCGGCTACACAGGATGCTCTGCGGGTGCGTCTGTTCTCATCGTCCCTGTCCGGGTCGGCTTTCCAGTGGTTCACTACGCTACCGCCCAATTCCATAGTTACCTGAGCCGACCTGGAGAAGCAGTTCCATAAATACTTCTACGGGGGAGTCCATGAGATGAAGCTCTCAGATCTGACCAGCCTTAGGCAAAGGAGCGACGAGCCAGTGTCCAATTATGTGCAGAGGTTCAAAGAGGTCAGAAACAAGTGCTACACCCTAGTCCTGACCGACGCGCAGCTGGCCGATATTGCCTACCAAGGCCTCCTGCCGCACATCAAAGAGAAGTGTGCTTCCCAGGAGTTCGAGAGCCTGAGTGAAATCGTTCACCGATTGGCCGGACAAGAAGTACGCCCTTTTGATCAGCGGAGAAATTTTCAGAAGAAGGTGACGTATTTAGAGGGATCTGAGTCTGAGGAGGAAGCGGAAATCGGCCTAGCAGAATGGGTTAAAGGAAAGAAGCCGATATCGTGTCCTTTCGAGAAAAAGGAACCGGAGGCATTCGGTTTTGACACGTCAAAGGCCGACAAATTTTTTGACCTACTTCTCCAAGAGGGGTAAATCAAACTATCACCCTATCATACGATCCCATCAGCCGAGCAGCTAAAAAGATGAAGTATTGCAAGTGGCACAATGCCACGTCCCATGACACAAACGAGTGCAAGATCTTCCATCAGCAGATACAATCGGCCATTGAGCAAGGTAGGCTCAAGTTCGAGGTCCCGACAAAGCCAGCAAAGCCGATGAAGATTGATCAATATCCTTTTCCCACTAACATGGTTGATACAGGAAGAAACGTGCTTCAAACCAAGGTGCTGACGTCAGAATCGGCTAAAAGGAGTGGAGCTCTGAACCCCAGAAATCTGGCTTCTGTGGAAGATGTCAAGGGGAAGCGACGAGTTGACGATGAGGGTGAAGGATCAGAAAGGTCGCGCAAGCCTATTACTTCCCAATTTCTACTCGACAAATATCAGCGACAAAAGGAAAGTTTGAGATATCGCGAAGAAATGATACGACGACACAAAAATCATTGGCGATGCCTGTTCTTCATCCATTGCTGGGAAAATAACCTCAGGTTGCCATCGGCCGATAATTGCCCGGAGTGCAGCGGTCCATATCGCAATAACCGCCCGTCCAAGAGGTCTCGCTCTAGGGACAGAGGATTAGAGCCAATCAGCAGAAACTTGCACGAGCAAGAGGATCGGCGCCTTTCAGTGCGTGATCAGCTGGGGGGCAAAGTTGATCGATATGATCGGCCAAGGGACAGACGTGAGCAATATGATAGGCCGGGGGGGCAGATCTGACCAGCACGACCGACCAGGGGGCAGAGTCAGCGCGCACGATCGGCTGGAAGAGATGGACGATGCCTGGGTGTCAGATGAAAATCCCCTGGGACGGGAACCAGACTGGGAACGCACCAGACCGCCGGCCAAACTGGTGAACCCCAGGTGGTGCCCTGATGGATTGACCAAATCCCAAAAATGAAGAATCCAACCCTTGCGCCAATGGGAACAACAGGAAGAAGAGCAGAATCAGATGGTGGATAAGAAGGATGACAGGTCTCGAGTCTGGCACCCCAAAAGAAACAACAATGAGGAAGATGGCAGCCATGAATCGACAGCTGACGTCAGCATGGTGTTCATCTTGCCGATGGAGTTCATGGCTCCCACCGATCGGTATGACAGGACGAAGATGGAGGAACAGATGGCGCAATTGGCTTTGGAGCTGATGACGGCACTTTTGAGAAACCCGAAGATGAAAAGTGACAACACCTCAAGGCACTGTTCCTCAAAGGACACATCAACGGTCGACCCGTTACCCGGCTACTAGTAGATGGAGGCGCTCCAGTCAACATCATGCCGTACGCCATGTTCTGAAAGCTGGGTAAAAGCGATGAGAATCTAACTAAGATAGACATGATGCTCAAGGACTTCGAGGGCAACGTGTCTCCCGCGCGCGGGCGCTCTGTGTCGACCTCACCATCGGCAGTAAGACCCTTCCCACTACCTTCTTTATTATTAATGGCAAAGGGTCCTACAATATGTTGCTCGGTCGCGATTGGATACACGCAAATTGCTACGTCCCGTCTACAATGCATCAATGCCTCATACAATGGGTTGGAGACAACATCGAAATAGTCACCGCCGATTCTGCCTACAGTGTTGCTGCGGCCAATACGCAACAGTGGAGCTACGAACACATCAAGTGCATATCCGGAAGAACTTGGGACACCGACTTTCTAAAAGTGTCTGATTTTGGCCTACAGCCGATCCGAGCAGTCGACTCTGAAGATTCAAATTAGATGGATCAGTTCGTCTGAGAAGATGTGAAGCTGGGGCACGGGTTTACGTCGGCCGATTCATTAGAGATGATAGATCTGGGTGATGGTACCAAACCGAGGCCGACGTACATTAGTGCTAACTTGGATCAAGAATATAAGTGTAAATTGACAAATTTATTGAAAGAATATAAAGGTTGTTTTGCTTGGGAATATCATGAGATGCCTGGTTTAGACCGGTCCATTGTTGAACACCGGTTGCCTATAAAGCCGAGATATCGGCCATATCAGCAGCCCGCGCGACGATGCAATCCTAAAATTCTACCTGACATAAAGGCCGAAATTACAAGACTGATTGAAGCAAAATTTATTCAATAGTGCCGTTACACCGAGTGGATCTTTAACATTGTACCCGTATACAAGAAAAATGGAAAGCTGCGCGTATGCATTGATTTCAGGAACCTTAATCAGGCCACGTCGATGGATGGGCATCCAATGCCGATAGCAGACGTGTTGATAGATGCCGCCGCAGGACATAAAGTCATCAGTTTTATGGATGGAAATGCTGGGTACAATTAGGTATTAATGGCCGAAGAAGACATTTTGAAAATGGCTTTCAGGTGTCCGGGCCACCTCGGTTTATTTGAGTGGGTAGTAATGACCTTCGGATTGAAGAACGCCGGCGCTACATATCAACAGACTATGAATTACATCTTCCACAAGCTCATCGGCGTCCTAGTAGAAATCTACATCGACGATGTCATGGTCAAATCAAAAGGGCATCAAGAACATCTGGCCGATATGCGAGAAGTATTGGAATGCACGAGGAAGCATGGGTTGAAAATGAACCTGAACAAGTATGCATTCGGCATATCGGCCGGGCAGTTCCTAGAATTCATGGTTCACGAGCGCAGGATAGAAGTCAACCGAAAAATCATAGCGGCCATCAATAAGGTTGTAGCCTCGCAGAAGAAGACTGAGTTGCAATCCCTAATCGGCAAGGTTAACTTTATCAGGAGATTCATATCCAATTTGTCCGGGCGTATTCAAGCCTTCACGCTGTTATTGAAATTAAAGCCCGACCAGGAATTCGTGTGGGGAGAGGAGCAGCGGAAAGCACTGGAAGACATCAAGAAATACCTGATTTCGCCACCTATATTGGTCCCACCACAAGCTGACAAGCCGTTCAAACTTTACTTATCGGCCGATGAACAGGCTATTGGATCGGCGCTGGTGCAGGAGTTCGAATGAAAGGAACGGGTAATATATTATGTTAGCAGAAGACTTCTGGACGCTGAAACAAGATATTCACCGGTAGAACGGCTATGCCTGTGTCTTTATTTCTCATGCACCAAGCTTAGGCACTACCTTTTGTCGGCAGAGTGCATAGTCGTATGCAAGGATGATGTGGTAAAGTACATGCTGTCATTGCCGATTTTGAAAGGATGAATTGGAAAATGGATCCTGGCCCTGTCAGAGTTTGACCATAGGTACAAATCGGCCAAAGCTGTCAAGGGTCAAGTCATGGCCGATTTCGTGGCCCAGCACTGTGGACCAGAAATTACCATTGTTGAGCCAGCTCCGTGGACTCTATACTTTGATGGTTCGTCATGTGGCACCGGATTGGGAATCGGCATCGTTCTCATATCACCTCGGGGGGCAAGTTATGATTTCTCTCTGCCGATAGAAGCTTCCGCGACCAATAATCAGGTGGAATATCGAGCTGTCCTAAAAGGCATTCAATTATTGAGAGAGATCAAAGTCGACACTGTGGAGATTTTTGGGACTTCCATGCTCATCGTAGACCAGCTAACATGAAGATCGAAATGTAAAGATGATGTCCTGAGGATTTACTACGAAGATTGTCTCCAACTTTTAAAAGAATTCAAGACTGCAGTTATTGAGCATATTCCCAGAAATTATAATGAAGAGGCCAATAGGCTCGCCCAACATGTGTCCGAGTATCGGCCGATTCAGGGCGCCATGACTCTGGAACTCTCGGTCGATGATTTGCGAAAGGAGATCGCTGATTACTTAAGGGATCCGTCCAAGAAAGTGGATCGGCGAGTACATTTTCAAGCCACAAAGTATGTACTACTCGATGATGATTTGTTTTACCGAACGATTGACGGAGTTCTGCTCAAATGCCTGGGGACGGAAGAAACAAAGATCCTAATGGGAGAAATCCACGAAGGCATGTGCGGAGCTCACCAATCGGCTCATAAAATGAAGTGGATGATTAGGAATAACGGATATTATTGGTCGACGGTACTCGAAGACTGCTTCAAATATTATAAAGGATGTCAGGACTATCAGAAGTTTGGTAATGTATAACGTGCGCCGGCATCGGCTATGAATCTGATAATCAAGCCATGGCTGTTCAGGGGTTGGGGAATAGACCTCATCGGACAGATTTATCCTCCGTCAAGTAAGGGACACAAATTCATATTGGTAGCCACTAACTACTTTAGCAAGTGGGTAGAGGCACTTCCATTGAAGGCCGTGACATCGGCCACTATGGTCGATTTCGTGAGGGATCACATTGTTTATCGTTTCGGTATTCCTCAAACCATCACAACAGACCAAGGGACGATGTTCACTTCGGGAGAATTCGAGGAATTCACGATCGATATGGGAATCAAGTTGCTGAATTCTTCTCCATATAATGCTCAAGCTCACGACCAAGCTGAATCGTCCAATAAGGGGATAATTAAGTTGATTAAAAGGAAGATTGAGGAACAACCTAAGAAGTGGCACTTATGCTTGACCGAGGCTCTATGGGCTTACAGGATAGCCTGTCACGGGGCTACTAAAATATCTCCTTATCAGTTGGTGTATGGTCACGAGGCAGTGTTGCCTTGGGAATTAAGGACAGGGTCAAGACGCACATCGCTTCAAGACCAGTTGATAGCCGATGACTATTCCCTCCTCATGAAAGGAGAGCTCGATGATTTGGAAGGACAACGATTAAGGGCTCTGATCAGCATTGAAGAGAATAAAAAGAGGGTGGCCAGGTGGTACGACAAAAAGGTCAAAGTCAAGCAATTCTCCCAAGGAGATTTGGTATGGAAGTTAGTGCTGCCGATAGGATCCAAGGATCCCAAGTTCGGTAAATGGTCGCCCACTTGGGAAGGGCCGTATAAAATCGGCCGATGCGCTCCGGGAAATGCATACATACTGGAGACGATCGAAGGAGAAGAATTCACAAGGGCCTTGAACGGGAGGTACCTGAAGAGATATTATCCTAGTATATGGGTTGACGCATAACTAAGTTGTGAAGCATATCAAGACGGCATGGCCAATTCCTATTAGATCTTATAGCTGATGCAAAGATAAAATCGCCTTGAGAACAAAACATTCGTTCGAGTTGGCCGATTATTGTTCAATGTGAACGATGGGGTACACGGCCGAAACGGTACAAGTCACCCTTAGAATAAAAGTACCAACACATCTATTAACCATGCTTTTTCTTAAGCTCCCTCTCTACCCGACCTAATTCTATCAAGAGCCAGGTGCTCCTTTCCTCCAGATCCTTCATCGCGGCTTCAGCCTCAACTTGGCATGGAAGAGGATGGCTCCGATCTAACGGGGGTTGAGACGTTCCTGCCGCGGTGTCTTCAAGGGTGACTGGGCAAGGGAGTGGATGACTCCTTTTGACTGATGGCCGCCTGTAGCAGTTGGCGTCGTTGTGGTCGCAGATATGCCGGACAACGGTTCGTTGAAGTGCATGATCTCGATCGCTCATTCCAGTTCGGGACTAAGGCGTCTCGGCTGAAAATTGACAAGCAACCTCTCGACGTCAGACTGATCAAAATGTCAAATCAGGGAATAAAGGGTGAAGGAAGGATCCAGTACCTGGTTGACGGAAGAGGAGGAGAAGGAAGAAGACAAAGAAGACATCTTGGTGAATAGTCCGATGGTATGAACTACTAGACAAGAAGAGGACGAGCGAGGCGAATGACTCAGGAAGTAATATGGGGTCTCGTACTTATAGAAAGAAAATGGGCAAGAGTTTGGTAAGATGCGTCTTATTGGAGTAAAAGGGGTAGTAAATGAAAGGCCGCCACGAAGGATGGGTCAGAATTGGATTCATGTGTCAAGCGGTCAAAAGACTTTAATATTTTTACAGAGCAGCCAGCACTTTTACAGTTCATCCAAGGAGAGCATTGATGGCTGCAATCGCTCGTTGCCTAACTTGATTGGTCGAGTCTAATATTCGCTGGTCGTCATCGGCCGATCCTGGGACTTCTGGCATATGGAGATGGAGTCTGATTGCTTCATGGGCCAGGTTTTGTCTCTCTTGCTTCAGTTCAGCGATGACAGAGGGGAGGTCTTGGAGTCTCTTCTCTTCAACGGCTATGTCCTTGGTCACCTACTCCATCTCCTTGGCGAGCTCTGCCCTTCGGCGCTTGAGGCGGTCTATAGCAACAACGATACCCGGGCGGGAACTTTCAAGAAAGTTGATCTGGTGATGTACGTCTTGGGCTCGGTGCTTGTAAGAGTCTTCCTCCTCACGAGCTTTAGCTAGCTTGGCACAATCGGACATGTGACGCAAAGCCCTGAACACTGGGATCCGCATTGATTCAATGTATGCGGCTGGCGCTAGAGCTTCTTCTGCCTCTTCTGGGACTCAGCCACTGATATCACTGAAGAGCTGCCGAATCGGCGAAGCGTCCTCCACCAATCGGCCAATGTCTTCCTGAAGGAGGGTCCGTATGCTCTCAAGTTTGGCGCGGACGTCATCAGGGGTTGAGCTCTAGGTGACCTGACGTGAAGCAACCTCCTCGTCATCAGAAAGTGCGAGCGCGAAGGAGAAGAGACTATTGTTGGGAGTATCTTGTTCCTGCAGGAAAGAAAAATAATAAGCATCGATTAGCTGACGGTAATAGGAAAATCGACCGATTCGGGTGACAAGTCTCTTACCTCTTTGAAGCGGATTTCTTCTGTTTGAGTCAATGAGAGTGCTGCTCTTGGTTCAGGAACAGGTACGACTGACTCATTAGAAGAGGAGGACTCAAGAATTATTGGCGTCCTGCTCAGACCGGCCTCCTGGAAAGGTACGAGGAGCAAGTTCTTATGAGTATGATACAAATGTTTAGATCTGATGACATGTGGTGATTGCCGTACCTCTGTGGTTTCCCTGGCCGATGGCTGTTGAGAAGGTACATTTGACGTACCAAGGGTAGCCTGCATCAAAATCGGTCAAGCTTTTGGTTAAGTATCAAAAAATTGAATGAAGGGATTCTTTAACTCAGTGGGAGGAGTTACTGTTGCTCCGATTTTTGCTTGGGGCGTTGTCGATTGCTGCGGAGGCACCGGGGCGTTTTGGGCGGCCTAATGTAAAGAAGTTAGTATAGGAAGAATACTCAAGAGGATGTGGACACAAGGTTACCTGAATGGCTTCTAATAGCAATGACGCAGCGGCCGCTCCAGCCTCTGTAGTAGCTTGGGGATCGACCTCCTCGATAACCGGGAGGATCGGTGCAGCCAAAGTTTCCGCCGATGCCACATCAGACTGATCGGCTGATTTCGTGCGGGCATGCACTCAGCGGCTTGTCTTCTTGATGGTTTTCTTTGGTGTTTTCTTCAATCGGCCAGTGGTGATATCATCAATGGATGGGGCGTTATGGCCGATGAGTGGGAATTCCGTATACGGGTAACGGTTCTCTATCGGCCTGCCACTCCAGCTGCGTTTTGGGGGAAGTTGACTCCCAGACTATAAAAGAAAGCAAGAGTTAGTGACAAATTTGTAGCATAACAAAGAAAATAACATCAAAATCGACTGAAGAAAAAGCAATACCTCTGCACTCGGGTCGATGTTCTCAGGATCCAGATCATTGCAGTATGTCGCGGGGGATGCACAAAATAGATGCTGCTTCCATTCTGCCCACTATAATTTGAATGGTTGGACAGCAAAAGGAGCTACTATCTAGTCGTTCAGATCAATGGTGCTGGAATCAAGCACTCGGTCGCACAGCCGACTATAGTCAAGGCCCTTGGTGAGCCTGTCTCGGAATTTCACGCGACCGGCAAAATAGACTCGAATCGGCAGCTGACCTAGGCCGAACTGCCGTGCCGCAACTAATGGGTTATAAAATTCATAAGTAAGGGCATCCTTCCCCGAGAAAACGTTCGCCGGTAAGATCCCCAGCTTAATCAAGACGTCCATGAGATCATTATCAAAGGTGTTGGACGTCGAATCGTAACAGAAGGGGAGCTCAAAAAGCGGCTCTGTCCTCTGATATGGGTACCAACTGGTGGTTTCCTCACTGAAGCCGTTGTAGAAACATCTGAAGTACTAGGTACTTTAGTGGCAGTGAGCTGGCAACCAGGGAGGACTGATGCTGCTTCGCCGAAAGAAGTGCATCGACGCCGTACGGTGGAGTTTTCTTCCGATTCAATGTTCGGGAAGGTCATGTGCTCCACCCGATGCTGAGAGATCTTGCTCATATACAAGTTGAGCCAGAGATTGATGAACCACTAGGGGCCACCTAGGTTTCCAATCGGCTCTCCCTTGGATAGTTTGACACCGATTTGGTGCAGCATGTGATAGGCCGATCCCAGCAGATGTTTCCCGAGGGGGATAGAGGCTCCTCTTGATAATGCTTTGGCCAAAGCTTGTATGTTGGAAGATGGACCGACTGCCCTACCACAGAAAAGATGTTTTTCCAACCACATCAATAGGAAGGCCGCGTATTCTCTCTCTGAAATGGCCCCGGTCTTCATGTTGTTCTTGATGTACCCCTTCCACCCACCGATTGCTTTTGTCTCCAGCCGATAGGTCAGCTTGACCAGATAATGGAAGGGGGTATCGGGAGAAGAAATGTCAAGGCCGGTCAACATTACAACATCGGCCAAAGTGGGGGTCATAGGCCCATGGCCGAAAAGGAAAGCGTTGAGGGCGTCAGACCAGAAATAGGAGGCCGTCATCACCAAGGGCTCATTTCTCTTCATTTGAGATAGAGAGAGATTGATACATTGGCCGATTTTTCGTTCATCCCATTGAACTCTCTTGGAGTTGGCTATCCTTTGGTACCATTCTTTCCATCCGGGGGTTTCATTCGGCCAACATCTAAAGGTGCCTGACCACTAATCCAATTCCATTGGGGATTGTTTAAATGGGATTCTATGAGTTTCTAAGTTTATCAGATTGGTTGGGTCTGGATTCCCCATAGGACCTAAACAGATGAGGCCGGGGGCTTCGGAAAGGCGAATGGTGATTTGATGTCTAACTGCCTAAAAAAAAGGTAAAAAGGGAAGAACTAACAATGGATCTAAAACAAATGCTTGGATGGTAAAACAAAAAAGAAAAGTTCCGGGTAAATACCTCCGGGATGAAAGTCATCGTCGCCGATGAGGCTGCTGGTGGAGCTACCGCCGCTGAAGCCGCCGGTGGAACCTCTATCACCGATGGACCTGTTGCTGCCGCCGCTGCCGTTGGAGCTACCGCCGGGGTTTCCGTTGCTGGTGAGGTTGCTGATGGTGCCACCGTTGGGAGGATGGAGCAGAATGCGGATGAAAAGGGGGTCACCGAAAGATGTGGTTGGAAACCAAAAGGGTGCCGGGAGAAGATGGAAACTAGTGCGTCAAGAAAGGAAGTTACTGGCTTGTGAAGAAGAAGTGCGGAACATGCCAGTATTTAAAGACGGTCCAAGAAGGGGTAAAGGCGGGATTTTTACCGCGTTGTTTACACGAATTTTGAGGGAGTGGTTGTCTCAAGCGCCCGTTTCGAAACGATTGCAATCATCAGGTAGGAGATCACGAAACGGGAGGATATTTTTAATGCGTTTGTTTGAGAGGAGATGTTGAAAAGAAATTTCAAAGTAAAAGCTATGTTTTACTCCGAAACTGGGGGGCATGTGTTGACGCCAGATTTTGACACGTATGGAATCGGCGTCAAGGAAGGAGAAGACTGGTTGATGCGGCAGATTAAAAAGGTCACGATTGGGAATCGGCCGATTGGTGCTACAGTTTGAGATTGGCCGATTGGCGCTACAGTATTTTGGCGGATGGAGTTGGTGGAGATTGGCCGATTGGAAGGCTAGAGCGATTGAGCCAATATGGGCTTAAAAGTGGGTCAGAGGAAGAAGATAGAGATTGGCCCACAGGAGTATAGTAACCAACTCCGATACGAGTTGTGTTTGTAAATATTCATTTTGATTTAAAATTAGAGATAGATCCTAGTCGGTTAAGAAATTGGTTGTAACAGGCTATAAATAGCCATCTTTAGAGATTTGTAGAACAACACATCAATCAATACAACAAATCTACTTTTTCATTGCACTTTACTTTCAAGTCGGCGACTTCGCCAATACTTTTCTTCTTTCACGAGTTCGTACGGGTTGGCAGGGCTGCATCGACACGACCTCCGGCCAATTTTGTAAGTTCCACTTATCGAGTAATATCTAAGCTTTAACTTCGGGCGCATCGCTGTCGTTTCATTTAGATTTATTCACCAATTATCGATATTTACTAGAATTATAGGTTTTATCTGTTGTTCTAGTTTTATCATCAGTTATCCAGCTTGGGATTTGAACTGTTGGCTTTGTTACTGTTATTTTCATTCATCATTATCAAATAGCCAATTAGATCTATTTCAAGTGTTGTTTTCGTAGCTTTGTCTAGTCTACTCTAAGTAGTTTTCTTTACAATCGCTACGTGGTTGTCGGCTGTATTATAGCCAATTATCTTTTTATAGCAAATCGGCCGATTCGCTGATACCCTCCTCGAGATCGGAACTCTAGCCGATCGGAACCCCTAGAATTTGACACGTTTTCTTCCTTGCCAATCAACAGGTCAGATTGGCTGGCACGCCGCGCGAACCGCACCAGGGTGATCACCCGAACAGGAGCTAAGCAGATTCTCACGGGTCGTGTGTCCGACGCTGAGGGTCAATGAGCTGACTTTTAGTGCCAACAACTGTCAATGTCATTTTTGGCGGAATTCCAGGCACTACCTCTAAGCGATCCAACAAATTAGTACTCAGGGAAATCATGGCTATCGAACCAGCCACTCCCACTCCTCTCAAAAGGTCTGAGGTACCCATTACCTTCCTTCAGCAGAAAGGATCAATGGACCAACTTCTTAGAATCAGGACGTTTCCCTCTAGTACTAGACCCAGTTGTCGCAGGCTCAAGACTAACCAAAGTACTCATCGACGGCGGCAGTGGACTCAACGTCATTTTCGCTAAGACTCTAAGAAAGATGGGCCTCGACATCACTGAAATGCTTACCCCAATGGATTCTCCCTTCTATGGAATCGTCCTAGGCGATGCAGCTATCCCACTAGGACAAGTCGTCTTACCTGTCACCTTCAGCACCAAAGAGCATTACCACACAGAGTAAATCAAGTTTGAGGTGGCTGACTTCGAGACTTTTTACCATGCCATCCTTGGAAGACCAGCCCTGGCCAAGTTCATGGCGATCCCATACTACGTGTACTTGCTAATGAAAATGCCTGGACCGAAAGGAGAACTATCTCTTCGTGGAGACCTGCGATGATCATATGAATGTGACATGGAAGTTGTTGAGATAGCTACAACTACTCAAGTTCCCAGCTCCATGCAACAAGTTTTCACTACGTCAATGAAGCTCATCCTGGCAGAACTCAAAATTCCAGAGAACAAGTCGGGAGCTACAAGTCAAGCTAGCAAATGACAAGGACTTCAAAGCCATTGACCTCAAGACTGATGACTCATCCAAAACAGCCCTGATTGGAACAGAGCTCGATCCTAAATAGGAAAGTGCACTCGTCAGTTTTCTTCAGGCAAACCAAGACATTTTTGCGTGGAAACCAGCCGACATGCTAAGTGTACCCAAGGAACTGATCAAGCACTCACTTAATGTTGATCCTAAAGGTACTCCCAAAAGACAGCGCCTACAAAGATTCGCCCAAAACAGAAGAGATGCAATTAAGAAAGAGCTAGCTAAATTACTTGCGGCAGGCTTCATAAAAGAAGTTTTCCACCCTGATTGGCTAGCCAACCCAGCTTTAGTTTGAAAGAAGAATAACAATGAGTGGAGGATGTGTGTCAACTACACCGACCTTAACAAACATTGCCCCAAAGATCACTTTGGACTTCCTAGAATCAACCAAGTAGTCGACTCCACAGCTAAATGCGCACTACTCTATTTCCTCAATTGTTACTCGGGATATCACCAGATAGCACTTAAGGAAGAAGACCAAGCTAAGACTTCGTTCATCACCCCTTTCAGAGCATTCTGCTACTAGATAATGTCCTTTGGGCTGAAGAATGCAGGTGTGACTTATCAATACGCAATTCAAATGTGCTTTAAGAAACAACTACACCGCAACGTAGAAGCCTACATGGATGATGTAGTAGTCAAAACTAGAAATCTAGATGATCCGATCGCAGACTTAGAAGAAACTTTGACAAACCTGCGAGCATTCTGATGGAAATTCAATCATACCAAATGAATTTTTGGCGTACCATCAGGGAAACTACTCGGGTTCATCATCAGCCATCTAGGCATCAAAGCAAACCCTGAGAAAATCTCTACCATTACTAATATGCAAGCCCCATCCAGCATAAAAGATGTGCAGAAGCTCACAGGCTGCATGGCGGCCCTAAAGAGATTCATATCAAGACTTGGAGAATGAAGTCTACCCTTTTTCAAATTACTCAAGAGACAAGATAAGTTTCAATGGACATAGGAGGTGGATAAGGCTCTGTTATAGCTGAAAGATTTCCTATCAAAGCCATCGATCCTCACAGCTCCAACACCAAATGAAGACTTGCTCTTGTACATCGCTGCAACCACTCATGTTGTCAGCACAGCAATAGTAGTCGAAAGGTCTGAACCAGGCCACGTCTACAAAGTCAAGAGACCAATATACTTTGTCAGTGAAGTACTCTCGGACTCCAAGACACGATAACCGTCAGTCCAGAAGCTACTCTATGCCATACTACTCACTTCGTGAAAATTGCGACACTACTTCCAGGAACACAGCATATCCGTCATCATTGATTTCCTGCTCGACAAGATCCTCCACAATCGGGACGCCATGGGTAGAATATCAAAATGGGCAGTAGAACTCGGAGCATTGTCCTTGAAATTTCAACCCAGAATAGCAATTAAGTCCCAAGCTCTAGTCGACTTCATGGCTGAGTGGAGGGAAAACCAATTGCCTACACCGGTGGAACGCCCTGAACATTGGGTCATGTACTTTGATGGATCACTCAAGCTTGAAGGAGCTCGTGCAGGAGTACTCTTAATATCCTCAATAGGCGAACAACTCAAGTACGTTCCTCAAATCTTTTGGGAAGCATCAAATAACGAAGCCGAGTACGAAGCACTACTACACGGTCTTCGCCTAGAAATTTCAATACGTATCAAAAGATTATTAGTCTACGGTGATTCATCAGTACTCATCAATCAAGTCAATGACAAGTGGGACCACAACAAGGAAAAACATGGACGCATATTGCAAGGAAGTCCGTAAACTAGAGAACAAGTTCTCAGGCCTCAAATTTCACCATATGGTTCACAACAACAATGTTGCTGCCGACATCTTATCCAAAATGGGTTCAACATGCGCGGAAGTCCCAGCAGGCATCGTTGTTCATGAACTTCGCAAGCCATCCATAACAGAACAAATAGATCCAGCAACCACCAGTAAGGGTCCACCAGAACTTGACCGGGAGATCATGATGATCGAGATAGACTAGAGGACTTCTTTTATCGACTACATTAAGGAGCACAAGCTACCTTCCACAAGACGCAGGTAGAACAAGTCTCACAACAAGGGAAAAGCTACATTCTAGTCAGAGATAAACTCTACAGAAGAGGAGCATCCTCGGGAGTACTCACGAAGTGCATCACTCGCGAAGATGGCAAGAATATCTTGGAGGAAATATATAAAGGAATCTGCGGGAATCACGCATCATCAAGAACAATAGTAGGCGAAGCTTTCAGAGCAGGATTTTATTGGCCAATTGTGCTGGCAGATGCAGAGGAACTTGTCCGCATATGTCAAGGCTGCCAGTTTTTTGCCAAGCAACAACATGTCCCTGCCTACAAACTCATCACCATACCTCCAACATGGCCTTTCTCATGCTGGGGGCTCAACATCATTGGTCCGCTCCCAATAGCCCCAGGAGGATTCAATCAAGTACTCATCACCATTGATAAGTTCACCAAATGGATTGAGGTAAAACCAGTCACCTGCTCCAAGGTTGACAGGGTTCTCGACTTCCTGGATGAAATAGTTCACCGCTATGGTTTTCCAAACAGAATTATCACAGACCTGGGCTCAAATTTCAACAATCATGAGTTCTAGGAGTACTGCGAGAATAGTGGAATCAACGTTCGCTACGTCTCTGTCACTCACCCAAGAGCCAATGGCCAGGTTGAGCGTGCCAACAGCATGTTACTTGAAGCTCTCAATAAAAGGCCGCACGACATTAGTAACACCAAAGGAGGCAAGTGGCTCAAAGAACTACCCAACATTCTCTGGGGGCTACGTACTCAATCGTGCAAGCCTACTGGGCAGTCACCCTACTTCCTTGTCCACGGGTCAGAAGCCATACTCCCTACTGACGTCATGTGGAGGTCCCCTGCGGTCGAGCAATACGATGGAGGGGCAACAGAGGAAACAAGGCGCTTAGACCTCGATAGCTTGGAAGAATCACGCTGTGCAGCACTCGTACAGTCAGCAAGATACCTTGAAGGACTACGAAGTTACCACGATCGCAACATCAAAGAACCTTGTTTCAACATTGGCGACATGGTCCTCAAGTGCATTGAAGACACAATGGGGCTACACAAACTCAACTCACCATGGGAAGGGCCTTACGTTGTGTCCAAAGTCACAAGACCAGGATTGTACCAGCTACAACAACTATCCGGGGAAGAAGTAGCAAACTCCTGGAACATTGAGCACTTATGTCGCTACTATCCATAGTCAGCAGACTAAGCGGCACTATACTCAAGCCACCAGCCTCAATCTTTCATTTTTTATTATTAAATTTCCTTTTGGCAACTACCGACTACTCGTCTTTGCCTACAACTAGCGGCTCGCAAAGGCGGGTCAGTTGCAACTTGAGCTACTCAGCTCTACGAGCCTCTGCACTCTGATTCCGACTTGTTTCAACAAGTTTAGCGGCTTGCAAAGTTGGGTCAGCTACAACTTGAGCTACTCAGCTCTACAAGCCTCTGCGCTCTGATTTCGACTTGTTTCAACAAGTATAGCGGCTCACAAAGGCGGGTCAGCTGCAACTTGAGCTATTCAGCTCTACGAGCCTCTGCGCTCTGACTTTAACTTGTTTCAACAAGTCTAGCAATTCACAAAGGTGAGACAGCTGCATCTTGAGCTATTCAGCTCCATGAGCCCTAGCACTCTGCTTTTGACTTGTCCACACATGTCTATATGAGTTCTCTACAACTCATACAGTGGCTTACAACTGCAATTTGAGCTATTTTTGGCTAACATGTCTGCACGAATTACTCAGTTCCACAGGCATCAATTTGTCACAACAGATAGATAAAGAGTACACAAAACTACTCATCTCATTTCTCACATGCAATCTTCGTATTAACGAAATTTTGCAGGATTACAATAGCTAACTCCACTTTAAGAAGTCGTAGTGTTCAGAGTACAACATAAGTGCACAACAACGACTACAAGCAACTGCCTACTAGCAGTTATAATAGAAGTCCCAGGCTTTTATTATATCACAAGGATACACTTGAGCCTGGTGACTACCCACAGATCATGAGGAAGAGACACCAAGAGGCGGGGAGTGCACGCAAGGAAGCTGCGCCTAGGCAGTTGTGCCCTTCTCCTCCCCTTGGCGGGCACATAGATAGAGATTGGGGCTCCACGCACTCTAGTCCTGCTGCCCTCCATTAACACCCTTTCCCCTCTACAAGTACTCGGAACTGGACTTCAAGTACACATCGTGTACTTGAGTCCCATCCTAAGACGTTGCAGAGAGAGTGAGCAGTCGGCACCACGCCTCCATCCTCGACCAGACAACTGGATAAAGACCGTGAAGCTCATCATCCTTCACTCGTGAGCTTCAGCATGGTTACTACCAGAGAGCAGGGGGAAAGACCAAGCACACAGCAAATCCTCCTATTAGGATTCCTCTAGCATCACAGTCATCTCTCCTAGCATGAAGATTTGTGGAGGGAATGTTGAACCTCACTACGAGGAATCTTCTAGCACGGGGGAACTCATTGGAAATTTGCTATTGTCAAAGAGAAGGAACCTAAGGCCAACCATCGCTATAATAGGATCCATGTTTCAGCAACGGCAGCTTGGAGGATTATTTATAGCTGGAAGGCAGGAAACATAGCGCACGCGTGACTACACAGTAACTCGACTTGTCCTTCACAAGGACAAGACCCACGTGAAAGCCTGCCTGAGCAGAATCAAAGCTTGCATGTGAATCATTCAGGACACAAACCGACAAGTCCTTCACAATACACTCGTGTGTCCTTGCAACTTCACAACAATAATGCAATGATTACTACGATCACATGCATGCTCTCCGCAACCATCTCCAACAATTGGGGTCTACACGGAAGACTAATCGCCAACTCAATGACTACTCGCAAGATTACCCATTGGAGATCTGCAAGCAAGTACTCATTGCATATACAATCATCAAAAGAGAAACAATAGATACTTATTCAGATACATCAAGTCAATACAAACTACTCCAAACTGATAAAGCTCGCTACACGCTCAGCGATCGGCTCCAGATCCTCCAAATATTGCATGTACGCATCATTGCTACAATCTTCAGCGATACCATATGCGACCAGAGCCAAGTTTTCCTTCGGATAAAATGACTTTACGATCGCCATCACCTGCTTGCAAATGGACTTCGCCATATTGGTGATCTGGGCCGGTGATGAGGAAATCACCTGTTTGGATACAACCACATTAGTAAATTTTGATTCACAGGTGAAACAATTCTTTACCATGATTGTATTTAATACATTTGATGAATTGATGTTGCACCATGATGTGTGTTCGTTGTCAATTTCAGAAATACATACATGGATCACAAATAGTGTTAAACACACATGGAAGGTATGAAGGACCAAAGAAGTAGATTGGGGGACAACTCCAAGTATTTCCAACGTCCTCCACCAGGCCACCACGTCACTTTTGGCCCACGGAAAGAAAGAGATCCAATCCAACATGTTTTGGGGCTGGATTCAGACTGCAACTCTGTGCCAACTTGCAACAGCTGCCACGACCACATCCGGACTCCGTTTTGAGCGTTCAAGTACTCCTTGGAATCCTTATGAAGTCTATTTTCATATGGATCTGGACTCATGTCTATATCTAGTTTCAGGAGGCCGCAATCATCGAAATACTACCGAGAGGTTTTCTATCCAAAGGTGCTGCGTCGCCTTATTTTGGCCCAATGGGCTGTGTATCAAGTTGGGTCCATTAGGAACATGTCCTAGGGTTGGAGCACAACCCCAACACCCCCCTGGTTGTCCTCTTATATATTGATAAGGGTTAGAGCTGCCACAAACAGATTGGGTTTTGTTTTGTTGAAAGTTTAGCCATTGCTACTTCCTTGTAGACGCGTGTGTCGACTAGACCATCCGTTCTACTCGATTCAGAACCCCAACATTGTGAGTTCAGATTGGTTTCCATCTCTATATTTGCAATTGAGTTGCTTGTTATACTTGTTCTTGCTTGTTCCTCGATTGCTTGCAGGAATTACCCTAGTGGTTTGATTGATCGCGCTCCACAAGATCGCGGCGACCATTGGAGGTGGTGTATCGGTTGCTAAGGCGCAGCTTGGAAGGCTGTAGTCGGGCCGTGAATGTCGTCTCTATCAACCAATCGAGTTATCCCACGCCTCTCATCGAAAGATCGGGAATCAACCCTAACAGGTTTATATAGTCAGTGCATCCCATAATCTTGCAATTAATGGATGGGACTCCACTCCTTCCTCGGGAGGCTCCATCACGTCAACCAGGGCCTGCGCTGCATTATATAACTCTTTGAGATCTTGCTCTTTCCTCTACAAAGAGCCCACATGACTTCTGACAGCAAGCATAGCCTCAGCCAACATAATCCTGAAGTCTCGTCGCCTACTCCTCTCTTTTCCACAGTCCTCCCTTGCCTCCACCAGCTAGGCCTTAAGCTGCTCAACCTCGACGGCGACACGACTATGAGCATTCTTCTAGTCAAGCACTTGACTGCTGAGTTTGGCTTCATGACCCTTTAGCTCTATAAAGAACAACGACAATGCGGTTAGAGAGGCTGATAGAATACAACATTATGATCAACAAGATACGACAAGTACTCACCCTCCTGTTTTTGCTGCAAGGACTTGTTGCGCGCCATCATACGGCTCCTCTCCACTTCAAATTCTTGCATTTCAATTCGAAAGGACTCAACATCATCTTCATAGTTCTTCAGGAAGTCGGCAGTACAGCGACGCTCCTCAGTAATGTCCTTCTCCAACTGCGCCACATGGCACACAGCCTCACCCCGCTCCTAGAGAACTTGGATATTCTTGCAAGATTTTTCATATAAATCCTACACAATCAAAAAATTAGTACTCTTCACGAGTGCAATTGGTGTCAGGCCACAAAATTAAGTACTCAAACGCAATACTCACCTGAGTATAAGCCATCAATTGTTCATTCAAGTTCACAAAAATCTAATATTGGCGACAGCTCTTCCAGGGGGCTCTCAAAAGTTTCAACTTCTGCAACAACCCTGGAGCCTCGGCCACCACACTAGTCCTCACACTCGGTGTAAGGACTAGCTGCTGAGAAAAGGAAGCTCCAGCCTTAGAAACATTCTTGCCCGCCACTTGCTCAAGCACAACAGTTGGCACAACCTCCTCCCCAGATGCCCTGACACTCTGTGAGACTACTATAGCCCCGTCTTTGATACTCGCCACTTGTCAAAACGACAACGGGTGCCACAGCAAAGTCCATGCCCGACGAATTTTCAACTTGTTCCGTGCTCACCCCTTTGAGAAGAATATCCTCGAAAGTCCTGATATCAAACACGATTCAAGATTAAGAAAGCAACTACTAATCGTGAAGTCGGTAATCAAACCATTACAATAGAGTACTTTCTTGGCGGACTGGGGAGGAACTCGACGACGTTTCTTCGCCACGGGAACTGGTTGTACACTCGAAGCTGGCTCACTAGCCAGTACAGGTGGCAACTCCTCGGTGTTTTTGCCAAGACTTGAAAGAACCAACTCAGAGACAATGTAGGCACGAGTACTACCAGTACTCGCATACTCACCGCTAGCGTGTACTTCAGGCAAAGTGGCATCAGAAACTGCTTCGGGCGTTTTCACAGTTCCACCTATGGAAGTCTCTAACGGATCGCCTGCTCCACCACTCACAACTTCAAGATTAATGGCTATTTGAGTAGTAGCCGTCTCGGGCATCATGGCTGCATCTTCAGCAGATGTCTCTAAAGAAACCACACTAGCAGCCGCATCCTTAGCTATCACGACTACATCATCAGAAGTAGTCTCGACAGCTCCATACGTTGCATCCGCGACATCCTCAATGTCTTCACCTGTGTCATCAACAACCTGCAAACACAAACGTCAAAACAAGTCAATTTGACTACTCAAGGAAGCTACATAAGTACTCATACTTCAAAACATTGCTCTTCTGCAAAGGTAATTACCGACGGTGGAGCTTTGAACATCTCCAAGTGCTTGCTGACCAATCACTTATGCACTATGGTCCATCTTTTCTTCAGCATTGGAGCCTGAACCTCTTTATCACCAACATCTCCCGCTGGACGCTTCGAGGTGTTGGTTCCAAATTTATACCCTTTGAGAACCCGAGGCTGCACAGAAACATGATCAGACAACTCAGAATCAGGCGACGCAATGTCTGAATCGCCATGCACCTCATAGTCCCCATCCTCCTCCTCTGAGGGATCATCAGGCAAGTGCACGTAGTGCACAAATTTCGCATTTTTTGCGCCATCAGCATCAGGGGGAGGAGGAGAAAAGTATGAAAAGACATCCTCCTGCATAAGGAATTACTGGTTGGCAAACATAACAACTACTAATTATGGGTACTCAAAAATAGAGCAAGTTACCTCTCTGGGTTTATACCATTTGTCAAACTCCTGGATGGATTCATCGACTTTGGGCACTCCTTGGAAATTTTTGAAAAATTTGCCCAACAAGTCCTCAACTACATCATCAGATATATCCTCAACCGACATCCGTGATGGATCATCAAAGCCTGAGTACTCATAGCCCCAAGTCTGGCGCAGCTGCAATGGTTGCACTCTTCTCTTCAAGAAGCTAGCTGCCATGTTTATCCCAGTCAGCCCTGCTTTCTTCAACGCTGCGATCTTCTTCAACAACTCAGCTACCTAATGACTATCTTCAATGCTAGGCTCTTCAGGCCACTTGCTCGGTACCCGGTGATCACTGGTATTGGAGGCCCATGGTTCTCGATATTAAACCACTTCTCTTTCCAGGCGCCATGGGACAGCAGAGTCTCATACTCTAGATACACATCGAAGTCCCTCAGCTGAAATCCTGCACCTCTGAGTACTGCCATTCTATCTTGACTAGGCTGGGGCTTGCAGTGGAAAAGCTTGCGAAACAATTGAAAATGGGGCTGTATCCCCAAATATGCTTCACAGAGATGCACAAAGATTGCAATGTGCAATATCCCGTTGGGATTCAGATGAACAAGCTGAATGTTGTAAAAGTTGAGGATACCTCTAAAGAACTCCAACGTAGGAACAGCAAGTCCTCTCTCCACAAAATGAGCCCAAATCACTATCTTTTGGATGGGCCTCAAAGTTCCAAGCATTGGCATAGGCGCACCTCCAATTTACAACGGCCTCCTCCTGCAGCCATTTTGCATCCACCAACTCTTGGATTCCTTCCTTCTTCATGGTGGACATCTTCCAAGCGGATGCTTGATTTGGTAGACCGGTCTGCTCGGTAGGCCCACATTTGGGTGGAGGATGCTGTGGCTCCTTCCCCTTCATGGAATCTTTCATCGATTCTTTCGCGGCTTTTCCCTTGGACTTGTCGGTCTTCTTCCCCATCTTCTTCACATGCATCACCTTGTGTCACCATCGACTCCTTGATTCTCGATGACACCCACTGCCCAAAAGACCACCTAGGGTACTCCCTAGGCAGGTTGCCGGTCTAAAACACCGACAGCTGGCGTGCCAAGTCGGGGAAGTCGCCAAGTTTCTCTGCGCACGATCGATGGCACCAGTCATCATCAAGCCTGCTTCACCTTTGAGGCGGGCGCAACCTTCGTCTTCGGCTCCTGGCTTTGCATCGCTGACGGCGCTGGATCCTTTCAACGTTGCATCATCAGCAACTAGGAAAAGAAGCATCTCGACAAAAACTTTCTTCATCAAGAAGCAGAGAATCTCGTCCAAAAAATCTAAAATTTCAACGTCAACAACATTGAGTTTGACTACGGCTCGAACTCGACCTCGATTCGGACTAGCCCACACAGGCTTGCATCCAAGTCATCCCACAAGTTGACTTCCACTCGAAGTTGATTCCCGCAAGGACTCCGCAACGCAGCCATGGTCCACCAAGAATCCCTTACTTGAGTCAAATCTGGACTAGAGTCGACTAAGGACTACGACTACGATTCGGACTCCAGCCAAGAGATCCCTTTGTCAGGCCCAGCTCAAGGCTTGGTCATTACTTCGTTTATTGGCCTAGGATGAAACCATTGTTCCTTGCCTAAAATTACAAGTCGCGCCTTGTCGCTCACATAGACAACCTCCCGTATCAAGAGGGTATCCCACTTACTTCAACCTGCGAAGAAGGAAGCACTACAGAGATTGCAAAATCAAGCTCTAGAAGCTACCACCCGAATAGAGAAATCTTCGTCATCACGTCACCAAACAATGACGCGGGTGCTAGCCACCAAAAAACTCCTTGACGAGTCGCACAACTAGACGACGTTTCACAAGATGAATCGTCAGTTAACGCCCCACAAGATGAAAACTCTAAATAGAAAAATCAAAGAAGGGCACGCAATGCTGCTCGAGCAGATCGTCGCCGACTACTAGCTACAAACATTCCTATCGTAAACCTTGAAAGAGCATTCGATGCAGTGCAAGCTCAAGAACACAACACTCCACTCGCAGCAATTGCCTCGATCAATCTCATATCAACTCTCATACCTCATGACAGAGACAATGAGTTAACATCACAACTCACGGAAAGGGGCAACGTGTTAATAGCACAACTCACAAAACAAGCTTACAAACTACTCGACAAGGAATTGCCAATCCCATCTATCCCTCGCAACTCAGCCCACCAGGATGGCAGCAGAGACGTTGCAGTCTACGGTGGCAATCACGAGGCTCCAAGAAATAGTAACGAAGTAGTCAACCAGCCAAGTCAACATAGCCAAAGGCAAAATAGAGATGAACGTGAAGCCCCAAGGTGACACATGGACGCAGGGGAGGCTAGCTACACCAATTCTGCAAAGAGCCCTTGCCACCGTAGAGCTGATCGTGAAGCCTCAATTTTCAGCGACCTAATAGAGGTAATCAATAACAACCATTACCGCGAACGCGAATGCGAAGCTAATGACCATGATCACTTCCCCGCCTTCACCGCATGGGTAATGAAGACTACACTACCCGAGAAGTTCAAGCCGACAGGGATCACCAAGTACGATGGCAAGCAAGATCCAGTCCAATGGCTACGATGTTACTCACTAGCAGTTCAAGCAGCTGAGGGTAACGATGATACAAAGGTCATTCACTTCCCTATATGCAAGGAACCCGCGCCATTGACATGGCTCGAGTCACTCAAGCCCATGTCAATCGATTCCTGGGAAAGACTTAACGAAGGCTTTCACTAATAATTACACGGGCTCCATGTCTCACCCAGGCAACAAATTTGACCTGAGCCAAGTCAAGTAGAAGGAAAGTGAGATACTTCACGACTACCTATGTTGTTTCTTGAAAAGAAGGCTACAATAGTCGACATTTCTGAAGCAGACGTCATCAAGTGCTTTGAAAATGGCCTCTATGATCGTCGAACATACCAAGACTTTGGCAGACGTCGTCACGCCACCGTCAAAGATCTCAAAATCATGGTGCAACAATGGGCAGATGAAGAAGACAAAGAGCGTGAGAGATTCACTCTCATCGCAACCGCGATCGCAACAACAATAAGAACAACAATGAACAAGACAAAAACCACAACAATAATACTCGAAACAACTACTCGGGCAATTAGAACCGCAAGCGCAAACTTGACAACACTGTCGCGGCTATGTCCAACTCAGGCAAGAAAGGGTCACACAAATGCAATGACGGGCCCTCCTTAACCGAGTTACTCAAGAAACAATGCCCATGGCATCCAAATAGCAAACACTCGGTGATTGATTGCTATAGCATTTGCCGAGTAATGCAGAAATTACACGCACCACCTCCTCCTGAAGACATTGGTCAAAAAAAGAATAAGAGTAAAGGCAAGGTCAACGAAGCTGACGAAGGAGAAGGCGAGTTCCAAACTGCCTCTAAAACGATCAATGTCATTTTTGGTGGAATCCCGAGTACCGCGTCCAAGCGGTCCAATAAGCTAGTACTCAGAGAGATTATGTAGTAGCTCCTACACCACTCAAATGGTCTGAGGTACCCATAACTTTCAGCAGAAAGGACCAATGGACAAGTTTCCCAGAGCCAGGCCGATTCCCTCTGGTACTCAATCCTGTCATCGTAGGCTCAAGACTTACCAAAGTACTCATCGATGGCGGAAGCGGACTCAACATCATTTTCGCCAAGACACTAAGGAAAATGTGCCTCGACATCATAGACATGCTTACTCCAACGGACTCACCATTTTATGGAATTGTCCCAGGAAATGCTGCCATACCTTTAGGACAGTTGTCCTACCAGTCACTTTCGGCACCAAGGAACATTACCGAACCAAGTACATCAGGTTTGAGGTTGTCGACTTCAAAACTTCTTACCATGCCATACTCGGAATACCAGCCCTGGCCAGGTTTATGGCTATACCACGCTACGTATACTTGGTACTCAAGATGCTAGGACCTAAGGACGAGTTAACACTACATGGAGACTTGAGCTGATCATACGAGTGCGACACGGAAGCTGTCGAGATTGCAGCGACTTCTCAAGAACCCAATCCCATGCAACAAGTCTTCACAGCTTCAACGAAACTCAGCCCCACTGAACTCGAGATCCCAGAAAACAAGTCGGGATCAACTAAGGTGAAATCAGCAAGCGAGAAGGACTTCAAAACCGTTGATCTCCATACTGGTGACTCATCCAAGATAGCCCTAATTGGAACAGGGCTAGACCCTAAATAGGAAAGCGCGCTCATCAGTTTTCTTCGGGCTAACCACGACATCTTTGCCTGGAAGCCAGCTGACATGCCCAGTGTGCCCAAGGAGCTGATTGAGCATTCATTAAATGTCGACCCCTAAGCTACCCCAAAACGACAACAACTACAAAGGTTCGCCCAAGATAGAAGAGATGCAATCAAAAAATAGCTGGCCAAACTACTCGTAGCAGGGTTTATAAAAGAGGTTTTCCACCCTGATTGGCTAGCCAACCCTATACTCGTTCGCAAGAAGAACAATGAGTGGAGGATGTGCGTCGACTACACAGGCCTCAACAAGCATTGCCCAAAGAACCCCTTTAAACTACCCAGGATCGACCAAGTAGTCGACTCCATAGCTGGGTGTGCTTTGCCCTACTTTCTTGACTGCTACTCAGGCTATCATCAAATAGCCCTCAAAGAAGAAGATCAAGCCAAAACAGCTTTCATCACCCCATTTGGAGTATTTTGCTATAGAACAATGTCTTTCGGGCTAAAAAAACACAAGTGCGACCTATCAACGTGCCATCCAGATGTGTTTTGAGAAGCAACTACACCGCAACGTAGAAGCTTATGTAGACGACGTAGTCGTCAAAAAAAGAAATCCAGATGATCTAGTCGCAGACTTAGAAGAAACATTTGCAAGCCTACGAGCATTCCGGTGGAAACTCAACCCTACAAAATGCATTTTTGGTGTACCTTCGGGAAAATTACACGGATTCATCATTAGCCACTGTGGCATTGAGGCCAACCCGGAGGAAATCTCTGCCATCACAAATATGCAAGCTCCAGCCGGCATCAAGGACGTGCAGAAGCTTACAGGCTGCATGGTAGTCCTCAATCGATTCATCTTAAGACTTGGAGAACGCGGATTACCCTTCTTCAAGCTACTCAAATGACAAGACAAGTTTTAATGGATAGAGGAGGCAAACAAAGCATTGACACAGCTCAAGGACTTTCTGTCAAAACCACCAATCCTCACAGCTCCATCTCCAAATGAGGACTTGCTCCTATACATAGCTGCTGCTACTCATGTTGTCAGCACAGCGGTAGTAGTCGAAAGGTCTGAACCAGGCCACGTATACAAAGTCCAGAGACCCGTCTACTTCATTAGTGAAGTACTCTTGGACTCCAAGACTCGGTACCCACGGTACAGAAGATACTCTACACAATCCTACTTACCTCACGAAAACTGCGACACTACTTTCAAGAACACAGGATATCCGTCATCACCGAATTCCCGCTCGGTGAAATCCTTCATAATAGGGATGCAAGTGGGTAGTAGAACTCGGAGCTCTTTCTCTAGACTTCAAACCCAAAACAACTATCAAATCCTAAGCTTTGGTTGACTTCATGGCGGCGGAGTAGAGGGAAAACCAAGTACCAACACCAGTTGAAAGGCCAGAACATTGGGTTATGTACTTTGACGGTTCCCTCAAGCTTGAAGGTGCTGGCGTAGAAGTACTCTTGATTTTCCAAAAAGGTGAACAACTCAAATACATTCTCAAGATCTTTTGGAAGTCTCAAACAAAGAAGCTGAGTACGAAGTACTTTTACATGGCCTTCGACTCGCAATATCACTCAGTATCAAATGACTACTGGTATACGGTGACTCGCTAGTCATTATTAACCAAGTCAGTGATGAGTGGGATCGCAACAAGGAAATCATGGACGCCTACTGCAAGGAAGTCCACAAGCTAGAGAACAAGTTCTTGGGCCTTGAGTTTCACCATGTCGTCCGCGACAACAACGTAGTAGCTGATGTGTTATCAAAAATGGGCTCAACTCGTGCAGAAGTTCCAGCAGGCATTTTTGTACACAAGCTGCAAAAGCCCTCTATACCAGAACAAGCTAATCCAGCAACTACCAACACCAAACCTCCAGAACCCAACCAAGAGATCATGATGATCGAAGTTGACTAGAGATCACCGTTCATCGACTACATCAAAGAACAAAAGCTACCCTCGGACAAGGTTCGAGCTGAACAAGTTCACGATGAGGCAAGAGCTATGTTCTAGTCGGAGACAAGCTCTACAGAAAGAGCACATCTTCAGGAATACTCATGAAATGTGTCACCCAAGAAGAAGGTCAAGAAATCTTGAAAGAAATACACAAAGGAATATGTGGGAATCATGCCTCTTCGCAAATGATCGTAGGCAAAGCTTTCAGAGCAGACTTCTACTGGTCTATGGCACTGGCCGATGAAAAATAGCTAGTCCGCAGATGCCAAGGGTGCCAATTCTTCGCCAAGCAACAGCATGTCCCCGCCTACAAGCTCATCACAATACCTCCAACATGGCCCTTCGAATGCTGGGGGCTTGACATGATTGGTCCACTCCCAACTGCGCCAAGCAGTTTCAATCGAGTACTCGTAGCCATTGACAAGACAACCAAGTGGATTGAAGTCAAACCCATCACTTGCCCCAAGGCAGACCGAGTCCTCAACTTCCTGGATGAGATCGTACATCGCTACGGCTTCCCCAACAGGATAATCACTGATTTAGGATCCAACTTCAACAATCACGACTTCTAGGAATACTGCGAGAATAACGGAATTGAATACACCTCCGTCACTCACCCGAGGGCCAACAGCCAAGTCGAGCGTGCCAACGGCATGTTACTTAAAACTTTGAAGAAAAGACTGCATGACATCGGTAACACAAAAGGAGGCAAATGGCTCAAAGAACTACCCAACGTTCTTTCGGGACTACGCACTCAACCATGCAAGCCCACCAGGTGCTCTCCCTACTTCCTCGTATATGAGTCAGAAGCTATCCTCCCCGCAGACGTCATGTGGCAATCTCCCGCAGTTGAGCAATATGACAAAGGAGTATAAGAGGAAACAAGGCGCCTAGACCTTTACAGTCTGGAAGAAATAAGATGTGCAGCACTGGTTCAGTCAGCCAGATATCTCAATGGGCTACGATGCTATCATGACCGTAATGTCAAGGAACGTTCCCTTAACATGGGTGACATGGTCCTCAAATGCATTCAAGACACATCAGGGCTGCACAAACTCAACTCACCATAGGAAGGCCCCTACATCATATCCAAGGTCACAGGGCCTGGATCGTACCGACTACAGGAACTCTCAGGCGAAGAAGTACCAAACTCTTGGAACATAGAGCATTTGTGTCGCTACTACCCGTAGCAGACTACAGGACATGTACTCGGGTCTTTACCCACAGTTTATTAAACAACAAAGTTGTTTGGCAAATACTATCCTTGCCTCCGCTCGGCTATTCACAGCCACCCGAGCTCTTCAGCTCTGCGAGCCCTAGCGCTCCACCTTCGACTTGATTCCATCAAGTCTCTTCGAGTTATCACAACTCGTCAGCTATTTACAGCCACTCGAGCTCTTCAGCTCTGCGAGCCCTAGCCCTCCGCCTTCGACTTGATTCCATCAAGTCTCTTTGAGTTATCATAACTCATCGGCTATTCACAGCCACTCAAGCTCTCCAGCTCTACAGAGTTTCAACAAGTCCCTCGCCAACTCATCTCTACAAGACTAAGCGGCTTCACAAAGCTGTGACTCGTCATTTCACTTACTGGGCTACAAAGCTTATGGCAACAAGCCACGACTACAATGCTAGTCATTTGTTCTTCGAAGGCACAAGACTGCCACAACCATCAATCAAAGAGTACTCAAACTCACTTCATACTTGCATTTTTTGCATTAACGAAACTCCACAGGATTACATTCTACTACCCAATGAAGTTGGGGTATACAAAATACAACACAATTGCGCAACAACGACTGCAAGCAACTACCTACTGGCAGTTAGAACAGAAGTCCTAGGCTTTTACTATATCACAATGATACACGAGCCTGGCGACTGCTCGACTACCAAGGTGCAAGCAGTGTCAAAAGGCAGGACCGGCACACGAGGAAGCTACGCAAATAGGCAGCTGTACCCTGGTCCCTTCCCCTGACAACTGGAACACCAGGTACTCCTTCACCGCCACTCCCTCGACGGTGATAGGATGAATACCCGATGCAGGATCAGGAAGAAAAGCACTAGGAAGACGAAGTACACTCCCCGAAGCTGCTCCCTAGATAGTTTTAGTGCATAGGTCCTAACCGTATGCCACACCTCCACCTCTCATCAGGGAGCCAAATAAAGACCACGGAGTTCATCATCCTTCACCCGCGAGTTCCAATGTGGACTGAGCTAGATCGCGAGTTGCAAGATGAGGCACGCGGCAAACCCTCCTACGAGAATTCTTCTAGCATCACGGCTATCCCTACAAGCGTAAGAGTCTGTGGAGGGAAGGTGGCTCTAATCTACGAGAAATCTTCTAGCACCGGGGAGCTCATTGGAAGCTCTCTACTATCAAACAACAGCAAACTGAAGCAAACCGTCCCTATACTGAAGGGCATGATCCTGGTTGAGTACCTAGGGGCTCATTTATAGCCGAAGCGCTATACTGCCAACTACTCGCAGTTACTGCTCGCTCGTGACGAGCAGCCTGAGACGCTGACAAAGGCCAGACAGATGACTCCACGCATGTGGCCACACCGAGCACAACGAACAAAAGTAAACAGTTTACCAGTGCACCCTCTCAAGTACAAGGCAATAATAGCTATAGTACCCTCACGAGCAATAATTGAAGACCACACCAGATACTACGACTACTCGGTTACTCGGATTTGTTTTCCCGACTATGAGGTCAAACAACAGATCATTGATCATAATTAGAATTTCTCGAGAGAGCAAGATTTACAAGACAATTGTTTGAGTACAGCCACAAGTGTTCGGCAAAAAATGCAACATGAGTTCAAATGACTAGGGTTCCTTCAAAGATATGAACTCGGTCATCCTTCCCGTAATGGGCTCAGCCTCCTCAAGATACTGCGCATAGCCATCCTCTATGCAGTTCTAGGCAATTCCATCTCCAACCGCCGACAAGTTTGCCCTCGGGTAATACGACTTGACCACTGCAAGGACATACTTGCAGACAGTCTTACATAGTCCAGCAACTCTACCCGGGGTAGCTCTTAGTCTCTCAACTAGCGAGCGAGGCTCAGCATCATCTTTGAGTGGAGCAATAGCGTTGACTACGTCCTGAGCAGCACTAGTCAACTCTTGGAGATCACCTTCTAACTTCTCCACAGTTCTAGCATGGCCTCTACAGGACACCATAGCCAATGCCAGCATCACTCCCGTCTGATCCTTTCTATCCCTCTCACGCTCATAGGCCACCTGAGTTTCATCCAGTGACGCCTTAAGGCGGGCAGCCTCATCGGCTACCCGGTCGTTAGCATTTCTCTAGTCAAGCAGTTGGCTACTCGTAGTGGCCTCCTTACCTTTGAGCTCTACGCCAAACAACACACAGATCAGAATCTACGACTATGATTAAACATACTCAACAACTATGAGTACTCACCTTGATATCTCTGGTTCATAGATATATAGCGACTCTCCAGTCGCTCCTGAAGGACATCATAGTCACTCCTTTCAATTGCAAAAGATTTA
The DNA here is from genome assembly GCF_000263155.2 of Setaria italica. Lineage (NCBI taxonomy): Eukaryota > Viridiplantae > Streptophyta > Magnoliopsida > Poales > Poaceae > Setaria > Setaria italica. The sequence goes on along the minus strand of NC_028458.1, from coordinate 24,573,857 downwards.
GCGGTCTCCTCATGAACTCTCAAGGAATCCATAAGACAGCGACACTCTTGCTCCAGTTGCGCTACCCACTATGTGGCTTCACTGTGCTCCTGAAGAGCTCGAGTATTTTTTTGGGCCTTATCATACAGATCCTACAACAACACAACACAAGCATCAAGACTTGTCAAAATATAATTAGTCAAAGAAAAAGGGTTATACGCATCTGAAAGCTCTGGATAGCTCTCTTGATCTCCGACTCTGGTGGCAGCTCGAGTACCAAACCCCCATTGCTCTTGGCGACTTGAGGCTCCAGCTCTTTACTCACAACAGACCCTGACACGAAAAAATCAAGGTTAGCTACTGGGTACAAGGGAACTCCCCTTCAAAAAACATCTCTACTCCAGTAACATACCTGTTGCGCAGACTTCGCCTACTCCTATCGCAACAACTAATGCCAAGGCATCAGCACCAGTCGCGCTCACAGTCGACACAACTTCAGCCGTTGTAGGCAGCACACCTCCAGAACTCTCGGGGACTACAGGGTCCTCCACCAAGTGGATGACCTCCTGCAGCATAGATATAGTGGCACCTACGAGACTTGCGTCTTCGATCTCAGGTGCATCCTCCATAGTTAAGTCGACTATGGACCCAGAAATGGTAGTCAACGGACCAGCCTCAACCTCCGCCTCCACCTCGACGGGAATAATGTCTTCGACATCCTTGGATCAATCAAGTCACAAGATTATCATCCAGCTATAGAATACAAAAATCATCAAACAAAGGAAAAAGACTACACAAGTCTTTACTGAGCTGATCACGGTGGCAAACGAACACGCCTCTTTTCGACTACCACCGGTCGGATACTCGGCACCGGCTCCACAGGGACCACAAGAGGAAAGTCCTCCACTCTTTCACCAAGTCCTGAAAGAACTAAGTTGAGACTACGTACGCACGACTACCAGAACAAATCGCATACTTACCACTGGTAATATCCTTAGGCAACAAGGTGTTAGTAGCCACTTTCGGCATCTTCACAGCATCCGCCACCTCAAAAGCCATGGCCTCATCATCTGATGGGTTAGTAGCCTACCCGGGGGCTCCCAGCTCGGGGGCTACCTGCTCAGGGGCTACTGACCCTGAGTTTAATGCCGCCTCCTCCACGGGCGGCTCTTCAACGGCCATGACACTTGCAGCTGCATCTCTGGCAATCGTGACTACTTCGGTAGAAGTAGCCTTATCATTGCCAAAAGTCAAGTCGGCGGCCTTTTCAACACACAGACTAATATCGTTAGTATTCTGCGAATAACACGACTAAGTCAACAAGAAACTCAAAAGTACTCAAACAATTGTGACACGTGACTACGCACCTTGGTACCCTGTGACCCCTCGGGGGTCAAATCCGAAGCAGTCGTAGCATGCTGAGTAGCGGGTTTCTTCCACACTACTCAGCGTCTCTTAACTGGAGGAGTGGAAGGCGCATCTTCAGTTTTACCCTCGACCACCTCCTTATCTTTGAAAGGCGCGGGAAACAAACCAACCAGCACCCTTGACTACAAACCACAAGACAACATCGTTACTCGAAAAATACTACTTCTCAACAAAATCAACGGACTACATCTTTGACTACACAAAATGAACAAAGAGAAGCAAAAATACCTTTGTTGGTCTATACCAACCGTCGAACTGCCGAAGAACTCCCAGGAGTATTGGCACTCCTTTTTAGCTCCTGAATAACTTACCCAACAACGCCTCCACGTTTTCGTCGGATATGTCTTTAGAGGACATACACAACGGGTCATCAAAACCCGTATACTCGAAGCCCCAGTGAGCACGCTACTGCAGGGGCTAAACTCTACGCTTGAGGAAACTGGCGGCCACATGGATCCTAGTTAACCCCAAAGTTCTCAACTCGATAATCTGCGTAATCAAATCGGTGATCTCATGGGTATCCTCAGGCTTAGTCACCTGTTGTCTGCATGTTTTGGAGCATGGCCAGTGACTACTGGCAAGACAGGATCATGGTTGCCAATATAAAACCATCTCTTCTTCCAATCGCCATGGGAATCAGGTAGATCGTACTCGAGATACGCACCCGAGTTCCTCAACTTAAACCCAGCTCCTCCAAAGACTTCTGTCCTAGTTGCGCTGGGTTGTGGTTTACACCGGAACAATTTCCTAAACAAGTCCAGACTACGAAAAACACCTAGGTACACTTCGCACAAGTGTACAAAGATAGCCATATGCAGCACACCATTCGGATTCAAATGGACTAGTTGAAGATTATAATACTCGAGAATACCTCTAAAGAAGTTAGAGGTAGGCACTACCAGACCTCTCTCGACAAAGGGAGCCAGCATCACCATCTCCTTGGGGTGTTCTTTGAATTGCCACACATTTCCATATGCAGGCCTCCACTCAAGCTCCACCTTTAGTTGGAGAAGCTTTGCATCAACCAAGGCCTAAACTGTCGGCTCCTTCATCACAGAATGCTGCCAGGTGGCCCCAGGAGACAGCGGCGCAGTCTGGTTCGTCAGGCCACACTTGGGCACCGGCAACTCAGGCTCCTTGCCCTTCTTGGATATGGACCTCAACTTGCTGGTGGTCGTGGCCTCCCCTTGGATCTTCTCAGGTTTCTTACCCATCTTCTTGGTACGCATCAACTAATCTTGAGGAGAAAAGGAGGTGAAAAAGGTCGCAGCGATCTCTCTTCAAAAGATCGGTCTGGGCAACAATGGCAGTGGCGGCACAAACAGGAGCAGCAGCGCTAGGGTTGCAAAAAGGGCGCAAATTGCAGATCTGCTACAACAGTCGTGGCAATAATTAGCGCTGGGCCCCCCTATTATATCAGCAAAATTTTTGGATTCCACCCGTTAATCAAGCAACGGTCAGATACGACTCAGATTTACCACCATAATGTCCAACGGCTACTCTGACCAAGAGATTGATCCCTTCACCGACTATAAGTAGTCATCCAAGTGCTCGAGGGCTGCGAATACCATACCCGTTGGATATAGTTTTCTTTTTCTAAAGACTAAGATAAGTCAAAGCGAAATTACAAGTTTGACCCTTAGCCTAATTCTTCGATTCGACCTAAGGCTCGGGGGCTACTCCATATAGAGTGCGATTGTCATCGCACTATCATATAAAAAAATTTCAAGACAAAGATTACTCGAAGCAAACATCAAAAACTGCTAAGAGTACCTTCCAGTCACGCGACAACTCCGGTACTCGAAGGATTGGCCGCATCAAGAAGTACTCGAGGAGCACCAGGAGGAACTCGGGCGACATCTTCAAGCACTCGGAGTTGTTCCTCTCGACTACAAAGTCCTAGGGGCTTGTCGGCTAGGCACCCCTAGGCCCACCAGAAGACTTGTATGGACCCACTCAATGGAACGTACCAGAAATCTACTCGGACATGAAGACTACTCTGCAGGGCACGTAGGCTTCATGAACTCCCTGAAGACTAGTCGGGTTAAAAGGAAACTACTCTACCGAGTGAGAGTAGGACTCTGTAACGTACTCGACTAGGACTCATACACAATCCGCCCTGTAACCTTGCTCCCCCGACTATATAAGTGCGGGCAGGGACCCCCTCCAAACAACTCGACACAAGTTCAATAAAACCAACACACATGATGTAGGGTGTTACACGATCTAGCGGCGCAAACCTATCTAAATCATGTTCCTTGCGTCACCATCGACTCCTTGATTCTCGACGACACCCACCGCATAAAAGACCACCTAGGGTACTCCCTAGGCAAGTTGCCGGTCTAAAACACCGATAGGAGGAGAAGAAGGGTGGAGGGGAGGGAGGTCCTCGCGGGCATTGATGCTACGCCGACGAGGCGGAGGACGACAGTGTGGGTGGTCAGGGGGTAGCTGTGGGGGTGGATGGAGGAAGGCAGAGGTGAGCGATTTTTTTCGTGGACGCAAGTGGATAACGATGGGGTGAGGAGCTCTGTACCAATTGATATTGGGGGACCCCTCTCCCACTAGCAGCCTCCTTAGGGAAAATGTGTGTATATGCCTCCCAATAGGGGGTTGGTTGTTTATGCCTGCCACATGAAAAATCAAGGCAGCGAATAATCATATCTTCATGTACCACCACTAATCTTCTATTCTTCTTATAACCACAATTATCTCTTAACAAGCCATGGACTTCCTTCCACCAGCCATCAATACTAGCATGATGCACATTGCTATCTATCCTAAATGGTGTGTGTGCTATAATGATGAGCTGGACCCAGATTATCTGTCTTACACGTTATCCACAAATTCAACGCTACATTAATTTTTTAATTAGAAATAAAATATATGGGTCAAACATGGACATTATACAGACATTTAGTACAATTTCTTTTAGAATTTGAGTTAACCAAATAAAGTATCAGTCAACAAATGAATATCCATCAAACAAAAAGGTCCTTTAACAATATGATTTTGGGCACAGAAAAGTACATGATCAGCTCGCTCGTGTATATATGTTATTGTTGGAAGTCCTGATTCCTCATAGTTGCATAATTTAAACTTCAAGCTCCTAATCGCTTTGCAAAACTAGCAAGCAAGTCTTACCAATTCAAGCAACATGGCGATATGGTTCAAGTTTGACATAGCAATCAGACAATTAGACCAATGCTGACAAACATAAAATTAGAAACCATAAGTACCTTTTTCCTTCACTCATCTTTATCTCTTTCTTCCTTCCTTCCATCTTCCAGGAAGAAGTTTTTACTCGATAATTTGCACCGGTTTCTTCCCAAAGTTCAGTTGAAACTTTCAGGGCAACAAAGTTATGCACATAGCCTTAGTAAAATTTGGCACAATAATGAAAGAGCGTCGACTTTCTCATGAAGTTGCAAGTGAAAACAATAGTGGACTTCAACATAAAGGGAAAAGGAGAAGAAATACATTATTGAGATGCTGGTGAGAATATAGTAGATGGCTCTTCTACAATGTCACCAATCTTGTGCTGGTAAAGTCAAGAGAAAGGAAGTATACTTAATTATATGATAAAAAACTAGTATAAGTGTATAACTGAAAAGTTAGCCGCCCAATTGCATTGGAAATTTGTCTAGTCGGCTAAATAACAAGCATATTAAAGCATGTGCGATTGGAGAACGAAACATAGTAATCGAATGGTGAACAATGCGACAAGCAAGAGTAGTGGGCTCAACGTCATGCTCCAACGGCCCATGAGCCCCAGCGCGAAGGGGTAGAGATGCACCACCACCCACGCGTTGAACGCCACCGCGAGCACCGCCGCAGGGCCATTCCTCCACCGCCCCCTTTCTATTGCCGCTGCCATGGACGCCGCGTTCACCGCTAGAACCACCGCCGGTGGGACCATCAGCACCGTCCACCTCACGGCGTACAGCTCCGCGAACCTTTCCTTGACGCTGACGCCAGAGCTCGTCGTCGCCGTCTTCTTAGACGTCAGCTTGAACGATATCTCCTTCCCGGCCACGACCTTGAGCGCCACCTGCAACACTGCAGCCAGGTAGGCGCTCGTGGCGGACACCATCCAGAACTGCTCGTTCCTCCACCACTCGCCCAGCGTGATGCCTGACCACCTCACCTCCAGGACCGCCACCATTGCGAGCGTCAGCATCAGCGCCGTGAGGAAGGCGACGTACGTGGCCGACGGCGGCGTGCCCAGGGACAATAAGGCGCCGGCCGTGGCATTCCCGGACGACAGAAGAGGGATCGCCGGGAAGACGCAGTAGAGTATGAGGAACATGGAGGTGAGCGGGTACAGCGTCGTGTTGAGGTACGCCACGCGCTGCAGCGGGTGGAGCCGGCCTGCGCGGAGCGCGTTGTTGCGGGAGAGGAATATCTCGAGGGAACCCGCCGCCCAGCGCAGGACCTGGTGCAGCCGGTCGGCGAGATTGATCGGCGCCGTGCCGCGGAACGCGTCCGGCGCGGTGGCGCAGTAGGCGGAGCGCCAGCCTCGCCGGTGCAGGCAGAAGCCGGTGGCCACGTCCTCCGTCACGGTGCCGTACATCCAGCCGATGTCCCTGCCCCACGCCGTCCCGTCCTCGTAGCCGCACGAGACAAGCGCGGTTGCCTCGCCAATGGCAGCGCCGTCGAACGAGCACGGCGGAGGAGTGGCGTTGCGTTGGTCGGACGACCTATTCAAGTTCAAGACCGCACGTACCGAGCGAAGGAATGGCGTCGACACGCCGAACGTGTCAGCCTCGGTGGCGACGACGTCCTTGCCGGCGTCGCTGTGCGGTCTCCAGCGCGGCGGATCGACGCCGTATAGCGCCGAGCGGCGGAACATGCACCCGGTGCCGACGTAGATGGGTCCCTGGAGGCCATCGAGGCCGAGCTCCGTGCAGTCGAAGAAGACGCGGTTGTGGTTTGCGTAGCGGTCGGCGGGGTCGACGCCGTCGAAGCGCTGCGGGAACTGGACGAACGCCACGCTGCTGCCGCCGCGGTCGAGCATGTGGCAGACGCCGGCGCGGAGGGCCTGCGAGTTGTTGACGTAGTGGTCGCAGTCGAGGTTGAGGACGAAGGGCGCATTGGAGAGCACGGCCGAGGCGCGGAGAAGCGCGTTCATGGCGCCGGCCTTCCGGTGGTGCGCCCGGCCATGGCGCTTCTCCCGGCACATGTACACGACCGCTGGGACCCTCACATCGACGGAGCTGAAGTCCAGAAGATTAGTGGCAGCATCGATGGCGCTGGCGCCGAGCTGCGGCGTACGGCTGGGAGGACTGACTAGCACTTCGACAACTCCGGCATGGTCTTCCGCCGTCCCATGTCGCCAGCAGCTTCCATCGGCCAGGGACCACCGCTGGTGCCGCATGTCTCCGGCCTGCAGCGCGTCGATCCGCAGCCGCAGCTCCTCGTACTCCCGGCGCACACGCCTCCGATCCCTTGCCAGCTCCGCCCACGCCCTTCCCTTATAGTCACCCCTCGCCACCGCCCTCGCCTTCACACCGCCATGAACGCTGGCGGCGCCGCCGGGGCTGAAGTAGGCCTCTGGGTTCCTCGGCTCGACCCCGTGCTTCCGGCAGAATGGCACCCACAGTCCGGCGAACCGGGCAGCCTCCGCGACCGCCTCGCGCGTGAGCAGCGAGCCGCCGTCGTCGGAGACGTAGCACGTGATCTTGTCTGCGGGGTAGTCCGCGGCGAGGATGGAGAGGATGGTGTTCGCCGTCACCAGCGGCGGCTCCTTCTCGGGATCGGCAGTGGTGACGAACACATCCATGGACGGAAGCAGCGACCCGTCGAGCGCGGTGATGGCGACATCGCGCCGGACAGGCTGCATCTTGGGCACCTGGTCGAGCACCCACATCAGTGCGAACCAGAGCTCCCCGGCGATGGACACCGTCCACATTGCACGAACTGTACCTGTGGCATCGGTGGCAGGGGAGCTCATTATCGCACGGGCTGTGCTGATTCGCCACTTGAAAAACAGAACGAAGATGCCCATCCGAACAATGATCACGAGCCTACAAACACCATGGTTTTCACCACTTAATTGGATATGATTGTCACATAACTTTTAATCATTTTTCGAAGTAATTTATAGTACACTGTCCATGGATACTCCTATTTACATGATAAAAGTTGTGATTTTGACATTTTATAACTTGTAAAATCTCACTTTACACACTAATTTTCGTGACGTGACTAGAAACTATTGAAGAGCAAGATTTCTAAGTATTTTCTAGAACAAACTTATATCAAATTCATATATCCAAAGTGGGGTCAAAACTAATTTCTTTTTTCAATGAGTTTTTCAATTTGAGGGGAGTGGGGATAATATTTTCCTGAAAATCCAGTCACATGATCATATCAAATTATATCTACCAAATGTTTTAATAGTTGCATTTGCACATTTATACCAACCGGTCGGAACATTGTGTAGTATATATTCATAATTTAAATCATGAGTGACGACTAAAGGGGCTCTAGGCCCGGTACTAGAAGTCACTTGTCCAGTAGTATGAGATATCAATAAACTTTCTTGACAATTATTTCCAAATCTGATCTAAATCATTGTTCACGAGTCCAACCGCTCTTTCCCTTGCGCCTCCTGCTTCCTCATCATTAGAAGATGTTGCTGCGCTCGCCTAGTGTCACTACCACCGGATCTACCTCCAATCAATAACCTTCCCTCCTGCTATGTAGAAAATGTGGATGGCCATATCAATAACCTTCCCTCCTCATCATTAAAAGGCTTCCGAGATCATTATGCTTTTGTACAAAGATTATAACTGTGTGGTAGGCAGCTGCATTGGGTTATTGAACATATTTTGCTTCTCTTATTATTTGCATGCCATATCAATATATGAAGGTGAAGGTGGTCACATGAAACCATTTGTAGCCCTTGGTGTGGAGGCTCTTTATTTGTAACATAGTTTTTAAAATCCAATATTAATTTTCCCAATTCTCGTCATCTCTAATAATAAATTCTGAAAAGTGTCCCCTCTGTTTCGAATTACAGAAAAATAGATTCAAGTTGATGGAAACAGAACCATGTTTGGATAACTACTTACCTGTATAGCTTGATGGTGATTGTTGAAAGTTTTGCTGTCCGGACAAGCTGTCTCTCGACACTGGCTGACATCTTCTCATCTTCTGGTGACTCCTTGTCATTGGAGGCAGCACAAAATTTCTTCTTGGCTACATATGTCGTCGACATACTCCCACTAATCAAGACTTATATTGTTCCTGACAAGAAGTCTTCTGTGTGAAATAATCACCCATATATAGGAGGATAGATCACTCACCCACAGTTGCCAATCTCTTTGTGCTTCAACTTTGTCTTTGGCCGGTTTTTGCACTTATCCTAGCTGTAGTTTTGATAACTGGTGGCTATTTTTTGCTCTTATCCCACCAAACTGTGAGACAACTTTTTAAATGCTTAGTTGTACGTCCACTAAATCGGATCAACAATTAGTTTCACGTGCTTCCGTGAGTGGCGGCGTTGAGTTAATTTGTTTTCATACCCCCACTGGATATTAGTCGTCGGAGCTGCTGGTTGTTCACTTGTTATTGATGTGTACATGGGATCCATGTTGTCATTGTACTCAGTTGCTCTTTACCCACTAGTCGTTTTGTGCATGATGTCGCCTGATTTGGTCATGAGAAAAGTTTTGTTTGAGGAAGCTGACAGTGCTAGCATAGCAGCCGATATACACCAGATGCAGTATGCATATTGCGTGACACACACGTGCCTGCTTGGAACCCACTATTCACAACCTTGATCTGCATTATCTACTCATAAGGATGACGCATGCTCGCAATTCATCACTTAGCAATCCTCCGTCATTTCAACTACAGCCCCTGTACCAAATTGTAGGTCGTTTTCGCTTTTCTAGATGCATAAATGTTTGTATGTATTTAGTGTATGTCTAGATGTATACAAACATCTATGAACCTAGAAAAGGTCAAAACGACCAACCATTTAAAATGGAGGGAGTAGCTAGTTAGCTAAGGAACTCGCACTAGGTAACCTAGTTGTGAAGTAAATCATCACTTTGATGAGAAAAATTTGAGTGCATGGTGATGTGTGTGTGGTGACTTTATGCATCTTAGTGATGGACAGTGGTCCAATTAAATAGCAGGTTGTAGTACCTTTATAACTCTGCTAAGAGTTTTCAATGGTCGGACAATGCGTTATATCGTCAATTATTCCGCTATTATAGATAATGAAACGCTTTAACACCGCAAAAACATGCTATTTGACTTAACCGTGAAGTTTTTTTAGTGGCACAGTATGATTTTTTCCATCTGCAAGCCGAGGCTGCTTCATTCCTTCCACACTGGGCACAAAAAAACCATCTATGGAGGCTAAAAAGAATGTTAGCAGCTCGAAGACCTAACCATAATCCTTATAATGAAGGGAGTTGGAGGTATGTACTAGTCCTGGACATGTATATGAGTATTTGAGATATGGAACTAAGAAAATTTCATGAACAAAAAAATTACTTTGGAGAATATATTTTATAGGTAGAGGTACGTAATTTAAATTTATATTTGGGGTTACTCAGGTTATTTTAAATAATAGCATATGTGAATTTAGATGCACATATGGAACTAAGCAACATGTATTTGAGTATTTGAGATATGGAACTAAGGGTTTCTTTAAGTTATTTTGTACAATAGCATACTCTCTATCCAAAAATAAGTACACTTCTAGCATTCAAAGTTTGTTTCATAATTAAAGAGTGCATTTTTAACTTTTGGATCAATCTGCAGGGGCCATCTTATTAAAGCAACACCTGCACCAACAACAAAAACCATGTGGAGAAATGCTTGGCGCCAATCAAATAGTTACTTAACTAGTTCCAGTGTGCATTATTTGTTTGCGATTTAGAGAACCTAATAAACAGTGTGACTTTTGGTCACAACCATGGGTAATTAGGGGTAATAAGATCTTTTCTCAAGACTAGTAATCACTACGGGACACAGGAACATTGCCTGGAGCACTCGGCAAAGCTCCAAAAACATTCGGCGAACTCTTTGCCGAGTGTAACACTCGGCAATGGGCACACAGCAAAAAATCTACCGGCAAACAAACTTTGCCGAGTGTTTTTTGCCGGGCAACCTGCAAAAGCTTTGCCGAGTGCCAAAAAAACACTCGGCAACAATTTCAAAAAAATAAAAAAAACAGTCGCTAGCCGCCGCGGCCGCCACTGCCAGCCACCACCGCCGCCGCCGCCGTCACTGGCCCAAGCCCTCCCTAGATCTCGCCGCCATCTCCCTCCGCTTGGCTAGCGACGCCGCCATCTCCCTCCACCTAGCCCGCGCCGCCATCCCCTTCCCCCTCCATGGATCTCGCCGCGCCACCACCGTCTCCCTCCCCCGGCCCGCGCCGCCACTGTCCCCTCCGCCCCTGCCCACGCGCGCCGCCGTCTCCCTCCCCCTCCCTGGATCTCACCGTTGGGGGAGGGAGGGAGGGAGGGGCGGCCCCGGCCGCCGGATGTCACCGATGGGGAGGGGGCGGCCGGAGAGGGAGGGGGCCTCTGCCGCCCGGATCTCGCCGGTGAGAGGGAGAAGGAGGGGGCCGGCGCCCGGATCTCGCCGGTGAGAGGGAGAAGGAGGGGGCCAGCGCCCGGATCTCGCCGGTGAGAGGGAGAAGGAGGGGGCCGCCGCCCGGATCTCGACAAGGAGGGGCGCGGGGAGAGGGCGGCCATCGGGGGAAGGAGTGGCGGCCAGCCCCCACCGGATCCGGCCCCGGGGGGCCACCACGGCCCCCGCTCACCATGGCCTCCGCCGGGGGAAGGAATGGCAGCCAGCCACCGCCGGATCGGGCCTACGGGGCCACCACGGCCCCCGT
>NC_028458.1:24340973-24562488 GCF_000263155.2 Setaria italica | reverse complement strand
GTGGACACTCGGCAAAATTTTGATTTGCCGAGTGCCATACATAAAACACTCGGCAAATTTTTTTCTCATTTTCCTTCATTTTATAACACTTTTTTCTCCATTTATTTCAATATATTTTAAAATACTCCATCAAATTACCTCAACAATATATATTCAATTGTTCTACTCATATTATTTCATTATTTTATACGGTTATAGTTCAAATTCAATTTATATCAATTAAAATTCTATAATTGCACTTAATACATTAAAATTATCTAACGGTTCCAAAAAATTACAGAAATTTCACATGAAACAATATATGTTCTCTACTGCCTATACAAAAAGTTTTGTAGTCAAAACAAAACTCGACAGTCACTCTAACTCCAATTCTTATGGAATCCTTCTCAATGTTACTATTCTTCTTCTGAGATGCTTCGGTTTGTAAACATTGTACGTGACGAAATTTGCGAAACCTTCTCAATTTTTTTCCACAACCTCCACGTCTGATATCATCACATCATGACAAATCTCATGATTTTCAGACTTCACTTGCTTTTTTTACAATTTAAAAATCATTCGGCCACACGTTCGGGGTCGTGTTTCCTGAACAAAATGTTTGAAATTTCTTTTCATTTCGTGGATCATGTCACAAATTTGGCTAAATAACATGAATATCATTTTTCTACTCATTTTATTCTATAGTTTGAATCACTTGCAGTTCAAATTTGACTTATACCAAATTTTTCCTTGAAATACAATTTAATTAAATAAATATAGAAAATAAATCCAAAAATATACCAAATTTTAACATGGAGTACCACATGTTGTATGTGGGGAGTAGAAAAAATTTCAAGGTGAAAAGAGAAAAAAACTTATTTTTTTTTGCCGAGTGTCAAAAAAACACTCGGCAAACCCCCTCTTTGCCGAGTGTTTTTTTTGACACTCGGCAAAACCCCGATTTGCCAAGTGTTTTTTCTTTGCTGAGTGTTTTTAGCTTGGAACTCGACAAAGAGCTTGTTTGCCGAGTGCTCGGAAAAGAACACTCGGCAATTTTTAGCTTTCCCTAATGAATAATCTGTCTGAATATTGTTTGAAGTACACTTATATATGTGGTTATTTTCGTAATGATTTATGTAGGAAAGGTAGATATAGATTTAGGGTTTTGCTTTAGAATATTTTAGTAGGGGAAATATTTTATTAAAAAATAATTCAAATTGCTATTATTATCATGTTTTTTTATTGACTTGATGGCTAAATGTTTCTGATTTTTATGAGATATTTAAGGTTTTTTTTCTCGTGAGGATTAAATGTGCATCCTCCAAAACATTCTCCAATTATTAATTGTAAGATGCTTCATTTATAATCTGCTCCTACAAATTACATCAGGTAACGCCCATAGCAATCCAAGTCCTTTGATTGATAAGTGAACCTCCACCCAAGTGATCTTAACCTGGAATGATCTTAGGCGCCATATTGATATACCTTGTTTGCTGTGTATAGCAGTATATGCCATTAGCCCATTACTGATTCTAATAGTTGCAGTACACACAGCTACACTCGAACGACATTCTTCTCGATGAGTTCATGCAGACCTCAACATGTAGAGAAGCATATCGTTCCAGGTATCGAGGGCCCCGGGCAGGCACCAGTGGACGCAGTCGTTGGACAAGGTGAAGTGCTTCTCCGGCGTCCAGCCCCGGTACTTGCTCGGGTGCGCGTCTGCGCGCAGTATCATCGCCTCCGTCGTGTCCATCAGCATCATCCTTACCTTGCCGCCTCCGTCCGTCGCCGCCTTCTCCGCCACCGCAAATTCTTCCAGCTGCGCACATGCAGGGCAGAAACATTCCACATTGTCGTTAGCCTTGTGCTATAGTTTGAGTGCTAACAGATAGAAACAATGGGTCAAAGTGAGAACCTGCAGGTTGCGGAAATCGAGCTCGAAGCCCTCGACCTTCTTCTCCCCGCGCCGGTACGGCCTGGTCCGGACGCAGTTCCCGTCTGTTCCACTCCCCGCCCTCGTACTGCGATGGGTCCACGGTGCGCAGCACGGCCGTGCCGCGGAACCGGCCGTCGGCGCCGGACAGCGCCCGCAGCGCGGCGCGCGTGGCCATGCGCAGCGCGTACCTTGGCGTGAGGTCGGTAACGTTGGGCAGGAGGCAGTAGTGGCACCCGACGAGGCCCCCGGCCTCGTACAGCATGGACGGGCGGTAGAACCAGCTCGACGCTGACACGACGGCGTAGTCGAACTCCGCGACGTGCGCCGCCCACACGGCGTCCGGCTCGTCGAGGAAGAGGTTCCAGAGGCCCGTGTGCGCCGGCCCGTCCTCGTCGATCTGCTCGTGCCGGACCAGGTACGGCGCCCAGAAGTTGGCCACGGTGAAGTTGTACTCGCCGTAGTAGTACACCGTGTGCTTGCTGCTCGGCCAGCTCGGCGTAGGCTCCGCGGCCTGTATGCACAGGAATCCGTGTTATTAATACATTATTTGCAGAAAAAAGTTACCACAGTTACGTAGATGGACCAAGAATATATTTTACTCTGGTCAGGAGGCAGATGAGCGAGTCCTTGTGATTCCTGGCTAGGGAGTCGCCCACGAAGGCTATGGACTTGCCCTTCATCATGTCGAGGAAGCGCCATGGATTGAAGCGGGGCAGGTCGCAGCCGTCGGGACGCCACCTCCACTTGACGAAGCCGAGGTCCGGCTTGCCGTACCTCATGCAGTTGTAGTGCTCGTGGATCACCGAGCAGGTGTCGTTGGTGTAGTAGGGCGCGTCCGGGTCGGGCACCCAGTCGCCTCTGAAGATGTCACAGCCCTCGCCTCGGCGCGTGATGCGAGAGGAGAACGGCCTGGGAAATGGAACGCGTACTCGGCTCGGGAAGGTGAAGTACACATTGGAAGTTGCAAGAGCGGCGGCGAGGAGAAGGAGAAGCACGGCAGGGACGATGCATCTGCTGGTGCTGCAGTGCTTCCTGGCAGCGGGATTGGAAATGTGAGGGAGAGACCTCATGGCTCAGGGGAATTTATCAGAGGTTTTGGAGAGTGTATATACATTTGAGTTAGTTTTCACTTGCGCGTGCTGTTACATACTCTCCTATATAGCCACCCATGGCCATCTTGCTACTAGTTTAATTCGGCATGAGAATGGCGGGGCGATTGCTGTGCTCCTGGTGTGGTATATCCTGCTCGATCCACGCTCCGATCGAGGATGATTGGCTCCTTAAATGTTCTTCTATGACGATATAGAGGATTACTATAAAGTTTATCCGCGTATGTTCAGAAGTGGGCTGCACACTAGTGTACGATGGATCCAAATCATTTTAAAAAAATTCTATACGATTTCCATGCGGAATGCGCGCATGTCAGCAAGCACCAAACCAAGGCGCTCCAGGCCGTGCAGCAGCGGCAGCATAGGAGGCGGATGCCTATTTCTTTTGATCCCTGCTGTCGTTCAAAATTCCATGTGCACAGGGGAAACGTTGATCCAAAAGATGGGCCTTTTCTAACGGAACGCAATGACCCTATTCGGTAATAATGCTATATTTCATTGCAAAAAAAATAGCTGGCTAGTCTTTTCCGAATCCTAATATTTTGAGTATTCTCAAGAAGTTTAGGATCGAGTACAATGAACTCAAACATATATGTAAAATGCAATTTTGAGCGGGAGCAAAAGGTGACAAATTTTCTATACCAAATATATATGTTCGTTGAAAATTTCACCTATTGTTTGGAAATTTAGATAATTGTATTGGAAAACTTTTCAACTAGAAACTAACATATATCTTCACGAGCTATGATTTCCGGTTAGCGTTAGAGAGCTGGTCCAAAACTACGATATAAAATAACGCTATCTATGATTGATGATACCGAGAGGGGGGCTAATAGACAGTTTCAATTAAAATTACAACACTAAAGAATTTAAATTAGTAACACAAGAGAAATCCTATTTTTACCTTCTTAATCCAGGTGAGGTTTTGCAACCTAAGTTGACAAGATATAATTCAATCTTAAAAAAATTAATTGCTCAAAGTAAATTTCAAGAATGAAAATAAGCAAGATAATAACCAAATACGAGAGACGAACTTATCTCGTGGTATCGATGACTTGCCGGTCACCCTTAGCTCATGTTGAGGTGGATTCAATGTTTCAACCGCTTCTCTATCGAAGCACCGATTGATGTTTGCGCCGGCTTGGATCAAAGAACCTCTCGACATGTTGACTCTGCTAGAGCTGCTCTTCATCACTCAAGCGAAGGGAGCACAAGAATCTTTCACAAGAATGACCGGGGCTCCTTCACAATCTTCTTGAAGAGCTCAATGGTTCCACAACCTCCGAGCCGTCTAGGAGGTGGCAAACTCCAAGAGTAAAAAATTAATGACGCTTGCTTAAAGACTCCCTTGTTCCACCAAGCTCGAACACTTAATGCATTGCACTAGGATTCTCTCAATCTCACCAAGATGCAACCTCTAAGCAAAGTGAGTGTGTGCGAGAGAAAAGGATGGCTGGGCAAGAGTTAGAAAGCCTTTCAAAGTGCCGAGAGATCTCCCCCACGGATAGCAAGAGCTATATATAGAGCCAACCTCATGAGGAGATGGTTCATTATTTACGGCGGTTGATGTTTTTTTAGTTGAGGATCATATAGTCCTATACTACTATACTATTAGTTTATTAAAACTGCTTGTTAGTTTTGAAATTTGATAGGTATCTTTAGTCAGAGGGATGATATGTAAAAATTAAATATTAGTATACTGAACTTCAAACTTCAACTTGCACGTCTCGACCCATTACTATCCCCTTCAAACCACGTGCCCCACAAAAAATATTAAACTTCTCAATTACCTACAGTGCCGCAAAAAGGTCAAAGGCACTAACCACCGCCTGCTCTTGTGTATTGACTAAAAAAATCATGTAAAATAACTATGGTCTTGTTTAGTTTCCAAATTGGGAGTGGCAAAGTTTGCATTTTACTATAAATGCGCAACTGTAGCATTTCGTTTGTATTTGTGAATTATTGTCCATGCATGTATGCATGTTTCCCCCCTTTTCCCAACTTTGTCACTATGAAAAAAGAAGATCCCCATCATATCAAACTTGCGGTACATGCATGGAGTACTAAATGTAGATGAAATCAAAAACTAATTGCACAGTTTTCTTGTACTTTGCGAGACGAATCTTTTGAGCCTAATTAGTTAATGTTTGGACAATAATTTACAAATACAAACGAAATACTACAGTTATGTATTTATGACAAAATGTAAATTTTACCACTCTTAATTTGGAAACTAAACAAGGCCTAAACAAGACCTACGAAACGTAGGCGCGCAGCAGCATGTGTCGTGTAAACAGAACGGAACGCGGCTGCAGCTGGGCTCTCTGGATAGCTAGTGGGCTTAAACATCTTCCGGAATACACTAGTATAATAGGAGTCACCTAACCAAGGGCCAGTTTCATTGCATTTAGAAGTACTCAATTTCATGTATATTAACATGAAGAACCCTTTCCTGGTGTTTAATTTGCAAAAAAGTGTGGGAGAAGCTGTCAATTACTTTTGTTTGTCATACTTGGGATCGATTATATATCGCTATGTTACTACCTCTTCGGTACTTATCCTGGCACAGAATATGTGACAGGGTTCCAAGACTCGAGAGGATCAAAACCAGCTGGCCTTGCCCCATACATGTATCTACAACTAAAGAACTGACAAATGACACACATTCATGTGACAAATGATATATTTACGTGACATGGTAGCAACTCCCATCATTTTGTTTGCACCGACGAGCTGAGAACCCTTTCCTTGGCCTTGATAGCCTAAATTTGGGATCACGAAAGCACGTCAAATAAGCTGTTACACATCATAAAAAAAACCTTGTACTAGATGAAAATTGTCACTTACTTCATTCTCCCAGTTTGTGCGCATTGTAATCCACAGGAGCAACGCTAGCTTGCTGATGCTTCCACACACAATGCCAAGCCAAAGACCCTGTATGTGAAGAAACAGAACAAATTCAGACCAGGAGGTTTCAGTAAGACAACCATCTCTTACATGTGCATCACTTGAGTAAGAAAGAGAAAGAAGTTACAACAATTTGTGGGGGCAGAGAAGAAAGGGACTTCAGACATCATACCATTCCATTTAGACGGAACACAAACGCAAGAAACACCCCCATTGGAATGCCAACCAGGTAAAACGCGCCGAGATTAACGCGAGCGCCAATTGTCTGCTTGCCACATCCGGTGATTACCCCTGGAAAGTTACAAAGCACACTTATCAAAGTCCAGAATACTACAATGTACATATCATCAGTTGATGTATGTCTCCAAATTAAGAGATCAACCTATTCGTTTTCAGACAGAACTTTACCTGAAAGAGAACCATTAATGCCATCGACGATGAACGATACCGCAAGAATGGGAATCATTCTTGCAATGTATGCCACTACTTGCTTCTCGCTACTGTATGCATATCCCCAAATGCTACGCAGAAGAATCATGATCGTTGCCAGCACCACGCCTTGCGACAAGGTCATACACACCACAACTCGCGCGGCTAGCATTGCTGCGTGCGGCTGCCCAGCACCGAGTTCGTTGGAAACGCGTGTACTAGACAGGAGGAAACAAGCCAGTTAGCAAAAGAAAAGAAAACTGCAGTACTGAAATAATAGGACGACAAATGTGAACATCTTGTTATTTAGAGAGGACGCTAACCTTGTAGAACTGCCAAGGCCAAGTGGTACCATGTACAGCAGAGTAGCAGTATTAATGCTACAAAACCCAGCAATATTCTTCAAATTGATAACATGCAAAAATAAAAACAATTGATTTCTAAATCAACTATTTGTTCCATTACCATATTGACAGGACTGAAGTCTCCAGTTTAGGATTTGGCAAAATCCCAGAAAGCAGCACGAGCAGTTCAAACGACCACCACTCCAGGCTGCAGAGAAAGAGGCAGTTAAAAGTGCAAACTGCAAACTAACGATTCAAAACCATCATTATCAGAACATATGTAATCACTAAAAACCCAAATCTCCTTACCATATCATCATCGCCGATGGCACGGCGAGCTTTGCAAACTCCCGCAGCCCAGTGAACGCCTCCCCGGAGAACCCTGTCAATGTTTTCTTGCAAGAGCAGGAGAGCCTCACGTAGAGAGCAAGAATGGTCAGGTTGGTACCGTAAGAGACTGCAGCGCTCAGGGCGGCGCCTTTGCTCCCCATGCCCAGCTTATACACCAGCGCGTAGCACACGAAGACGTGGGTCAGCGCCGTGACGCCGGAGCTGGCCATCATGGGCACGACGACGCTCTGCGCCTGCAGGAACCTCGTGAGGCAGGTGAGCGGCACGAACGCGGCGAGCGACGGGATCAGCCACCGCGCGTACGCGCCGGCCTCCGCGGCGATGTCCGGGTCCTGGCCGATGGTGAGCAGGATCCGCTCGGCGCACGCCCACACGAGCGCGATGGGGACGCACGCCACCGCGAGCACCACCATGGCGCGCTGCTTGTAGACTCCGAGGAGGCCGTACTGCCGCGCCCCGAAGGCCTGCCCGCACAGCGTGTTGAGCGCGCCCGCCATGCCGGAGAGGAAGCTGAAGCCGGTAACGTTGGCGAGCGACGAGGCCAGGGAAGCGCCAGCGAGGGGGAGCTCGCCGAGGTGGCCGACGAACATGACGGACACCATCTGGACGGCGTTCCGGAGGATGAAGCTGACGACCAGCGGGCCCGCGAGCCGCAGCAGCCTCTTGGCCTCGGTCGCCGCCGAGCCGCTAACGGTGGGGCGTGGCACGAGCAGCGGCTCCTCCATGCTTGGCTCCTCCATCTCACTCGATCACTATAGCAATAGCATCTCTGAGCCGAGTTTCTAGTGTCAAGCTACTTATATGGTGTTCGGAAGGATTCAATGGAAGCAATTTATCTCGTGCTTAGTTGTTATGTTTGTTTATGTCGTACAAAGCGTGGCTGCCAAGAATCACTAGTTTTTCAAGTTCTAACTTGGTCAGAAGCGAGACAGCAATTTTAATTTAATTTGACTCAGGAAATATAAATTAGTCTCTGTACCTTGGACTGCAAATCCAGACACCAAGTCCGGCCCCAATGGTGACGTCGATGTGGTTGGGAAACAACGGAAGCGGCCTAGCAACTTACCGGTTTATATTCTCGTGTTTAATTATCCCGTGTTGATGCAGTGCTTTTGTTTTGTTTATGCCGCCCTAAGCTGGCTGCGATGTCACAAAGAAATACAACTGGAAGGTACCTAATTCAGACTGTCAAGAGAACAATGAAATTTTTTTATGGTAGACACCAAATTCTAACAGTGCGTTTGTTTTGCACAAGGTAAATTCAGATTTGTTTCAAATACATCAAAAAAATATATGAGAGGCAAAACGCACTCTACCCATCAAGAGTACAGGTGGAAGACAATCTTGAAATTTGATTTTTTTTTTGCAGCAAACAATCTCGAAATTTGATTTTTTTTTTCAAAAAGAGACTAACCAAAATTTGTTAAAATTATATGCCACCATATCTAAAATTAGTTTATCAAAGCATGTAAAAGACAAAAGCACTAGATATCAATATCATTATTGAGAACTAGTAAGGTGGCCCGCGCAAATAGCACGGGCTAGATTGCTGTGACAAAAGCACTAGATATCAATATCACTCGGCTCCATGATGTGCACACCCCAATCTTGTTTGAATTTTGTGGGTTAACACGTTACCCTTAATCTAGTTTCCATGCATTTGAAGTTAATTAACCGCTTCATCTTAGTTCCTCTAAAGTTTTGATCATATCACAGGGATGTAAAACTCTTGCTGATGCCTTTTTGTTCTCCCTCACGCACGCTTGCACTACCCACTATTTTCACTTAACAAATCCATCCTATTCAGACCTCCCCTCCGTGAGCTACAATGGCCGGTGGTTTTGGCTAATAATTTCAAGACCTCACGATTGTCAACCATACCTCGGCTTCTCTCGTTGTTATGTTCATCTCTGGCGCACCAAACCGAGTGTCTGGTTTGCTGAAGAGGCATTATGCCTGCATCTCCTTTTTTTTTTTGCACAGTTGTATCTTTATTTTCTGATAGGATATCTAGGAGCTCCTCGCTCTATTCTCGGTCATCATCTCCTGCCCACCAGGAAAATTGATATCCTCCTATGTAGAAAGTTGAACCAAAACGGATTGTCACCGATAACTGTAGAAGCGGCTCCAATCGTGTGGACGTCGTTGAATCTAGCGACCTCCATTTGCGGGTGCTTGGAGACCTGCGAGATGTCTCCAATCAGCATCGTTTTTTTTTTTTGGGTTCAGACTGCTCTAGAAGATTTTGTGTTGTGGTTCTTGTATACACATGCCTATATATGGATAGATTAGTTTCGGAAACCATGTGTCCTAGAGATGAACTTGTTGGTTCTAACTTCCAACATGTCAAGGTCGGAAGAGCTGCTTTTATGTTAGCTTCCATATATACGTGCAGTGCCTAACTCACAGTTTATGATTACCGGAATATAATAGGGTTGATTCTATCCATGGTTATGATTCCATACATAGTTCATATTTTTTGATTTTGTGTACGTATTAATCGTGTTTGATATGGACTCTTTTGGTTGATATAGACCTTTAGATCATCATAAAATTTGACGGTATATATTTTTCTCTTTTTCGTGATGAATGTGGGAATTTCTAGACCCTCGACTCTTTTGGTTAATGTAGACAGTTAGATCATCATAAAATCCGACGATATATATTCTTTTTTTAATTATCGTGGGAATTTCTAGACTCTCTCGGCGAACGTGGTGGCTTCTTTTAACACTCACTACTAGAGAACTGACTTTAGATCCAACCCCCTTTAGTCTCGGTTTAATTTCGACCCGAGAGAAAAGGGGGTGTGCCACAGTAGGCTAGAATGGGGCGCACCTTTACTCTCGGTTCTTTTTTTTGCAACCGAAACTACAGGTCACCCTTTAGTCTCGGTTAAAACGGCTAGTTTTCGGGCACCGACGGCACCACCCTTTACCCCCGGTTGGAGCCACCAACCGGGACAAAAGATCCAACCTTCTGTCCCGGTTGGAGTTACCAACCGGGATAACCGTTTTACTCCCGGTTGGTAATTCCAACCGAGATAAAAGGTTGGAGCTTTTGTCCCGGTTGGCGTTACCAACTGGGAGTAACCACCAACCCGGACAAAAGCTCTAATCTTTTGTCCCGGTTGGATTTACCAACCGGGATAAAATCTTATCTACAAGTACCCTTTCTTCCTCCTCCACTCCTCCAGCCCGAGCCACTCCACTCCACAAAGACAGAGAAGCTCATCCTCTCCATGGCGCTGAAGCAAGCCTAGGGGACGTGCTGCTGAAATTTTGTTTCCTCATTTCAGTGGGGATGTCACCCATCCAAAGTGTTGTGAAGGTTAGCTACTTCATGCTCTGTTCATTTATTGTTGTTAAGCTTTATTTTATACTTTAGAGAGGGAGAAAAATGAGTTTGTTGTTAAGCATGTAGAGGATTTGTATTTATACATGTTTTTGAGCTACAATGTGATGGATAGTTCGAATGTGAGGGAGAATTGAGATTATTTCAATTTTATCTATTAGGAAAAATTAGAGTAAATATTTTTTTAATACTTATAAATTAGCCATATAAATTGTAGATGTAATTTCATACTTTAGTACTTTTCAGATAGAGGTATGCAATTAGCCATTTTTAGAATAAGTACATTATGCGGGAAATATTAAATTTTTTAATAGTTAGTTATTTGTAATTAAATATGAGCTAAATAATTTGTGTATTTCTATGTAAACTTTCAGCAATATTTGAGTTTGTCGTACTATATGATGTTGTTTGCTTCTGAACTTTTAAATTGTGTATTTCTATCTAAAATTTTAGCAATGTGATGGATAGTTTTATTATAATCCATTTTATTGATGCCTTGCGTAATACGATGCAGATAGACCGGCAATGGATGTATAATGCGGACAGGCGGAGCAAGGTGTTTATTGCTGGCATGAATAATTTTCTTGAAGTGGCCAAAGCGAACAAGCCAGAGAACGGGTTCATATCTTATCCATGCGTCCAATGCAGTAACCAGAAGTGCTATTCGAAGGCTTCCTGAGGGACTATTCACAGCCACTTGTTTAGATACGATTTCATGCCTAACTATTTGGTTTGGACCCGTCACGGCGAAAGAGGGGTTGCAATGGAAGACGGTGAAGAGTAGGAGGATGATGACAACATTCTAGACTACGCTATAGGCCAATCTTTTGCAGATACTACAATGGGTGAGGCTGATGAAGATGAGTTTGCAGAAGATGGCCATAATGATGACCTCGGTCAGGTGCTTACGGATGCACACAGAGATTGCGAAACTTAGAAGGAAGCATCAAGTTGCAGCGCATGATATATGATCTTAGGAAATTGCTATACCTAGATTGCCAGGGAGGTCATAAAAAGCTAGGTACCACACTAGAATTTATGCAATGGAAGGTCAAAAATGGTGTGTCCGATAAGCCATTTAGGGGATGTTGGAAATTGTCAAGAAGATTCTTCCCAAGAATAATGAATTGTCATCCACAATATATGAAGCTAAACAGATTGTTTGCCCTTTGGGATTGAAGGTTCAGAAGATACATGCATACCCTAATGATTGTATCCTCTATCACGGTGCTGAATACAAGGATCTGGATGCGTGTCTTGTATGCGAAGCGCTGCGGTATAAGATTAGGCAAGATGATCCTAATGATGTCGAGGGGCAATCTCCTAGGAAGAGAGTTCCCACGAAAGTGATGTGGTATTTCCCTATAATACCACGCTTGAAGCGCTTGTTTAGGAACAAGGCGAATGCTAAGTTAATGCGATGGCACAAAGAAGAACGTAAGGAAGATAAGATGCTGAGATAACCCGCTGATTGGGCTCAGTGGAGATCAATTGATAGAGCATTCTCGGAGTTTGAAGGTGATCCAAGCAACATAAGGTTTGGTTTAAGTACTGATGGATTCAATTCGTTCGGTGAGTTGAGTAGTGGCCATAGTACTTGGACTGTGACCTTATGTATGTTTAACCTTCCTCCTTGGATGTGCACGAAACGGAAGTTCATTATGATGCCGGCGCTTATCCAAGGCCCAAAGCAACCCGGCAACGACATTGATGTGTACCTAAGACCATTGGTTGATGAACTTTTACAGCTCTAGAAGGAAGAAGCTGTATGTGTGTGGGATGAGGATAAACAAGAGATCTTTAACCTGCGAGCACTGTTGTTCGTAACCATCAATGATTGGCCTGCACTAAGTAACCTTTCGGGACAGACAAATAAGGTATATCGAGCCTGCACCCACTACTTAGACGATACAGATAGCATGTATTTGAAGCACTGTAAGAAGGTAGTCTATATGGGTCATCGTCGATTTCTCCATGCTCACCACCAGCTGCGAGAAAGCATGATGCATTTCAAAGGGGCACCGGAAACTCGTAAAAAATCTTTACATCGTAATGGAAAATGTGTCTTTGAGATGATAAAGAATGTAAGGGTAGTAGTTGGAAAAGGTCTTGGTAGCCAACCTGTTCCGAACGACGATGACGGACGTGCAGCCATGTGGAAGAAGAAGTCAATATTTTGGGAGCTCTTTTATTGGGAAACCCTAGATGTCCGCAACACAATAGACGTGATGCACCTGACGAAAAACCTTTGTGTGAATATGCTAGGCTTCATGGGTGTTTATGGGCCCTCAAAAGATACACTAGAAGCACGACAGGACCTTAAAGAAATGGGGCAACGGGATGACCTACATCCGGAAAAGAGAGATAACGGACAGCACTACTTACGTCCTGCTAGTTACACTCTCAACAAGGAAGAGAAGGGTAGCATGTTTGAATGCTTGAATAGTCTGAAGGTCCCGTATGGGTACTCCTCGAATATAAAGAGAATAATAAATATGAAAGAAAAGAAGTTCACAAATCTCAAGGCCCATGATTGCCACATGTTGATGACTCAGTTGCTTCCGGTTGTACTGAGGGGTGTTCTACTAGAGAATATTTGATTGCCGCTCGTAAAGCTATGCACATTTCTCAATGCGATTTCATAGAAGGCAATCGATCCATCGAAGCTAACAAAGCTACAGAACGATGTGGTGCAATGTATTATCAGCTTTGAGTTGGTATTTCCACCATCTTTCTTCAATATTATGACTCACCTTCTGGTTCACATAGTAAAAGAGATTAATATTCTTGGACCAGTATACCTGCATAATATGTGGCCTTTCGAGAGGTTCATGTCAGTCCTAAAAGACTATGTTCTTAATCATGCCCATCTAGAAGGAAGCATCGCCAAGGGATATGGAACAGAGGAGGTGATTGAGTTTTGTGTTGATTTTATTGACTCAATTGACCCGATTGGGATTCCAACTTCACGCCACGAGGGGAGGCTGCGGGGAATGGGCACCCTTGGAAGGAAAGTATGTTTGAGAAATGATGCTGATTTGTTCAACAAGGCATACTACACTGTTCTATAGCAGTCAACCTTTGTGGCTCCATATATCGAGTAGCACAAGTAGATGTTAGTTTTCGAAAACCTAGCGAGATCCGATGCCTGGCTTACAAGAAGCCACGTGGAAACTTTTCCCTCCTGGTTGCGCAAACAACTTATGGGTAACTTTGAGATTCACCCACAGCTTGCTTGGTTAGCTAGGGGACCTTCTAGCACAATCATGAAATTCCAAGGCTACGAGATAAATAGTTATACATTTTACACAAGAGTCTAGGATCAGAAAAGCACGAACCAAAATAGTGGTGTCTTCATAGATGCCATAGGAAAAATAGTAGCATGGACTCTTATTATGGTTTTGTGGTGGATCCACCTCGGATTAGCTTGATTAAACATGGTTAAGTCGCCTAACATGCGACACCCATGCCTTAGCCAAGTTAACACAAAGTGCCGTCGGATTTCATCCGATTTAACCACTTGATCAGGACCGAGTTAGCAAACTCACACGAAGGTGAGCTGTTTCAGAGAATATAACAAGTCCACTGATTTAACCAACTTAACCATTTAGTTCGGCCATAAAACAAACATCAGAGTTTTACAAGGTTTAGAAGAAAACAACAGAAGGTAAACAAGTGGAAGCTAAATGCAGGGGTCGGACGTCCTTGGTGAGGCCAGCCAAGACGTCAGTGATGTCTCTCCTCGCCGTCCGAGGAAGGATCCCACTCAACCGTCCAACCCGGAGGGAGTTGAGGCGGCCAAGTGCCAACAGAAGAAGGCTCGGGAGTAGCAACTTCACCTAAAAAGAAAGCCACAACAAGGCTGAGCTGCTAAGCTCAACAAGAATTAACCGACCGGGAGTAACTACTCCACCGCTGCTAGACAAGCAAGGCTCTTTGGCTGAGGGGTTTGTTTGCCAAGAAGCACTAAGTAGATCCTTATTTTTAAGTTTTAGCTCAGATTCTAGGTTCATTAACCGGTCTAAGTGAGCACTTACTCTAAGCAAACATAGAACCAACCAAAGGTATATATATATATCATCATCAAGACCATGTCATCATCAGATTCCTTTATTACTCAGTGTAGCATAGCGATCAAGCAGTATCAAACTGTGAGAGGCAGACAAATCGATTCGAGTTCTTTAACCATGCATGGTGAATCTAACCTCACAACATCCGCGCACCACCGAGGGTCGCTTCCTGTGTCGGCCTTCCCCATCAATTCCCTAACCCGTGTCGGGCCCATTTCCTTTGGTGCAATGTTCCACAGACCCGGCCTCTGCCGTTTTGTGACCACACTTGCCACCACGTGCGGCCGCAGGGGAACTCCGTTCCAAGGACAATGGAGCGACCGCTCACGTCTAGGTTCAATCCGGTACTCAGCTTCCTCATCCCATAATAAGTATGAGGTTAGTACTTTCAAACACTTGATCACGAACACCACCACTGTCGGGCCTTAACAAGTTCCATAGACAGATGGGGTGATTAGGCAACCACCAAAGAGTTAACCACAACCCTGCCCCGTCCATCATCCTTATAGTTGTAACAGAAAGGAAACAACCAATTCCTACAACTCGCGAGTGACAGGAGATCACTCGGCTTTTACCGCTTCCTATTTAAGCATAGCAAATACTCGGTCTAACAGCTAGTGTTCAGATCAGGGAGCTAAGTCATGCATCTACGGTTTCAAGCAACTCCTATACGTAAATGCACAAACAAGATGAAGAAGGCATGCGCAAGTTTGGGAAAAATTGGGTTCATGCTCCGGGGCTTGCCTTCAAACGAGGAGGAAGGGAAGGGGTCTTCTACGGGGGCAGCTTCGGCTTCTGGAAGCGGGAGCTCGGCTACAGCTTCGTCTTCTGGCACCGGGTGCAGCTCGTAGAAGCTGTCGGCGAGACGCAGCTCTATATGAATGCAATGCAAGAGTTAGCATTTAGACGGTTATTTCAACAGCAACACTTGCAAGTTCTAGCTCAGAAACTTTGTAGCATAGCTGCGGAAAAAGGTGGGGAAGTTCGCTTGGGTTGGAGAAGAACGAGGTAAAAGGGTCGGATGGAAGGAAACTTATGATCTGTCCCTTGGACTAGAGGAATAGATGTGCTGGGGGTCCTCAGACTTAACGCAGAGAAGTCCCTGATTTTTACACATATACCCTCAGGTCAAGGAAAAAGATACAGTTGAGCCCTCGGGCGAGGCGGAGAAAGGGTCGGCGAAACAGACAGGGTCGGGCGAGACGGAACAGGGGTCGGGCGGATAGGAGGGGTCGGACGAGGCGGAAAAGGGGTCAGCAGCTTACCTTCGTCTTACAGGTGAAGCTTGGGGTCGGGAAGAAGCAGACTCGGTCGAAGGAACTGGAGCACTAAGACTGGGCAGATGATGATGTCTGGCGGTGCTCCGGCGGCGGTGGGGCTTCTTGTGGACTACAAGCAAGCTCTTGTGCAACGTGGAGGAGCAAGCGGCTGGGTGGATTGGAAGGGCGGGCGTGGAGCGGAGAGGAGAGTTCCTCAGGGACAAAGGCTGTAGCGCTTTGAGCACGAAGTAGAGGAATGGCAGCAAGGTAGCGATGGAGAAGGGAACTCCGGCGGAGCTCTGGCATTCCCTTTTATAGCTGCGCGGAAGAGAGAGAAGGTTGGAGCGGCGCGAAGACCGGGAAGAGGCGATCGAGTGCTCTGCCGGGGCGGAGATTGAGCAGCGGGGCGGCCGAGCAGGACTTCGGGGATGGCACCGGCGGTCATTGGGCACCAGCGACAGGGCGACGTAGGCGCGGTTTTGCTGGTGGTTGAAATTTGGCGGAGGCGGGCGTCGTCGTGCGGTGGATATGATGGAAGTGACCGGGGGAACGGCGCTAGAAGCGAGGGCGCACAGGTGAGAAGACAGGCGGGCTGCGGTCGCGCGGGCAAGCGCGAAGCAACAGATTGTCGGGGGCGTAGCTCTGACAGGGCGGAAAAAGGAGCTGTCGCGGCCGTGGTCTGGGTTGGCGGAGGAGGAATCGTCGCGTAGCGCGGACCGGGGCGGCGCGACTGTGGAGGGGCGGCGGAAAAGACGGGCGGCATCGAGCTCTGCAGCGGGGGGGTCCGGTGAGGTGATGATGGGCACGAGCCGCGAGACGCTGCAGAAAGGGTAACAGAGGAGCTTCCGCTGTGATTGGGGAAGGGGGCACGGATATCCATCCGGTCGTGGCCGGCGACGAGGCAGAGCGGCAGGTGTCGGAGAAGTTGAGCCACGCGGCGGAGAAGCTCTGAGGCGGGCATGCTACTCGAGTGCGTCTGTCGCGGGGGATCTGGGAAGAGATTTTTGTGGGTCCACCGGTCAGTCTCGGTTGGTCCACTGCTCAGATTGAGAGAGATACTGTGGGAAGACTTAAAAGGATCCGACGGTATGGGTTTAGGGTCGGCGGGGTCGGAACTGGGGGAGCAGTGGAGAGGGGTCAGATCTCAGGGGTCAGGACCGAACTGGGGGTTGAGCACTTCAACTCGGGGAGCTGAGGTAGGGGGATGGGGGACTCGGATTAAGATTAACTCCAGAGATTTGGGGTCGGTCGTCACATTTCATAGAGGAGATATGAGAAATAGAATACGGACCGCTGTGCATCCCTCTGTTTTGTTGCCAATGGGTGAAGCTAAATGGCGTAACCAAAGATCAGTATGGAATGACAATAGTGGACCTTAGCAAGACTGGATACAGTGATGAACCATTCATTCTCGCCAATAATGTGCATTAAGTTTTCTATGTGAAGGACATGTCTAGCAAACCCAAGAGAAATCTAGAAGATCCATGGGAGCCAAAGTGCCAGATAGTCCTTCCAAGTAAAAGAAAAATTGTGGGAGTCGAGCACAAAACAAACCAATCAGATGATTATGATCAGTTTGCAGGCATGCCTCCATTCGCTGTTGAAGTTGACCCTAGCATCGTGCTATCCAAAGAAGAGGCTCCGTACTTGCGCCGCGATCATGACCAAGGAACATTCGTGAAGAAGAAGTTTTTTAATGTTACATTGTAATGCGTTAAATTTTCTTATAAATTTATGATTAATTTCATGTACTACTTGATACAATTTCATGTGTGCTTAAATTAGTTGTTTTTGCGCGTATCAATTATTTAATTGATAATTTCTTGATGATAGTTATGCAGTAAAATAATTATTTAAGAAGGTAATATAACTAGTGTAGAATTAATGAGTTATTCAAACTTATTGTAAATATAATTGCTAATTAAATATATTTTTGCATGTTCGAAATATGTAAAGTTTTAAGTTTTTGCTACATGAAATCCAGCAAAAATATAAAAAAATATATTTCCAAAAAAGAAGAGGGAGATGAGAAATGGGAGAGGGACATTTTATCCCAGTTTGTAAGGCCCTTTATATCTCGGTTCGTAATTAGAACCGGGACAAAAGGGTAAATTTCAGTTCCCGCCAGGGCGTAACCTTTTATCCCGGTTCTATTTACGAACCGAGATAAAGGGTTGTCCTTTTATCCCGGGTGCGTCAAAACTGGGATAAAAGGGTAGGCCTTTTATCTCGGTTTGTAAGAAGAACCGAGATTAAAAGTCCATTTAATCTCGGTTCTTCTTACAAACCGAGATAAATGGTAGGGGGTGGATAAAAGTAACTGGCGTTTCTACTCCCCCCGCACCCGGTAACTTAGCAAAATTTTTACTCCTCTCTAGCCTCCGCATCATCTCCGTCGCTGGCTCCACGGGCGTCACACTGGTACCTCCGTCCCCGTCGCCACCGGTTGTCTTCATCCCCGTGCCGCCTCCCGTCATCCTTCGCCTCCATTCACGCCGCCATTCATCATCGTCCACGAGCCGTGTCCTCTCCTCCGTCCGGCACCCCGTCCTCCCTCCTCCGTCCGTACACCTCGTCCTTCCTCCTTCGTCCGACGGCCCTGTGGCGGAACCACCTCGAATTACCTTGATTTAAGCATGGTTAAGTCGCCTAACACGCGACACATATGCCTTCGTCAAGTTAACTCGAAGTGCCGTCGGATTTCCTCCGATTTAACCACTTATAGGACCGAGTTAGCAAAACTCACATGAAGGTGAGTGGTTCTAGAGAATACAACAGATCCACTGAGTTAAACAAGTTTGACAATTTAGTTCAACATCAAAACGAAAATCAGGGATTTACAAGATTCAAAAGCAGCGGAAAGGTAAATTAGCGGAAGCTAGCGCCGGGGTCGGATGTCCCTGATGAGGCCGATCAGGACATCAGTGATCCCTTTCCTCGCCGTCCGAGGAAGGATCCCACTCAACCATCCAACCCGGAGGGAGCTGGGGCGGCCAAGTGCCCACAGAAGCAAACTCAGGAGCTGCGACTTCACCTGAAAAGACTTAACCGACCGGTGGTAAAACTACTCCACCACGTCTAGACATGCAAGGCTCTTTGGCTAAGGGGTTTATTTGCCAAAGGCGACTATGTTAGATCCTTGCCTTCAAGTTTTAGCTCAAATTCTAAGTTCATTAACCAGTCTACGTTGGCATCTTACTCTAAGCAAACATAGATCCAACTTTATGTATATAAGCTCATCATCAAGACCATCATCAGACTCTTTCATTACTCAGTGTAGCATAGCGATCAAGCAGTCTCAAACTGTGAGAGGCAGACGAATCGATTCGAGTTTCTTAACCATGCATGGCGAACCTAATCTCACGACATCCGTGCACCACAAGGGTTGCTTCCTGTGTCGGCCGTCCCCATCAATTCCCAGGCACGTGTCAGGTCAACTTCCCTTGGCATGCAATGCTCCACAGTCCCGGCCTCTACCGTACTGTGACCGCACTTGCACCCACATGATGCACCATGGGAACCTCATTCCAGGGACAGCAGGGGTATAAGCCATACCTTAGTTCAATTAGGTACTAGGCTTCCCCATCCCATACTAGGTATGAGATTAGTACTTTCAAACACTTGATCACGAACACCACCAGTGTCGGGTCTTAACAAAATTCCATAGACAGACGGGGCGATCAGCCGACCACCAAAAGAGTTAACCAAAACCTTGCCCCATCCATCGTCCTTATAGTTGTAACAGAGGGAGAACAACCATTTCCTATAACTCGCGAGTGACAGGAAATCACTAGACTTTTACTGCTTCCTATTTAAGCATAGCAACTAGTCGGCCCAACAACTAGTGTTCAAATCAAAGGAACTATGTCATGCATCTAAGGTTGAAAACAACTCCTATATGTAAATGCACAAACATGAGAAAGAAGGCATGCGCAAGTTTGGGAAACTTTGGGGTTCATGCTCCGGGGCTTGCCTTCAAGCGGAGGGGAGGGAAGCTGGTCTTCAGCTAGGGCGACTTCGGCTTCTGGAACTGGTAGCTCCGCTACAGCTCCATCTTCTGGCACCGGGTGCAGTTCGTAGATGCCGTCAGCAAGACGAAACTCTACACGAATGCAATGCAGGAGTTAGTGTTTAGACGGTTATTTTAACAGCAACACTCGCAAGTCGTAGCTCAGAAACTTGTAGCAAAGCTACGGAAAGAGTGTGGGGGTTCAAGCTTCCATGGATAGAGAACAAGACCAAGGGTCGGATTGGAAGAAACTTATGATCTGACCCTTAAACCTTTAAGGGATAACTGTGTTTGGGGTCCTCAGATCTATTACAGAGAAGTCCCTAAAATCTTACACAGATATCCTCGGGTCAAGAAAAAAAGTACAGCCGAGTCCTCGGGCGAAGCAGATAAGGGTCGGCTAACAGGCAGGGTCAGGCGAGACGGAAAGAGGGGTCGGGCGAACAGCTAGGGTCGGGCAAACCGGTGAGGGGTCGGCAGCTTACCTTCGGTTTATAGGTGAAGCCTTTTGGGGTCGGGAAGGAGTAGACTTGAGCGGAAGGTCTTAAGCACTAAGGCTTGGGTGGCAGCGATGTCTGGTGGTGCTCCGGCGGCGGCGGAGCTTCTTGCGAGCAACAAGGGAGCTCTAACACAACGCGGAGGAGCACGTGGCTGGGTGGATTGGGAGGGACTGGTGTTGAGCGGATATGAGAGTTCCTCAAGAACTTAGGTGGCGGCGCTCGAGCACAAAATGGAGGAACAAGGCGGCGAGGCAACGATGGTGAAGGGAACTCCAGTAGGACTCTGGCATTCCCTTTTATAGCTGCGCGGAAGAGAGAGAGAGTTGGAGTAGCACGAAGACCGGAAGAAAAGGATGGAGTGCGCTGCCATGGCGGCGATTGAGCGGCGATAGGCAACGGAACAGGACTTCGGAGATAGCGTCCTCGGCTATTGGGCACGGGAGACAAGGCGGTGCAGGCGCGGTTTTGCCGGGGTTGAGGTTTGGCGGAGGCGGGCGTCGTCGTGCGGCGGATCTGATTGGTGTGACAGGGAGAACGGCGCTGCAAGCGAGGTTGCAACAGGTGAAAAGACAGGCGGGCTGCGGCTACGTCGGCGAGCGCGATTGTGTAGAGGCGGCGGAAAAGCCGGAAGGCATCGGGCCTTGCAGCCGGGGATCCAGTGAGATGATGAGGGGCGCGAGCCGCGAGGCGGTTTTGACGCAGCAGGCGGCAAAGCTCTGCTACAGCGGCGTCGGAGCACCAAGGCGTAGCCGGCGAGGGCGCGAGCGAGACGAGGTACTGCAGAAAGGGTTGTAGAGGGGCTTCCGCTGCGATTGGGGAGGAGGGCGCGAGAATCCATCCTGTCGCGGCCGGCGACTGGGCGAAGCGGCGGGCATCAGAGAAGTTGAGCCACGCGGCAGGGGAGCTCTGAAGCGGTGCAGGCCGCTCTAGTGCGTCTGCCTCGGGAGATCCAGGGAAAAGATTGCGGGTCCACCCGTCAGTCTTGGTTTTTCCTCTGTTCAAGATGGAAGGGACACTGTTGTTGAGACTTAGAAGGAACCGGCGGGGTGGGTTAGGGCCTTCAGGGGTCGGGACTGGGAACTGCGGTGGAGCACTCCTGCTCAGGAAGAGCTGAGACAGAGGAATTTGGGGACTCGGATTAAGATTAACTTGAATGATTTAACCGGGGTCGTTACAGCCCCGTCCTCCCCTCCTATGTCTGGTGCCTGTCCTCCCTTGTCCTCCGTCCGGCCTCCGTCCGGCGCCCCGTCCTCCCTCCTCCGTCCGCGCACCGTCCTCCATCCGTGCCTCAAGCCCCGATCCGCCTCACGTGCATTGTCGCTGCGGCCACCCTCTATAACAACTCTACCTTAATTAGGTGTAATTAAACTTAAGCAAGTCATTAGTCACAAAGTAAAAGAGGTGAAAGGTCCAATTTGCCCCTAAAAAGCTCTTTTTGGAGTTAAATATAAAACTTGAGTTTTTATATACAAACATGAAATTTTACCCAAACAAGAGTTGTAAAACTTTTAATTTCAAACAACTTTTGTTAATAACACTTTGTCTAATTCGGAGTGGGAGAGGATCAAAAATAAGAATCAAATCAGGAGTATATGAAAACCCTACAAATGACCTAAGTCCTGGAATTCAGGTTTTTCCTCAACTTTGCAACCTGTTATCTCACAAATTTATATCTAACCTCAAGTCAGACCTTTAATAAAACTTGTAGTCCAACTTTGTTACACTGACCCAGGTCCAAATCGAAACCGAACTTGGTTAAAAACTTGGTCAAAAGCATGTAAAATAGTCAACTCAGCGTTTTTGGCGTTCCAGCGCAAAGTCTATAGAACACTCAGAGCACGCACCTTGGCGAGCTTGTTCCTCCCAAAAATTGAACTAAACTCAAGAAAAGTCCTTAATATAAGTTGAAGTCCTAAGACCAAAGAACAATTCCTTCAATAGCACCTTGGTCTAATTCGACTCAGAAGCTAACCAAAATTCGTGGCAAAGAGCCAAATTCATGAAATTCCACAAAATTGGTTGAAATGTTCTAAGTCCAGAATATCTAGTTTTTGGCAAACTTTAGCTCGAGTTATCTCCAAATCTGTTCAAAATCTGGGCAAACACCTTTAGTAAAGTTTGAACCCGAACCATAGGACTACAAGTTTGTTAAAGGGTTCTTTTTAAGTGTAGTTCAAAAATCGCAAGAAACTACACCCCAAAGACAGCCCCTTGCACTGCCTGTGTCACCCTCGCTCCAGAGCTCGGCTCGCTCGTGACGCCGCGAGCGCCCGCCTGCCGCGTGGCTCTCGCCCACCGGCGACCAATCCCGGCCGCGACGCGACAAGACACCGTGCCTAGGCTACCCAATCCACCGCTGAGAACATCTCCTTTCCCCCTGCGTGCATCCTCGTCGCCCAACCGCGCACCGAGTCCCTCTCTCCCGCCGGCGCCACGGCATCGCCCACCGATGGCCGTGCTTCACACGCCTACCGGTGCCCGGACAGCGACCCGACGCTGCTGTGCCCTCGCCAATCCCTCCGCCCGGCAAAACCGCGCCTGCCCAACCCTATCTCCCACGCCTAATGCGCTGAGGATCCTATCCCCGGAGCTCCGCTTCTCCAGCCAATGGTGCCCCCGGCCAATGGCCACCTCGCCCGCGCACTCCCGCCCCCATTCTTATCCTGGCCGCGCCCCAAGTCCCGCTTCTTTGCCCACTTCTTTCCTGGCTATTTAAGGTCTCCATCACCCGGCCACGACCCTTCTCCGCTCGCCTGTACCACGCTGCCGCCCCCTTAGCCCTGCGCCACCACGGAGCTCCGATGAACCCTCCGTCCTGCTGCTCCGTGCTCCTCGCCACAACCACCGTCGACTTCACCGCACCAACGCGGAGCTCCAGAGCCCGCTCGTGGGACTCCTAGAGCCGCCGGTGCACCGGGACGCCGCTCGCACCACCGCCACCGAAGCCCAAGCCTTCCCTGTCCGTGTTGCACCCCGGCAAGACCTCCCCGAACGCCCAAGACCCCTCAGATCGAACTCCGGTGAGCACACGCTCCTCCCCGCCCAACCTTTGCCCCGGGACCGCCGGCGCACCATCGGGGATTTTCCACCCACCACCACCGTGCGCACCACGGGGACGACTTTGAGTCTCCCTCGTTCTTTCTAGGGGCCTATGTGCAAAACCTAGGGACCCCTGCGCGAATAAACCTTAGACGTGAGGGGTGGCAAGTTTGCCATGGTTGCAGGAAATAGGATAAACTTTAGAAATGCCCAGTAAATTGTAGAGAAATCAGAAAAATACAAGATCAATTTTGTTGGAATCCTTGTTCTGTCTAGTTTCCGATAAAAATAATTTTCACACCGGTTACTGTGGTTTTGTTGTAGTTATGATTTAATTTTGGCATGTGCTGTTTAAATCACTATAAATCACAGAAAAATACTAAAAAGGAAATTCCAACTCTGTGGTGTTTGTTTTAGTGAGTCGAAGCTCAGAAAAATACTTAGTGCTTTTGAATAGAACTTTAACTCACTGTTTTAACCTAATATTTGAAATCTAGGGTTAAATCTTCCTTTTTGCATAAGTTTTAATCCAGAGCTAGAAAAAATGAATCCACTTGGAGTAGCTTAGTTTTGAAGTGTAGTTTGTAGGGAAAATATGGGTTGTGGTCAGAATCAGAAAGAAACCCACCTACCCTTTAAGAACATGATAAATAGGAGAAAAATATGGGAAATAGTTGCCCTTCTCCAAAAATCATTAAAAATTCACCAAAGCATTTGTACCACACCTTCAACCTACTATTGAAATTTCACCCTCAGAATCACTGTAGGTTTTGAGATAAAAATAGTTAAGTACATGCTACCCTTGGTGGTAAAATGCGTTTAATTCTTTTTGTGGTAATCCAATGGCTCCCAAAGTTTTACAGTAACTTATTAATGACTTAAGTAAGGTGCTGTAATTTTCTCAGTGCCATTTGTTGCTAGCTGCTTGTGGAACCAAATTTTGGCTAAGAAATCAGTTTAAGGGAATAAAAGAAATATAAATCCTAATAAGCTAAATAGGTAATTTTTGGAAGAGATACAAAAAAACATTCAGAAGTGAATAGCTCTCCAAGCGAACCCTGAGCAACCCCAAAAATGACCCCACCTTCTTTATACAACTCTAAGTTGTAAGAATCTATATATGTACACAATCGCCATCAAAGTCAATCTCGAGTTTAAACCGCAACCCACCTTACTTTATGAAGTTAATGAAAGTTAAAACCCTGTTTAGGTGAATGTCACCTAAATACGACTTCCTTTCTAACGGTAAGTCATGCCTTGCATCGTTCGTGTAAAAACATGGATTAATCTAAACTCTTGCATGTGCATGTCGTGTAGAAGCTAATATCACCGACGGAACCTACGAGCTCCACCCTACATTGGAAGAGGAAACCATCGCGGAGCTACATCACATTGAAGTTGAGCCTGAGCTAGATCAAGACCTCGAGGAACCACTAACTTTTCCTAAAGGCAAGCCCCGGAGCATAACCCACCTTTCGAAATTATGCAACATCTATGTTCTTATGATTGTGCATTAAGTTCATCGGAGTTGATTGAAAACTTAGTTTCATGATGTTAGGTACCTATGGTTGAATACTAGCATGATAGGCCGAGTAGTTGCTATGTTAAATAGGACTCGGTAAAAGTTGAGTCATTGCCTGTCACTCGTGAGTTATAGGAGTTGTTTGTTTACTTATGCTACAGCCATAAGGATGACGGACGGGACCGGGAATGGTTCCGATGTGGTGGTTTGCCCCGTCTGTCTAGCAATGAACTTGCTAAGGTTGAAACATGTCGGCGTTCGTGATCAAGTGTTTGAAAGTACTAATCTCATACCTAGTATGGGATAGGGAAGCCTAGTACCTGATTGAACTGGGGCGTGGCATACCTACCGGCTGTCCTTGGAACGTCGTTCCCATGGTGCATCATGTGGGTGCAAATGTGGTCACAGTACGCCAGAGGCCGGGACTATGGAGCAATGCATGCCAAAGGAAGTTGGACCTGACACGTGCCTAAGGGAACGATGGGGACGGCTGACAAATGAAGCGACCCTTCATGGTGCGTGGATGTAGTGAGATTAGGTTCGCCATGCATGGTTAATAAATTCGAATCGATTCGTCTGCCTCTCACAATTTGGGACTACTTGATCGCTATTCTACACTGAGTAAGGATAAAACATGAGGATATTAATCTTGATGCTTGTTCTTTAATTGTTTGGAAACTATGCTTGCTTAGTATAAGTTGCTAATCTAGACTAGTTAATAAATTTAGAACTTGAGCTAAAATAGTGAAAGTAAGGACCAACTATAGTCGCTTTTGGCAAAATAACCCACAGCCAAAAAGCCTTGCATGTCTAGGAGTTGGTGAAGTAGTTATCTCCTGTCGGGTCAGTCTTGCTAAGAATTAGTTGCTCAGCCTTGTTTGTGGCTTAACTTTTCAGGTAATGTCGATAGTGTGGTTGCTGCCACCACTTGGCGTACCAAGCTCCCTCCGGGCTAGACAGTCGAGTGGAATCCTTCCTCGAACGGTGAGGGCTGGGATCATTGATGTCATGATCGGCTTCGTCATGATATCGTGTATCAACGTTTAGCTTCCGCTTGTTTTAGTTCATCTTTGTTGAACCTTGCAAACTTGTTTGGATTTCGAAAATTCTGATGTAATAAATTGTTGAACTAAGTTAATGTAATGGGAATGTTGTAATCTCTGTGCTACTCACCTTCGTGTGAGCAATGCTTCTCGATCCTGAGTAAGTGGTTTATCGGATGAAATCTGACGGACGACCAAGTTGACTTGCTTAAAGTGCATGATCGTGTGTCAGGCGACTTAAGTGCATTTTAGTCAGGCTAATTTGGGCGGTTCCGCACACCCTCGCGTGTCGTTGACCCCGCGCCACGCCCGCGCGCGTAAAACCTGGTACCCGGCGCTCTAGTTAATACATTTGACAGTGATGATGCAAGGTAGTGATGCAAGCCTTTTTTATTTATTTTTGCTAGTTATATAATTAATAGAAAATTATGGATTAGTAAAATTGTATAGGAAGTTAGAATAAATTTT
This sequence comes from Setaria italica, assembly GCF_000263155.2. Classification (NCBI taxonomy): domain Eukaryota; kingdom Viridiplantae; phylum Streptophyta; class Magnoliopsida; order Poales; family Poaceae; genus Setaria; species Setaria italica. The sequence goes on along the minus strand of NC_028458.1, from coordinate 24,536,169 downwards.
GAAGTGATGCAAGCCTTTTTTATTTATTTTTTTCTAGTTATAAAATTAATAGAAAATTTTGGATTGGTAAAATTGTATAGGAAGTTAGAATAAATTTGGCAGTGATGCAAGACTTTTTGATTTACCTTTTTCTAGTTATAAAATTTGGTAGAAATTCTTAGTAATTGTACTAATTAGTACCACTACAAGGTTTTGTCACTAGCGTAACGGCACGAAATCGTTGCAATAGGGGTCATTTCGTTGCAATAGGGGTCTATTGCAACGATTTCGTGTCATGGTGCTAAAAATCATGTCATCATGTAAAATGGCATTGCAATATGCTATTAAAACGACACAGGCAGCCGTCGCAATAAGGTTGCGTTATTGCGACGACGTGTGTCGTCGCAATAAGTGGATATTACAACGTCCATTGTCGTTGCAATAGTGGCTATTACAACGGTAGGGGTCATTCTATAGAGGCTATTGCAACGACATTGCGCTGTTGCAAACAAGCAATAATGCAACGCAAGAATGTTGTTGCAATATGAGACCTATGCTGTTGCAATATGCTAACAAGCTATCTCAACGAAATACTAGTCGTGGCTATATGCATCAACCGTATCCCAACGAAATATGGGTCGTCGCTATATGCTCAATGGATATCGCAACGGCGAGAAAGCGTCGTAATAGGCGTACAAGGTATCGCAACGATGTACGTGCCGTCGTTATATGCTTCAACCATATCTCCACGAAATGTGTCGTGGTTATATGTGTACAGGGTATTGCAAGACAATACGAGTCGTGGTTATACACTCAATGGTTGTAGCAACGACGTGAAATCGTCATTATATGCTTACAAGGCATCTCAACGATGTTTAACAGTGGTTATATGCTTCAACCATATCGCAATGACATATGTCATGGTTATATGCGTACAGGGTATGGCAACACAATACGGGTCGTGGTTATACGCTCAATGGATATACAAATTTCAGAAAAATTCCAACAAATTAGTAGAAAACTCTATAAATAAATTACGCTTCAATTTTGATAGAATTCTGTAGAAATTAGAATAAATTAGTATGGCTTCACGTTGTTCTTCTATGAGTTCATGTATGTACATTAACTTGTAATACATTAAAGACATTCCATGTAATTAAGTTTCGTTCAAGATTTTTTATGTATTTTTTAAGAAGTTTTCATGTAAGTTTAATTTCGTGTACGGTTTCATTTGTACGTTTCTATGATTTCATTTATATACCTTAACGTACATGTAATTATGATTTCATGTGTGTTTGGAGTAGTTGAGATGGCGGACGACAAGAATGCAAGGTTCATGCTGAAGGACATTATTGCTGGTAGAGATCATAACGTAACGTAAACCAAAGAAGAGAGTAACCAGGCGGACACTTACCTCAACATATCCGCCGATGGCAATGAAGAGCCCGAGCAAAACCTTGCCACGGTGGAAGATACCGCCGAGGTATATATCATTAATAACGTTGTACCCCATTTAGAATGTCTTCTTCTTTATTATTATGTACTAATTAACGAATCTTGAACTGTTAGCTGTCTGGATCGGCGAACCCTAAGAAGACATGAGGTTGAAGCATGGAGATGGATAGATCGCAAAAGCTAGAGATCACAGAAGTGTCAGAAGAGGGCAGGCCGGTTGCTCCCGTCGATGTGGCAAACAAGTACGTGACTCAGCTCGGGGCAATTGTAAGGGACAATGTGCCCATCAGCTTCATGAAATGGAGAGGAAAAAGCAATGATCCGGACATGCTGCCACAAACAGAAAAGGATATGCTGTGGGAACAGGTCAAGCAACATTTCATATTTCCCGCTGGATACATTGAAAAGGATGTGAAAGCGTGGGCGCTGAAAAAGATGGCCACACAATTTCAAACATTCAAGAAATTTCTAGTTTCAAAGTACATTAAGGAGGACAAAACTCGAGATTTCAACTAATTTCCAAAGTTGAGCGGCCACTCGGAGGCATTTGTTGAGTACAAGAGGAGCCACGACGGTCAGCAAAAAGTCAACACCATAAGCTAGGGCGAGGTGGTTACAAAACAGCAGTGCCCAAATTTCAGAAGATGGAACAAGACCTGCTCGAATGGGGTATCGTACTAGCAACTCATTAATGGAGCCAATGAGCTAAAAATTGGTTTTTCACTCCTGGAGGCATACTGAACCCAGAGGATGGGATGTTGATCTTAACTGAGGAAATACATCTCAAGGGCGAACAACTCGCCAAGAATATTGAAGATGTTCAGGCTAGGAGGTTGGTGGTGGATCGAGAAATGGATGAGCTCACATTGGCCCTCGGGAATCCTGAGCACCCAGGATGTGTCCGCGGGTTCGGGATCATTCCGTGGAAGTACGGTTTCAAAGAAGACAGAGACTCATATAGAAGCTGCAAATGAAGAAAGGATCGGGCTGAGCAAAGCTGGCGGCCCAACCTAGAATCTCAAGTGCAATCTATAGAACAAAGAATGCATGACGAAATCAATTATCGAGTGGCCCTTTCCCAATCAGAAGCACAGCCCAATCCATAGGACCAACAACAGTTCGCTGTTGATTTTATCAGGCAACGCACCTCCTGTTAGCTACATGTATCGGTCAGCAACCTGACTGTTAAGGTATACTCTTATACATAATTAATATTATGCAATAATCTTCTCAATCCATCGATCCACCATGCCTCAGAATTGGAGTTTAATAACATCTTTATTTCTGCTATATGTACACGTAGCTTACGCGAGTGCCTTACCAAGCTGGGCAACACAAGCGAGCCATGGCATGGAGATTCCACCTGGCTATGCTAGTGTCTCGGTAGAGCAGCTTGTTGATCGGCAATATGAAGGCTATGAGCTCTAGCTCCCAGGAGGCGTTGGGGAAAGGATATTAGGAGATGCGGTTCAAGGAGGCATCATTCTATGGTGCAAACGTTACATCATCATCCCGGGCATGGAGGAAGCACCCCTCTTGGAAGAACCCGAGCCACAACCATCTCCTCAAATGGCAAGACTGACTTCTCCACCACAGTCAATTCCAGGACCATCATCACCAGGACCATCACCACCAGGACCTTCAGCACCAGGACCTTCAGCACCAGGACCGTCGTCGATGCATGCTCGAGTAAAGTCTCCATCTCCACATCCAGCTAGCAACGACGACGACAACAACACTCCTTCCTGCTCACCGACGACGCCGGAAATAAGAGCAGTCCCGAGCAAGGTACCTGCAGCCCTGAGAAAGGAACCTGCTGGAGACCCGATTATGAAGTCACAACCAACGGCTCTCAAGCCAGCACATAAAAATAGGAAAACAAATAAGGAGACTAAAGTGACTCCTGAGGGACGCTGGAATGCAATAACTCAAGAGGAACGCTGGTCCAAAATCCAAGCAAAATGCAAGGATTTGTTCAGGAAAAGGGCTGAACAAAAAAAAGCAAGGGAGATGGAGCCACAACAACCAATTGATCCAACTAAATTACAATTTTTTCAGAAGATATCACATTCAAACAAGGAGGCGATGAATATAGGGAAAAAAGAAAAGGAAAGTCATCTTCAAGTGTTGTTGATCGCCGCCTTTGTCATCTATCAGAAGGAGACGCTAGAAGGATAGCAGCAATGCCCAAGTCTCAAGAAGATCAAGTATTGCAATTCATGGAAGAATTTGGAGTGGGACTTGATCAATGTATAGAGCTCGGTGGTCACGAGCCACCAGCTTCACAGCCATTTCAACCGAGATGGACATTTGAGCTAGGAAAGTCTCTGGTAAGGCCTGAGTTGGTAGGGAGCCTATCACGGAAGATGTACGAATTCCATGAGTGGTACATGAAGACGTCACCGACCAGACTTCCACGTTCGCCCTTAAGGTAAAACTGATAGATTTTTATGGAGAAGGCGAGAAATGCCTCTAGCTGGAATTCAAAGATATATACGAAGTGTATCATCAAGATGCTCTAGACGTCTCTCTCATCAGCGCCTGGGCTCTGTAAGTATCCGTTTATCTATATGTAAATTTTGGACCATATCATTATTTTTTATACATGGATCGCTCTACTAACTTTGTCTTCCTTTTTATGTAGGCGGCTAATTTAGAAGTGCCGACAAGAAGGATACTTGCATGTTGGCTTCATGGGTCCATTCGTAGTTAACCAAACCCAACTACGAGATTTTACAGATAAAACGTTGGTGGAATGTTTCAATATGGTGGACCTTCAAGGTGGCAAGAGCTACATACTACTTCCATACAACTTCAAGTAAGTGTTTGTACGTACGTATACCGTCTATCTTAGTATCCTTTTCCTTATCTGATTAATGAATATTTATGTACATAGTTACCACTGGATCCTAATAGTAATTGAACCTGATAGAAGTCGAGTTACCGTCCTTGATTCCTTGAGGAAACCACTAGCGGAGTACTAAGAGATTCAAGACATTCTACACTTGTAATTAATAATTCTGGACCTTTACCACATTATTCCTAAATTTTTGCCTAACACTATATCATTCACTATTTAAATCCGTAGGGCATGGAAACAATTCATCAAAAAACGATGCCAAGGTGCATTCCAATAAAAACTTACATGGGACACAGACTTCCCGGTATGTATGAAGTTTGCATATTTTGTACATTGTATATGACGAATATTTTATAACTTGTTTTTTCCCACGGAAGTGTTTAAGACATGTACAAGGGAATAATCTATGTGGGTACTATGTCTGTGAGAAGATGCAAAGTTTTCTGTCACACAAGGCCAGGTTGATGCCGAAGGAAAAACAAGAAGTACGTAATATAAAATAATACTATTAATAGTTAATTGTTTTCTAGCTCCTTATATTTAATTATCCGTGTAACATTATTCACTTCCAAATTACAGATGCATAATATTCGAAACAATATCTTGGAGAAGAAAAGAATAGATACAATATGCGAAAGTCTTGTGATGCACAAAATTATAGGCGCCACGCAGGCGCCTGCATGGCGCTGTATACATGCACTTTAGTCATGTTTGTTTTACAAACCGGGACTAAAGAGGAGACATTTAGTCCCGGTTTGTAATACCAACCGGGACTAAAGGGGTCTGTCCAGCGCCTGGCGTGGTAGCCTCGTTAGTCCCGGTTGGTTTTACAAACCAGGACTAAGGGTCTTATATCTCGGTTCAATGACCCGTGATAAAAGACCGCCCCCTTTTGCCTCGACGGGTCAATCCTGGATGCATTTTCAGGAGATATGCACCCTACGAACCGGTACAAATACCCAGTTCTCTAGTAGTGACTATTGTGTTAAGATAATACATAGGCTAGGTAAATTCAGATTTATTACTAATATAAAAAAGTATATCATATGCAAAACACAGCCTGTCCATCGAGGTATATTTTGTTTTGAACAACATCTGGTAGCGAATAAAGAAATTTATGCCATGGCTTCATAGGAAGGACAGCCTGAAGCCAACGTCCAGAGATGGAAGGAATTAGAGAATGGATTTTACGATTTTGAGCTGGTGCAAATGCAAAATTGTATTGAGCTTTGAATTCTTGCCCCTTTTTTCTATGCATCGATCATCTGACATCAGTCCAGTCGGACTTGTCACATTTCCATTCGTAGAGAATGATCACATGCACTGATCAGCAAAACTGGCGAGCAGGTCTGAACGTGGCGGTTCAACCACGTGGTGCTCCTTGTCGTATATACACCTATGGGTACACTAGAAGATTTGGACAGTCCTAAAGATGAGGTTGGACACCGAGATGCATCTAACATGAAGGCCATGGCACAGGGCGGCGTAGTCTATATGGAAAGATAGGAAATAGTCGAGGACTAGGAAACTACTCGCCAAAATGAGAGTAGGACTCCGCTAGTTGTATCCGACTAGTATTCTTGTAAGCAACCAACCTGTAACCCCGCCCCCATGTATGTAAGGCGAGGCAGGGACTCCCTCCAAAGCAATTCAATACAACCAATGGAATACAACACATAGGATGTAGGGTATTATACTATTTAGTGGCCCAAACCTATCTAAATCGTGTGTCAGCGTTTACCTTCGAGTTCCTAATCTCGACGAGCCCCACCAACCAAAACACTACCTCGGGTACCCCCCTCGATAGGTTGCTGGGTCTGAACATCGACAGCTGGCGCGTCAGGTAAGGGCTCTCGTCGAGAATCCATTGACGAACTCGATGGCACAAGTCATCAACAAGCCCACTGTCGCGTTCGAACAAGGCATGACATTCATCTTTGGGTCCTGGGTCTTCATCGCAGATGGCGTCGGAAGTTTCTGCCGCAACATTGCGCCGACCCCTGAGAAAAAACACTCAACCATAAATCTCCAGCGCGAATCTTTGGAAAATTTCATCGAAAATTTTGGCGAATTTTCAATTTCTAACCTAGTCAGCGCTAGGGGAATGAGTCTGAGTACAACTCTACTTCTTCTTCTAGTCGGATTGACTCGCACGAGTCGGTGCAGTAGCCATTGTGTGAGTCGGTCTACTCCCAAATTCAATTCCCAATTGGACTCCGCAATGCGGCCACTGTCTACCAGGCGGCCATGTCTAGATCGCAATTCGACTTGGATGAGATGAAGGACCTCGACTACTACTCGGATCCAGACTAGGAAACTCTTTTATTAGGTCTGCAGCAGAGCCTAATAATCACATCAACTCCACAAGGCAAATTCATCTACTGGCCCAGTATGAAGCCACCTGCTCTTGCCAAGAACAACGACTCACGCCTCATCATCCATCTCAGCACTCTCCCATCTCTCTAGGAATCAAGTGATTGCTGGTTTACAGCGACTCACTAGTGGTCATGAATCAAGTCAACGACGAGTGGAATCGCCACAAGCAAAATATGGACGTGTACTGTTTGAAAGTAAGCAAGCTGGAGAACAAATTATCCGCCCTAGAGTTCCACCATGTAGTCTGCGACACAACATTGCTACGGACGTCTTATCAAATCTCAGATCTACTCGAGCTCAAGTTTCAGCAAGAGTCTTCATCCATGAGCTACACAATCCGATTACGGAGCCGGCACCATCACCAACCATTGATTGGGGTCCTACGGCACTAGATTGGGAGGTTTTGATGATTGGCGTAGACTGGATAGCTCCCTTCATCACTACATCAAGGAGCACAAGTTACCTCCTAACAAAAAGGAGGTGGAATAAGGCTCATGACAAAGCAAGAACTACGTTCTAATAGGAGACAAGCTATACAGATGAGGCGCATCATCAGAAGTACTCATGAAGTGCGTCTCACGGCAAGACAACAAGGACATACTGGAGAAGATCCACAAAGGCATCTGCGGGAACCACGCGCCTTCACGAACAATCGTGGGCAAAGATTTCAAATCAGGGTTTTATTAGCCTATAGTTATTGCTCACGCTAAGGAACTAGTCCGCCGTTGCCAGGGGTGCCAATTCTTCGCCAAGCAACAGCATGTCCCTGCTCTACAAGCTGATCACCATACAACCATTTTGGCCCTTCGCATGCTAGGGGCTCGACATGATTGGCCCGTTACCAACTGCGCCGGGAGGGTTCAACAAGTTTTGGTATCAATCGACAAGTTCACCAAGTGGATCAAGGTGAAACCAATAACTTGCCACAAGGCCAATCGATTACTTGACTTCCTCGATGAAATTTTCCACCACTACGACTTCTCCAACCGCATCATCACAGACATGGGTTCAAATTTCAACAGTCATGGGTTCTAGGAGTACTACGAGAACAGTGGGATCGATGTCCGGTACGTCTCCGTCGCTCATCCACGGGCCAACGACCAGGTTGAGCGCACCAACAGGATGGTCTTGGATGCTCTTAAGAAAAGGTTGCACGATATATCAAACACTAAAGGAGGCAAATGGCTCAAAGAACTACCCAATATTCTCTGGGGCGTACTTAGTCGTGCAAGCCTACAGGGTAATTGTCCTATTTCCTTGTCTATGGATCTGAAGCTATCCTACCTGCCAACATCATGTGGAAATCTCCAACAGTCGAGCAGTATGAGGAGGTGCAGCAGAAGAAACAAGGTGTCTAGATCTAGACATCCTTGAAGAAGCCTGTTGTGTAGCACTTATCTAGTTTGCAAGATATCTCGAGGGATCTGCCGCTATCATGATCGCAAAGTCAAAGAATGTTCGTTCAATGTAGGTGATATGGTCCTTCGACGTATACAAGATATCAAGGGGTTGTACAAGCTAAATTCACCATGGGAGGGGTGACCTTTTGTCATTTCCAAGGTCACTAGACCTTGATCGTATCGGCTCCGATACCTCTCTGGTGAAGATGTTGACAACTTGTGGAATATCGAGCATCTATGTAACTTCTATCCGTAATTTAGATTTACAAGTCATGGAATCGGCCATCGGCCTTAGTAGTATTTACAATTCAATAAAGCAAAGTATGTTCTTGTCATAATTCGACTACTAATTTTTGCTCCATTGCGGCTTGCAAAAGCAAGTTTGCAGTATCCCTAGTGGGCTATTCAGCTCATTGGACAAAATTTTCTTGTCGTGGCTTGCAAAAGCAATTTGGGAGCATGTCAGGGGTTATTTAACCATCTGAACGACTACTTATCGGATAGCTAAGTCCAATCGCGGCTTGCAAAAACAAGTTCGCAGTTCCTAGGTTTTTCAGTGTGTACATCGATACAACCTAGAGAGGATGTAAAGATAGGCTCCAGTCATGAAATCCCGAAGAGACTATTCATCAAGAGGTCTACTCTCCAGATAGGTTGAGTACTCGCAGTCTACAAATAGGAGTACGCGATTATAAGTACTCTACATAGGCATCTAATGAGGCTCATAGGAGAAGCCTTGTGTGCAGACACTTACAACGACTGCATGAGCAATTATCAGGGGCGATTGTAAGATGCACTAAAAAAGAACAAGTCGACAAGCAGCACAAGCGGTGCAAAGACTTCATAAGTATTTACATTACGAGCATTCATTGATTGTTTATTATAGAACTAATGTTTGTTTTACTCATATTCACTCAAGGTCCAGTTGTTTGGCTACTTCCTCAGCAAGGGATCCATCTCCTGCATATATTGTTTGAAGCTTGTGTCTGAGCAATCTCCTGCCATGCCTTCAGCAACAGGCTTCAAATCAGCTTTCAGGTAGAAAGACTTGACGAAGCTCAGCACCTACTTGGAGATGGATTTCGCCATCTTGTGGATGTAGCCGGATAATTTTGCTAGCACGTCCTTGAGTATTTCTCACAGTGGATGAGGTTCCAAGCCTTAAACAGGAGGCTCTATAATATCTACAATGGGTTGGGCGGCTTCGCAAATCTTATTCAAAGTAAAAATTGTAGCCATAGCCTCAGCCTCGCGCTCCTGGATGGGCTTCATGGCATTGACTAGATCGATATCAGCATCCTAGCGCATTTTCTTCTACTTCTCCAAGTGATGCTCAAGCTTTTCATATTCACGAACTAACTTTGTCGTGTTGATCTGCTACGTGATAATGAGCATTTTGCCAATTGGTAACTTGACCCTGGAGATTGCTTTCCAATTTCTCGTGCCATGCACATTAATGCACAAGAGGGCCAGTGATACAAGAAAAATCAATACTCAAACATCAATAAGAGATTACCTTGGATCCGCTGATTCAGTGACTTGTTCCGACCAATGAGGCGGAGATGTTGCATTTGATTACAAAGATCAATAGTGATCCATCATGCTTCATCATCAGCCATCTCTCCATATCCTTCAAGCATTTGGGACTTGCGATGGGTGCGCTTGATAAGATCATGTAGCACAAATTACTACTCATGTTAATACATGGGCACCAGCTACAAGCTATTCAATAACAAATCAAGACAAAAAAAAAGACATACCTTTGCATAATTGCCCAAGCAGTTGTGCATCTCCATCATGCCTGACACCATCTCGGGATGCAGCAGAGGATCATCGATGAGTTGAATGTCCTCCAGACAGATCTTCCCGGCTGCCAAGGGGTCCACTTCAGCTTCAGGATTCATCTCTTCCTGTGGAATTACAGTAAGGCTACTTGATGGACCTGGCTTGGAAGATGTATTTATGGCCATGGCTTCAAGAGCTGTTGCCGCTTCAAGTTCTACTCTTGGCACGAGGGCTACGGAAGTAGCCACGGCACCGAAAGTAGTTGTCATTTCCTTTGTGGACAACTCATTGTCGACATGCCCTTTGTGAGATGCTTTTCATACTCCCATGATCAAGATCACGTACACGCCACCACCATATGCTAAACTTCTACACTGGAAGTTAGCAAACATACCATCCATCCATACACAAAATAAAGCTCCATGTTGTTCTATGAGCTCTCTCTCCAAAGTTATCCTTGCAAAAGAGACATGGGCTATGCAAAATGAAATAAAATACATGCTCATAAAAGCATGATGAAAAAAAAGAGAGAAAAGATAGCCCATGTCCCAAAAGAAAAAGCAAAGGAGAGGGATGGATCATACAAAAGGAGTCCATACACCATCCACCACGTACCATCCATACACATGCACATCTTGATCAGGTTGTATGACTTGTTTCTCCAAGGATCCGGTCTTTGACCTAGGAACAAATGCGAAACAGGTATGCCTTTATCTTCCCCACCTACAACTCCACATATAAGATTATTAAGAGTAGGTTGTGAAAGAAAGGAAAAACTATGCCTTGGTGAGGAATCATACATATTGAGCGATCCGAGAGTATCAATTGAGGAACTTTGATTTCTTTTGAAAAACTTTGCAAAACTTCCGGATTGATAGTTAATCAAGGGATGAGTGAATGGTGCTCTACGAAACCGTTCTATCTCTCAACCGCCCAAGACAATGTGAAGCTACATGGCCCACAAGAGTAAGGTAAGAGGTAAGATCAATGCCAACATATTCAAAACATGGAAGAATACTTTGTTGTAGGCATGTCATAAGTTAGGAATACAACATAGTAGCAACTCCTGATCAACCAACCTAAGTCTTAGCATTTGCTCGAGACGAGCGAAGGCTTAGCTTGGGGGAGTTGTTTATGGTCGTTAAGTACCAAATATGACCATCAATATTCTCAAGAATAAAGGAGAACTAGCATTTGTTACACGCTTACTTGGTTTAGAATAATGTAGTTCCACATGTACTTGGAGAATATTTGGGTGCAGGTGAATAAGCACAAAAGGAAGGAGAAAACACACTCCCATGGCGAAGAAACACAACTCCGATCAATGAGAGATCGCCACGGGGGCAGCACACGGATCCATGGGTCCACAAACCGCGGCAAACCGCCTTACCGATGTGGGTAGCACCCACAACCATCATTGGGACCCACCTGGAAGTCTACTAGACGAAGGCGATTGCGAGTGGGGCCAGCAGGTGGTCAGCCGAACCCACCTCTGTCTCCCCTCGTCCCCAGTTGATGTGTGGCGGCGGTTGACGGCTTCCCTACGTCGATTAGAGGAGATTCCCCTGAATATTGCTCATGTAAACTGCCTCTATAGACCTATAAATAGAGGGGTGTGCTCTCCTTTTCAACACACACCACAAGTTGAATCACTCTCTCCCTCATAGTTTTCAAATTAGTGGAGTTAGGCTAGATTAGCTCTACTCAAGATTCCAATTCCTCTTGGAGTTTAGGGTATGGTTCTTGTATCTTTTATTCCTAGATTGACTTTATGCTGTTCAAGTTATTCATCTTCTTTATATAGTGCTATGCTTGGTTGTTATATGCATAAGTTAGCTCTAGAAAGCATTGCAACATTAGGTTAACCTTGTTACGCGAAGCGAGGATGAAAGCGTAAGCAGGTTGCAGTGCAAGTGTGGTTCACTCAGCATGCAGAGTGGGCATGAACCGCTTTCCTAGTTGGGTCGTTACGAGTGTTATGATTGGTTCTTATATATGCATGAGTTAATCTTATACTCTTGTTATGTTGATATGCTTGACTTATATGCTCGTATGCTAATAACAAGATTAAAATAAGATTAAGCATGAATATAATTGATTTTTTAAAAGAACAATTTCTATATTTGATGGACCATTTTTATTTCTTACTGGAACAGTTTTTTCAAAACATTTTTATTTGTTGCAGTACAATTTCTATTTTTAACTGAAATATTTCTATCTCAGGTATTTTTCTTATGTTTAGAACAATTTTTAATACATCTTTATTTATAGGCTAAGTAATAGTCCCACTTATCTTTTTTTATTTAATATATTAATTGTATGGCCTATTAGCGGATAAAAAATAATAAATAATCACTGGACGTGGGATCCCTATCCCTCAGTTCCTGTTCCTCACCCCTCCCAGACCCAGCGGTCAAACACCTAGCAGCAGCCGGTAGGCACGGCGGACGCGCACCGGCGCGAGCGGCAAGTGCCGAGGGAGCGCCGGGCAGCTTGTTCCCGCGTGGGCGAAGCCCACCAGCCGACCCCGCCGCATGTCCGCGCAGGTAGGTTGGGTGGCAGCAGGCCTGGGCGCCTGGGCCGCTGGCCGTGGTCAGCACCCGGCAGCGGCGGGTTCACTGGGCACGGGCAGCACCGCCCCATGACGGCAGGAGCAGGGCACCGGCGCCAAGCGGCACCACAGGGATCGGGACAGGTAAATGATATTTTCATTCTACTACTGTATCCGGTCTAACCAGGTATAAATTCTCTCCACTTTTGTAAATTTATATGTTGTGGTTTAAAGTATGTACGCAAACATCTGTATTCGAACCATTGATTTAAGGACTGTTTAGGTTGAGCCTATACACATAGTGTCATTGTATTGGTCAAAAAGATAATTTTATTGCTTTAATAGAAAGTACTATTCAAAGTTGCATTTCTCAAACTGCACTTCCTACTTAGAGCAAAATTTACCTTTTGTTGGTATCTTTTAAAACTCTATTTTAGTCATTAGCATGTGCCTATTTCATAAGCTGTTGCACGACTACAGCTTTGCTTCTAATGCTTGGCAGCCACGGCTCATACCACTTGCATAACAATAAACAAAAAATAGTTAGTCTACACTAAAATCCAAGGTGGCTGCTGAACGTCGTAGCTTCCGAATGTCCGGAATCTGCTGCTCAGGGGTCAGGGTTTTGCTTCCAAGGCTAATCCCAGTGGGAGTTTCATAGAGGTTTCATGCACATTAAATACGGTGACACATCAGCATATGTGATGACATGGCATGGTAGTTATGAAGTGAGAGAGGGAAGGGGTTTCATCAGGATGAAACTGTGTATACACTGTTTCCAAGACTATGGAACCTATTAAAACTTGCATTGGGGACTATAGAGTTTCATTTCAACTAACCATATCCAATCACATGCCTCACAATTAAATGTCATGGGCATCCTATGAAATCGTGAAATGAAACTGTGCACTGGGACTCTCTGTTTCATTCATGAGAATACACCTCATGGGATGATGTGACATCCTTGGAAACATTGCAATGAAACCTTGCACTGGAACTGGCCTAATGCTTGGCAGCCACGGCTCATACCACTTGCATAACAATAAACAAAAAATAGTTAGTCTACACTAAAATCCAAGGTGGCTGCTGAACGTCGTAGCTTCCGAATGTCCGGAATCTGCTGCTCAGGTTCCTATAAAAATCCTTCCCTCCCTGCATCTCAGCATCCCTGTTCACCATCCCACTTCAACAGTTCAACCGCCAGGTCACACGCTTGCCAGCACTGATCGTCATGGAGAACAAGGCGGGAACAGAGGAAGCCCTGCTCCTGTCGCGCCCCGAGAACACGGTCGCGGCGGAGGCCAAGCGGCTGCTGCGGCTGGCGGGGCCCCTGGTGGCCAGCTGCATCCTGCAGAACGTCGTCCAGCTGGTGTCCGTCATGTTCGTCGGCCACCTCGGCGAGCTTCCCCTCGCCGGGGCCTCCCTGGCCAGCTCCCTCGCCAACGTCACCGGCTTCAGCCTGCTCGCCGGCATGGCGAGCGCGCTGGACACTCTGTGCGGGCAGGCCTTCGGGGCGCGGCAGTACGGCCTCCTCGGCGTGTACAAGCAGCGCGCCATGCTGGTGCTCGCGCTCGCCTGCGTCCCGATCGCCGTCGTCTGGGCCAACGCCGGCCAGATCCTCGCCCTCATCGGCCAGGATCACGACATTTCGGCGGAGGCCGGGGCTTACTCCCGGTGGCTGATACTGTGCCTGGTTCCCTACGTCCCGCTCGTGTGCCACGTCCGGTTCCTGCAGACGCAGAGCATCGTCGTGCCAGTGATGGTCAGCTCCGGCGTCACGGCGCTGAGCCATGTCTTCGTGTGCTGGGCGCTGGTGTTCAAGGCCGGCATGGGGAGCAAAGGCGCCGCACTGAGCAACGCCATCGCCTACTGCGTCAACCTGGCCATGCTAGCTCTCTATGTGAGGCTGTCAGGCGCGTGCACGAGGACATGGACTGGATTCTCCACCGAGGCTTTCAAAGAGCTGCGCCGGTTCACTGATCTCGCCGTCCCTTCAGCGATGATGGTCTGGTGAGTCACGTCACACATTCACAGTTGCCTTCAAATGGGGGATTCTCTCTTTTCTCCATCTTATATAACTTAACTAAATAGCAATAAAAATGTTGATGTCTGTTCCTTTGTGCTTGCAGCTTGGAGTGGTGGTCATTTGAACTGCTTGTGTTGCTCTCTGGTCTTCTGCCCAATCCTAAGCTTGAAACCTCGGTACTGTCGATATGGTAATAATCAGCACCGACACTTTGTCAGTTCTTCAATAAACGGTCTTTACCTTTCCATGTTTCTGACTAGTTTTGTTCAATTCGGCAGTCTCAACACGGGTGCTCTGATGTTCATGATACCCTTTGGTCTCTGTACAGCCATAAGGTATGCTCTGTAACAGATACAATTGCCTCATGTACATCGGCTTATTCATGTTTTTTTCCACTGTAGCACACGAGTTTCGAATGAACTCGGCGCGGGTAAGCCCCAAGCAGCGAAGCTGGCAACTCGAGTGGTCATGTGTATCGCCTTGTCTGCAGGTTTGCTGCTAGCCTCTACCATGATTTTGCTACGCAATCTATGGGGCTATATGTACAGCAACGAACCTGAAGTTGACACATACATTGCGAAAATGATACCGGTTCTCGCCATATCATTCTTCACGGATGGGCTTCACAGTTCCTTATCTGGTAAAATTCATTTCACTAGTGAGCTAGTAGTACTTTACATTTCAAAAAATTTTGTGCTGATAATTCTCTAAACTTTCCAGGAGTACTGACTGGATGTGGTGAGCAGAAGATCGGCGCACGTGTTAATCTCGGTGCGTTCTACTTGGCCGGCATTCCCATGGCCGTGTTGCTTGCATTTGTCCTCCATCTTAACGGAATGGTATGTTACCAAAGTTCTTCAAACTTTCCCGTGAATTTTGACATTATCGCAGGTAAATAAACCACATGAGTAAATACGGAGTACCTCCCAAAAACTAAAACTGCTGTTCCTTTTTGTAGGGTCTTTGGCTTGGCATTGTCTGTGGCAGCCTCACCAAGCTTGTGTTGCTCACGTGGATCACACTGCGGATAAACTGGGACAGTGAGGTAAGAAAATACTACGAGACTGTAACTATAAATTGCTATATACCTTTCGTGTTTTTTCCAGACAGTTAAATATAGCGCATAAACAATTTTCAGGCAATCAAGGCAAAAGAAACGGTGTTCAGTTCTTCTCTTCCCATAGCATGACAGCGTTATATGCAAACAGGACGGATAAAACCATAATGGCGTCATTGCACAGACATTGGGGACACATTTTCTCTAAGTTAGCAAGTAGTAATCATAAGTTAT
Source organism: Setaria italica (assembly GCF_000263155.2). NCBI lineage: Eukaryota > Viridiplantae > Streptophyta > Magnoliopsida > Poales > Poaceae > Setaria > Setaria italica. Next base: position 24,520,446 of record NC_028458.1, on the reverse strand, counting down.
TATTCAATACCCCAACGGGATATTTTTGTTAGTGCCTCTATTTATCGGAGAGGTTTGATTCGCTGTAACTTCTCCAAAACAAGCAAAATTTAATATCTTTATTTATTTGAATATATCCAGTGTTTCACGTTGAAGTAATTGTCCATCTTTTCTCATAGATTTAAGTTTTTAGTTGAATTATTTCGAAACTTGTCAGGTACGATTAAATTATGTAGATAATTGTATATTTTCCCTTGGACAAATCCTTTTTTTTCCTCGTCGATGATAAGTAGAATGCCGCGCTGGCTGGTGGCCGCCACAAATGAATTAGGGGGTGTTTGGATCCTGAAGCTAAAGTTTAGTCCATATCACATTGAATATTCGGAGGCTAATTAGGAGGACTAAATATGAGTTAATTATAAAACTAATTACATAGATGGAGGCTAAACGGTGAAACGAATCTATTAAGTCTAATTAATCCATCATTAGCAAATGGTTACTGTAGCAGCACATTGTCAGACTAATTAGGTTTAATGGATTCGTCTCACTGTTTAGCCTCCATCTATACAATGGGTTTTGTAAATGTGTTTAATACTCCTAATTAGTATCTAAATATTTGATGTGACAGGAACTAAAGTTTAGCTCGGAGATCCAAACACCCCTAAGATAGGCCTGCCGAGACAATGCCATTGCTTCTGGTATTGCCTGCGCCTACCAAGTCTGCCGGCAACAATGATGCCTCCTGGACGCATGCATGGTGGACGTCATCCCCTTGGCGATCTGCAGCTCGTTGACGGGGTCCCTTGGGCGGGGACAAACTAGTGTTCCGGCGGTTTTAGGCTGATTCCTGCTAGTGCTATGCAGTGCCATAAAGCTAACGCTCGGTTTGGGTGTGCTGCTGCCTACTCCCCCGCCCTCGCGTCCTCACAGCCCTAGCCGGCCTTCGACCTTGGCACCTCGCCTTCTCATCTGCGACTGCGGCCCTGCCTCTATGAAAGTTGCAGCCTTCCTTTTGGAGACGCCCGTCCAGTTAGTGAGCACCGTTCACTAGTAGAGAACTCACCTTTCATGCACCCCTTTTATTCCAGTTTAAAGTTGGTTCGGGACAAAAGGTTCACCAACCGGGACTAAAGCTCGGTCACTAGCGGGGGGCTCACCAACCGGGACCTTTTATCCCGGTTGCAAAGGCTAGTGGAAAAAAAAGGTCACGAGAGGCCTTTTATTCCGGTTGGTAACACCAACCGGGATAAAAGGGTCGAGGGACTTTTATCCCAGTTTGAAATACCAACCGGAATAAGGGACCTTTTATCCCGGTTGGTATTTCAAACCGGGATAAAAGGATCCCCACGGGGTGGTTGAAATCCTTCGAACCCTTTTATCCCGGTTTGTAATCCCCCACGAGTTAATACAAAAGGATGGCATCCCCTATATAGTCAGATGTGTTGTGTAGGTGGGATGGCAAGGAAGCTACGGGCGAGGCTGGAGGTCATGGGTTCGAATCCCACACACCGCGCACACGCATATTTCGCGTGAAAAATCGCGTGACTTGTGACTTGTGGCGTGTGGGGGCCTATCCCCGGGATTTCTTTTGCAGCACCTGGCATGGGGACGCTTTTAGTCCTGGTTGAGTGAGCCGGGACAAAAGACCCTGCCTTTTATATCGATTGGTTTATCCCGGATGGATTTTCGAAAGATTTGCACCCTACCAACTGGGACTAATACCGAGTTCTCTACCGGTGGTTGTTTTGATCCCGATTTTATTTCATTCTACCTCTTCTTATTGAGCGGAGCTAGGCACAAACCGGCTTAATCAAATTTTCTACAGTAGCAACACATGTAGTAGATGATCATCTCCAATTGACACCCATGTCTAAGTACCTAGTTTTCAGAATCGCAAGCTCACAACCAAGAAAAACAGCAAAGGAATTCATGCAGTACGAGATTCGAACCCGCGACCTCTTGCCTTGTGTGTAGCTTTCTTACCATCTCACCTACACAGCACATGTGGTTGAGTAGGGGATCCTTTCATTTTTAGTCACCTGTGGAACCCTTTAGTTTCCAGTTGGTAAGCTTTAGTCCGGGTTTGAGTTACAAACCGCGACTAAAAGGTCACCTTTAGTTCTGCTTGGTGTTACATAATTTACACTCGGGACTAATGTAGCATTAGTCCTAGATCCAATTCGTTTCGAGATTTTTGCTAAGAATCCAAAATCAGTATTCCAGCAGTGGGTGATGGCTGCCGGGAAACGCCACGCCCTACGTTGCAAGCGTGTACCCCAGCAGGGGCGGCAGGTCGGCAGGAAGGTGAGGCGAGAGCTTAAAGTACTGCACAACCGGTGGTTTCAATGGCTGTGGAAGCATCAGGTAAATAAAGCCAAACACTCGTATACTTATTTTATTTTCTTGCTTGAGGTTGAGGTTGAGGAAGAAGAAAATGGGTACAACTATACGGAATATCATCAGCATTTATCTGAGTAAAATGATATGCTGCTACTTTTTGCTAGTGCTAAAATTCATCACTAGTGTTGCCTGCTTGTGTTGCAACCCGTTACCCATGAAAAATTTGCACAAGCAAGGGGGCCGTGGCCCACATTGATCCCCACGTAGCTCCGCCAGCGTATTTCACTTTGTTATCAATTTTCATTCAATTATAGATTGTTAATAATTTTAAAGGATTATTATTGTTTAATTTTGGATTACCCGATTCTTGATTGGTATATTTCTTCATGGCCTTGCAAATTTGTTCAGATATCAGTTGAATTGTCACATGCTTATTTGAGCACATTTATTCACATTTGAAGTGAATTTTCATATGTTATTTAGATTATTCAGGTTGTATACATATTATCCAGTATGCTACTGATAACTACCATATAAAGTGCCTGTATATTCTGCGCTATTCTAGGCTAGGTGCTACTGTGCATACGGACCGTGGACGGTAGCAAAATACTGTGCCGATTCCCTGTGTGCTAGGTTGGTTTTGTTTAGCGTCTCGAAGGTTCTGGACAGCAACTAGCATCTGCTACACAAGCGATGAAGCGATGTACTGAGCGTCTGTGCCAGGTCGTACTAGCAATGGCTTGCTGGCTCTCCTTTATCCAACTGGTCCTTTTGTTTTAGTTCGCACCAGATTAATGGTTATGCTTATCAGATTTACTCCTCAAAGCTATGCTTGTCTATTATGTTAATAAGAAAGTGATGCTAAAACAAGTCACCACGTTCGTGAAGAACACTTAGAAATTACCATGTTAATAAAAAAAGAGAAAAACAGCACAGACTATACCAACGAGTTCATGTATGAAAGTTCAAACACCTGTCCATACATGAGAGTGCATGCACTACAAAATGTATGCACAAAAGATGCAATCAATCTCATGTATAATATGGACTCGACAGCATACGGAAAGCTCAAGGCAGCATGCACAATTAGTATTTTTCTTTCATGTTGACTGCCAACTTAAACTCTATTACATCACGTCCACTACCAAAGTAATAGATCGCGATGCACTTTTTGTTGTTTCCATGTAGTTGCCATGGAACAACACATGGCTTCATCTGTGCTCGCCGATGAGGCTAAGACGAATCATGAAAAAAGATACCTATATAAAAAAGTTAAAATACAATGAGTAAATATACAAATAGGAATTAGAAAATAAAAAATATTAATTTATTTTCACATGGTTTTGAAAAAAAAACCTAAATAAAAAAGTCGATGTTAAATGGATACATACAATTTCGACAAGAAAGTTAGTATTGTCATCCTCTTCACCCTCCATCATGTCTAAAAATTGTTACGTTAATTGGTGCAAAGGAGAATAATCAGCATTGCCATTCATTTTTTAGGACATCAGCATTGCCAATCTATGTGGGCCCGAGTCATACGGGTTGACACATATTTTAAAAAAGTATGCAGTACTTTTTTATAGCAAGTACGAAACAAACACGACAATTATGCAGCTCATATGGGGATTTCGGTCAATTATGATGGTATTCCGGATAGGTTTTAAATTAAGCATACAATAGAGAGATGCATTTGATGAGACGAAGGATACCGTCCTCGATGATTGATTTGATTGATTAGGCTGAAGGAACGAGACAACGCGATAGTCAACAAATCTATTATTTGCATGGCTAGCGAGTTAGAAGATAACATGACCATAGAGAGAGGCATGGAACCGGAACCGTATACTGAGGGATATGGGTATTCCATGGGTCCCCACTGACCAGAATGCTGGTCGGACCTGATAAGTGGATCCGTCCAATCAGGACGTGCGGGTCAAGGATATGAAGTTACTTGGAGTACACGTCAATACAACTAGTCAATTCAAATCTACTCGGATATCGTGGGACGCGTATTGTAATCCAACTTAGATTATCTTCCATGTAACTACCGAGTAGATTAAGATCAAATCGACTTGTAACTCTTGGTCTTAGCCTATATAAGGCGGCTAAGGGCACCCTCCAAGGGTATCCAATTGAATCTCATACCAAGCAATACAATCCAGCATACAAGACATAGGATATTACTCTCCGGAGGCCTAAACTTGTCTAAAACCCTCGTGTCTCCTTTATGTTCTTGCGATCACCATTGAGTTCTTGGTTTCACAATCCCCCTCACCTACAAATCAACTACTTGTGTAAAACCCCGGTGGACTGCCAGGCTTATAAATCAAAAAGTTGGCGCTAGGTAGGGGTGGTTGCGAGATCCTTTTTCGACCTTGATGGCATCCCATCCCGACGTTGTTTTCCCGAGAGCATGACCCCGTCCTGGCATTATTTTCCCCGAGAGCATGAAGGACCTCCTCGCAAACCCGGTCCGGATTCAATTCAGAACCATGCTGGTAGATTCTGATCCGACCGCTTTTTCCGTCAACTCGGCAGCTCCCGCCGACTCGGCGTCTCCCGCCGACTCAGCAGCTTCCATCAACTCCGCAACCAGCACCAGCTCGGCTCCCGTCGAATCTATTCCTGCAAGACAAGTTCTCCACCCAAGGATTGTCATGCTGCTTGCCTAGCAGGTTGGTGAACTCTCTCTCTCTCTCTCTCTCTCTCTCTCTCTCTCTCTCCGAGAAGGTTTCAGATCTACTCGCTGGTGCCCGCCCACCCATGCCCTCCGACCTGATCGCGGGGCTAGATCGCATCAGTAGCACTATTGTTGAGTGCATAGAGCTGTTCAACGAGGCGTTGCGTGAAACTAGGTCAGCAGGGTCCGCCCCACATTCCCTTGGCCTGCGAAACTCGGCTACCGAGTACTCCGCCATGCTCCACTAGGTTTTCCAGATCCAATCTAGAGGCCCGCCCGAACCCGCCCAGTTCCCAGACTATGGTGATTTCCAGGTGCCTTGCATCATTCTAACACTAAACCCTTATGGAAGTGACAATGAGAGCAACTCCTCCATGCCAGATTGTGAAGCTTTGATGGTCTTCGCTGATGAGCCACCTCGGGATGGTGAAACGGAATCTCAAGAAAAAGGCCGTAATACAAGGAACCAAAATTGCGCAGCACGGCGCCAATAGGAGCAAGTTGACACCCAACAGCCGCCTGTTGCTAACGTAGATGTAGCAGGTGACCAACGCCAGCAGCCACGCAATGATAGTGACAACGCCAACCAAGGCGGTGCCCAGGAAAGACGCAGGCGCCCTGTACGCGTCCGCAATCGACTAGCCGACCTCGAGCAGGCCGACCGCAATGTCTTCGTCACACCCCAGGCCAACCTGGGGGCTGCCTTTGCTGAGCTGGAAAATTTTCTAGATTCAGAACAAATGCGACAGATTTAGGCACGACTCCAAGTCACTAACGCCCAGATCGAGGAGTAGATAAACAACTGACTTGCACATTCTCGGTCCATATCTTCCAGGCACTCTCGAAGCCGGTCTATGCATAGAAGATCTGACCACCGCCGAGGCGACCATGCAGGTGGTCAGCTAGAGCCATTCCACGAAGAAGAAGTGGAGCAAAACACTGTCCAACCCACCAACCCACCTGTCAACATTAATGCCAACCCACCGGTCAACAACAACGCCAACCCGCCCGTCAACAACAACCAACATCGTGACAACAATGATAACCACCATCGCGGCGGAAGAGGCTATGCTGATGACCGTGGCCGACCAGAACGACAACGTGATCTTCGTGATGAGCTATGTGACCTCTATCAGAACCGTGACATACACGCTGACCTCAACTATCATCACAATGAGTGCAACGAGAATGAGCTTCGCTACCGTGCCTAGTACGATCGCGACTATGGCACTCCGGTGCCCAACTGCGGCACAGCGCGCGAGGACCACCTTCATCAAGAAGATGAGATGCGCCACCACGCCGATTACAACTGCATGTATGGTGCCGCAGAAGATGCCTACAACCCGCCCAGGCATGACTATGACTACATGTATGGCGCTTCCGAGGATGCCTACTATCCGTCCAGGCGCAACTACGGTGGACATGGCAGGGCTTCTCCTGTCGAGTACTACCTTGACGATGATTATGACGATGACACAACGCGATCGACTACTTTGCTGCTTTCACCCAACGCCTCAGGCCGTTGATTGGCTAGCCACATTCAAGCCTGCATCAATGAAAATTGTGACGGTCGCTCCGACCCCACCATCTGGCTCAACACATACAGTACCGTAGTGAGAGTAGCCAATGGCACCTACGACTAGATGGCCACCTACTTCCCTGTGGTGATGGGTCCCGCTCCACTCCTGTGGCTGGAAAATCTCCCTCCTAACAGCATCGACAGTTGGGGTCAGCTAACTAGAGCTTTCACCTAGAATTACCAGGCCACCTACAGTCGTCCTGGTAACAGAGAAAAACTCAGCCAAGTCCGCCAAAGGATAGGCGAAACTATTTGAGAATACTCTAATTGCTTCTTCGAGAATCGCAACAGACTGGCTGGCATTGAAGACCATGATATCATTTGGTATTTTCCCTCCGGCTTGACAAACCGCCCCATATTCGAGAAGTTGTATGAGGCTGCCCCAAAGACGGTCACGCAAATGATGGAAGTTGTAAACAAACAAGCGGACATCGAAGAGGCAGCAAAAGTTCAATTCCAGAACATTAAACAACACCCGGCCGACGACTACGATTAGCCAATACACGACGAACCTCGAGCACACTCGGAGCCCAAACTTTGATAAAGGGCCCCAGAGGTCTACGCTGCTGAAGGCGAGCTGGCCAGGCAGACCACTTTCAACCGGGAAGAATTTGATGGAACCCTCAGCGCTTCGTGCCCCTTCCACGAGGACGCACGTTACACTCTCCGAGATGGCACAGTCCTGAAGAAAAAGCTCAGCGCTTCGATGGAGTACAAGCGACCACGCCGCAATGACTACTGCACAATCATACAATTAGTACTCTTCACGAGTGCAATTGGCGCTAGGCTACGTAATTAAGCACTCAAATGAAATACCAAGAACTCACCTGAGTATAAGCCATCATCTGTTGATGCAAGTTCACAAAGTCTGATATCCGTGGCAGCTCTTCTAGGGGCTTTTCAAAAATTTCAACTTTCTGTGGTAGCCCCGGGGCCTCGGTCGCCACACTAGTCCTCACATTCGGCGTAAGGATCAGCTGCTGAGAAAAAGAAGCCCTAGCCTCTAAAACTTCCTTATCCGATCCATGATCAGCAACTGGCACAACTTCTTCCCCAGATGCCGTGACACCCTATGAGACTACTACAGCCCCCTCTTCGATACTCACCACTGTTGTAGTCGCTGCAACCTCGGCTGCGGGAGAAGATTTGTCATTAACATTCACGGGGGCTGGCAGCGCCGGATCCTCAAGCGAACATATTACATCCCGCAGTATGGCGGCTGTGAGAGTTACTGCACCTGTTTGTGCCGGCTCTTCAATTATCAAATCAACAATGGGTACCGCAACAGAGTCCATGCCCGATGGACTTTCATCTTGTTCCAAGTTCGTCTCTTCGAGAACAATATCCTTGGAAGTCCTGACATCAAACACGATTGAAGATCAATAAAGCAACTACTAATTGAAGTCGGTAATCATGCCATTACAATAGAACACTTACTTGGTGGATCGGGGAGGAACTCCTCGACGTTTCTTCATCACAGGGGTTGGCTATACACTCGGAGCTGGCTCATTAGCCGGTACGGGCAGCAACTCCTCAATGTCTTTGCCAAGAACTGAAAGAATCATCTAAGAGACAATGTACGCGTGATTACTACCAGTACTCGCGTACTCATCGCTAGCAAGGACTTCGGGCAAGGTGGCATCAGAAACTGCCTCATGCATTTTCACAGTTCCACTTATAGCAGCTTCTGACGAATCGCCTGCCCCGGCACTCGAAACTTCAAGTTCAACAGCCTCAGCAGATGTTTCCAGAGCAATCACGCTGGCAGCCGTGTCTTTTGCTATCTTGACTACATCATCAGAGGTAGTCTCTGCAGCTTCGTACGTCGCGTCCGCAACCTCTTCAATGTCCTCATCCACATCGTCAACAACCTGCAAGCACAAACAAGTCAATTAGATTACTAAAGGAAGTTATATAAAGTACTCATACTCCAGAAAGCTAACTACCAATGGCGGAGCTTTGAACGTCTCCAAATTCCTTGTCCTCTCCAAATTGCTGACCGATCATTTATGCACCACAGTCCGTCTCTTTTTCGGCATTGGAGCTTGGTCCTTTTCACCACCAGCATCTTCCGCTGGACGCTTTGAAGTATTGGCCCCAATTTGATAACCTTTAGGAACTCAAGACTAGACAAAAGTATGATCAGACAACTCAGAGTCAGATGACGCTATGTCTGAATCACCAAGCAGCTCAAAGTCCTCATCATCCTCCTCCTGTTCCGAGGAATCATCATGAAAGTGCACATAGTACACAGATCTCGTGTTTTTTGCAACATCAGCATCTGGAGGAGGAGGAGGAGAAAAGTATAAAAGAACATCTTCCTACATAAGAACTTACTGGTTGGCAAACATGATGACTACTAATTATGGGTACTCAAAAGGAAAGCAAGTTACCTGTCTGGGTTTATACCAGTTGTCAAACTCTTGAACAGAATCAACAACCTCGGGCCCTCCTTAGAAATTCTTGAAAAATTTGCCCAACAATTCTTCAACTGCTTCATTAGATATATCATTAGCAGACATCCATGAAGCATCATCAAAACCTAAGTACTCATAGCCCCAGGTTTGGCGCAGCTGCAACGGTTGTACTCTTCTTTTCAAAAAGCTGGCGGCCATGTTAACCCCAGTCAGCCTGACCTTCTTCAAATCAGCAATCCTCTGCAGCAATTCAGCCACTTGATGACTATCCTTAATGCCAAGCTCTTCAAGCCACTTGCTCGAGTACTTCGGCCGGTACCCGGTGATCACTAGCATTTGAGGATCATGGTTCTCAATATAAAACCACTATTCCTTCCAGACGTCGTGGGATGCCGGAGTCTCATACTCTAGATACAGATCGGAGTCCCTCAGCTAAAACCCAGCACGTCCGAGTACGACCATATTATCTTGACTAGGCTAGGGCTTGCAGTGGAAAAGCTTGCGGAACAAATGAAAATGGGGCTGTATCCCCAAATATGCTTCATAGAGATGCACAAAAATTACGATATGCAATGTCACATTGGGGTTTAGATGAACAAGCTGAAGGTCATAAAAGTTCAGAATACCTCTAGAGAACTCTAATGTAGGAACAACGAGTCCTCTCTCCACAAAATGAGCCCAAATCGTCTTCTTTGGATGTGTCTCAAAGTTCCAAGCATTTCCATAAGCTCACCTCCAATTGACGATTGCCTCCTCCTGCAACAGTTTTGCATCCACCAACTCTTGGATGGCCTCTTTCCTCATGGTGGACATCTTCGAAGCACACGCTTGATTCAGCAAGGTGGTCTGATCCGTAGGCCCGCATTTGGGCTGAGGAAGCTGTGGCTCTTTCCCTTTCTTGGATTCCTTGGTCGATCCACCTGCGGCCTTTTCCTTGGAGTCGCCGAGTCAGCGGGAGCCACCGAGTTGACGGAAAAAGCGGTCAGATCAGAATCCACCGGCGTGGTTCCAAATTGAATCTGGACCGGGTTGGCAAGGAGGTCCTTCATGCTCTTGGGGAAAACAACGTCGGGATGGGATGCTATCAAGGTCATAAAAAGGATCTCGCAACCACCCTTACTTGGCGTGCTAACTGTCGGATTTATAAGCCCGGCAGCCCACCGGGGGGTTACCCAAGTGGTTGATTTGTAGGTGAGGGACGAGATGCTATAAAGATCGCAAAAAGGATCTCGCAACCACTCCTACCTGGCACGCCAACTGTCATATTTATAAGCTCGGTAGTTCACCGGGGGGTTACCCAAGTGATTGATTTGTAGTTGAGGGTGATTGCAAAACCAAGAACTCGATGGTAATCGCGAGAACACAAAGGGGACACGAGGGTTTTAGATACGTTCAGGCCTTTGGAGATTCGATTGGATACCCTCAGAGGGTGCCTTTGGCCACCTTATATAGGCTGACGACCAAGAGTTACAAGTCGGTTTGATCTTAATCTACTCGGTAGTCACATGAAAGGTAATCTAAGTCGGATTACAATATGCGTCCCACGATATCCAGGTAGATTTGAACTGACTAGTTATCTTAACGTGTACTCCAAGTAATTTCATGTCCTTTTCCTTGACCGGCGGGCCCACTTCTCAGGTTCGGCCAGCATCCTTGTCGGTGGGGACCCATGGGGTACCCATATCCCTTGCAGCATTCCCTAGGTCCATTCATGGATACATTGGGATCTAAACAGGGCGACTATCATACTCTACATGGATATCAGCCCAGGAAAGTGTGCACAAAGTGAATAAATAGGGATTCTGCCCTCAGGGTCTCTAACCCTCGCAGTCAATTCGTGCCGACCAGCCCTGGGACTATGCGAAGGTCCTGCTCCAGTATATCTGTTGCCCACCATGGCCCCCTTGGGATGGACTAATAGGTTGAGCTAGCGGGGTTTTGATCAAGACCTCACATAAGTAGGTACTCCCAAAGGCTATACCTTTTTGGCACGTGTGGTTGCACGTTTCACTAAAAAGACTTTCCCATGAACCGGTCCTTATATGACTGAAGTAAGCCTTTGGGATAGGATTCTCTAGTGAGGCTGCCTCCTTACTTCCTTGTTGTGTCCTTAGAGGTTTCTAACTGTTTAGTTGGTTCATTTTATTATACCCACTCCCTTTGGGGTTTCTCATAACAACATTGTAAATGAATATCTCTAAGAAATTTCTATTAAAATGATGATCGATTATCGATCTAGTCATGATCGGGGTCATTTATGGGATTTTTTGTTAGAAATGGCTTCAAGTCAAGGCAGGAAAGGGAATAGAGGTGGGTTGCCCTTACGGTCTTATAGAAATATGCAAGTCAAATTGTTATCTTAGTAAATTTATTATCTATGAAAAATGGGGCAAAAGTATGATCAAGGGGTGGATGCTAGGACTTGCCTTCATTAATGATCCTTAATTCATCTCCTAGATTGACCAGGGTATTGACTTCTCATCTTTAGGATCCTTGGCTTCTCGTCGGAGCCTGGTCAGGCTAACGTGTCTACTCATCTTCTAGACGGCTGGGCCTTCGACTTCATACCTTTTGGATCCTTAGTTTTCGGCCGAGACTTGGTCGTGTCCTCGGTTCAAATAGGCATACAAATATATAATCAATTCTAGCAATCAATATAATACTTAAGAAAATGAAGAAGAATGGATGGATGATAGAGGCCTTGGGAATTATCCGACATCTAATGAATAATCCCTAGATAAAGAGAAATAATACATTAATTATTTAGAAATTAAATTCTAAATAATTAATTGATTGAATGGTTGGAATCTAAAAGAATTCCTAGAAAATTACTAATGGATATTCTAGAGTTCTTGACAGGTGGCATAACGACTAGGTTTCTTGATATCTAGGATTTCAATTGTGCAGTATATTGGCTAAATTGGGTCGATGTATGTGGTTTGAATTGGGCAGCACCGATGGGTTTTGGAGTAGACTCTAGGTATGACGTGGGTGCTGGGTGATGTGGATTTCAGGGTTTAGGAAACTTGCACGATGAGCTCAGCTTTGTCTCGCGGCTCGGCCCTTCGGTGGGTGGAGTTTGGCAAGTTTCTTATCTAGAGTAGGGGTGGAACTTGAGAGCTTGTGCGACAGTTGGTCTATCTTGGTACTAGGGGATAGTACACATGGCTACAGACGCAGTCGGACAAGATCAAGTGAAATAGAAACCAGAGAGCTCGTATGACGGACACCACTTTGATTTGTCTCAGTGCTAGGAGATAGCACACATGGTGACAGATGGGGCCAGTACAAGATCAGGCAGATGGAGGTCAGAGCTTTCTCAATAGACGCACTTTGGCCTCTAGGGTAGAGCCTGGATAAGATTACTTTGTTGGGCATGGAAATAGGCTTGGATGGCCCTAAAATATTTTTGGGAATTTTCACTACAAGAAATGTGCCAATCTATATGATGAAAAATTTAAGAAACATTTGTTCTCATCATAGATCTATGACATTTCTGGCTGAAAACATCATAAAATTTTACATCCGAACAAATTTAATGATAAAGTTACGGAACGTTATAAATGTTGCCTCCGAGGTAACATAGAAAATGTCACTCGCTATTATATGGTGGCTTTGTGATAAAATAAAGCACGTGAAAACGTCATAAATCGACTAAGATCCCACATGTAAGTATGAAGTGAGCTACTGGAGTATCTCTTTGGTAGTTGGCGCTCACAGCAAAAAATCTGTTTACTCGCCACACTTTTCCGGCCAAAGGAAAAACAATAGAGACGGCAGTAACGACGGTGCACCGGGTGCAGATTTGCGACTCTCCGTGGCAGCTCAGTTTAAGTATTTTATAATTTTTCTCGTACTTAAAATGCAATAATAACCTTTTTATGTATTGCATAAATAAAATTTTGTGCAAGTGCAATAATAATAAGTCCCCGGTAAACTGGCTCTCTCGGAATAAAACCGGGTGCACAACGGCATCTGCTCCCTTTTTTGTGTCAACCGGGCCCCGCACGCTGATTCTACGTGTCGACGGTGTAGCAGTAGCACACTAACGTGCAATCCTGCATTCAGCAACATGCAGTTGGTTGTTGGGGAAGGCTCGCGCATGCTGGTGCGTGGCAACAGCAGCAGCTGTGCTGCCAGTAGTTAGTGGCGCCGAACGGGCTTGGCATTTTGGTTGGCGCAGCAACAGTTGCTTAGCTGGGCCCGATGTGTCAGTAACGCAAGCAGTCCGAGCCAACAGCAGCGATAGCTTTTCTCTATAAAAAAACCAAAGAGGAGAAAAAACGTCATACGTGGTCTGCCATCCGCTCCGTTCACCCGTCCATTGGCTCCCGCGTCCTCCATGCAACCCGATCCGCCCTCCGATGGAACGCCCTCCGAAGCCCAACGCGCGTGCTGTCCGCTGCTCCTGCTCCATCCCCACGCTTCACGCTCGGCCATCCGATGTTCCCCTCGCTCGCCTACTCCTCCTCACTCGCCCTGCATCGCCGCCGCCGCCCGCCATCCTTCTTTCCTCGGCGCGGTCTCCCTGCGCCGCCGCCGCCGACACCGCCCCTGCCACCACCGCCACTCCTCGAGGTCTTCCGCCCGATAAATCTACCACCGATCCATCTCCTTGCGTCCATTCCCTTCCGTCCGATTCCCCTCCACCCCTCTTTTTCCCGCGGAACCCCATCGCGCCGCCGCCACCCCCCGTCATCTCGGCGGCCGGATCCAGCTCCATGCTCGTCCAAGCCGACGACACCGCCCTGCTAGGCCTCGTCCCACGTCGGCGGCCCCAAGCAGGCGTCCCCCGGTACTGGAAGATCCAAATCAACACCAACATGCTCCCCAGTGCTGGTGTGGTGCTGCAGCTCCTCGATGCGACCTTTGATCGGCCTGCTGCAAGCTCAACACCGCGCGAGAAAACGGCCGCACGTGGTCGCTGCAGCAACGCTCTCGCTCGTGTGACCCCGGCAGATCGCCTGAACCAGTCAAGGTACTTAGGCACTTAGCACACCTGCTTGTGCCATTAATTGTTTTCCTGATGCGCAATTGCACAATAGAAAAAAAATCAGTTGTGAGGTCTGCTTCATGCTTGATCTCTTTCTTTAGATTAGTTCATTTGTGACTGTGGTCATGAATAATCTTCATGTATAGTTAAGGTGCGTGATTTTTAATTGGCCAGGATCTTTATCTTTTGTCTAGCTTCTTTTTAGATCAAGTAATGAATCAATGTTTAGTTTACCATCTTCAGTTCTTTCCCTATTCATTCAGTTAGTTCTAGCTTACCATGAAAAAGAATTGCCTGCTCAATGGTGATCCAATGATACCTGAATATGATCAATGGTGCTCTCCTGAACCAATCCGACAATTAAAGAAAGGCTTTAGGTGCCAAAAGGTGACAATTAAAGATACTTCTTTGCATGATGATGCCTGGAACTGTTGTACAAAAGGCTGCAGGTGCCAACGTTACCATTATGCTTATCTGGACTATATAAAGCACATCAGGGTATCTGCAGTTACATTGGTGAAACCTTGTGTATGTTTACTTGGTCTGTTTTAGTTGAAGCTTGCAACATTCAGATGAAGAAACTTTCTTGTTTTGCTCTTTTGGTAAAATAGTAAAAGATATATTACTCAGATCACAGTGGGTGTTTGAAAGCAAGTTTGCCCATCTGGAGTACCTAGAAAATTCTGGATATGTTCCAATTTGAACTCAGGGCTGGTTTCCTTGACATTTTGGTAGTACAGGTATCATTCTGAAGTTATAACTTATAAGAAGACCAAATAAATTTATAATTTCACATTGTTCTTCTGTTAAGAGCATATTCTTTACTATAGACATTTCCATTGAAAAATTGGTTGTAGACTGTCTTACATGTTAACAAGAGCTGCTGATCATAATTTTACTGTGCTCTTTGGCAAAACAAGCTCTCTACTAGCACAAGACCGGAAAAGATATTTCCTCCTTTACTGGTTGGAGTATCTTACATTGCTGTTCAAAGCAAAATGATTTAATTTATAACATCACCCATCCTTTCCTGAATCATATTAAATTCTTTTGTACAGACTTGCTAAAATATATTTGTTTTAGTCATTTATAGTGTGTTGCCTGAACAAATCCTTTAATGATTAACATCATTCAATCATTGAAATGTACTCTGGTGATGCATCTTGTAGCAGCAGGAGTGAAGATGGAGGATAGTAAATGTAATTCTATTTGCTTTCTTTTTTTTCTTCTCACAAGTATGTGAACTTCAAGGCCTGCATGCATTTACATTTGTCTCAACAAAGTTTATTCATTTTGTTTTCATGCTTTTACTTGACTCTGAGTTTAAGCTTTTACCTTTCATTCTGCCTGTGACAAAGGTTTGGTCCATTCGATGGAATTGCCTCTGTTAGCTCCAAGATTTCAGTTCAATAGGAGAGTGTGTATGTGTCATGCATAGCTTGGAATTATGTTCAAAAGACAGTCTTAAGAATGCATCATGTACAGTCTGCAAGTACAATAAAAGGAATAGTGATGGATCCCTATGACCGCTTTGGTAGATCCTCTGCCTTGTTCCTTCCTGTCATGTGATTTGGTTTGTTTCATATCTTATTAATGTTCTTGTGCCATGTGTTTCAGACATACAACTCTTATATTTAGATGATCTTCTCCCTTTTGATCTGTAATGTGCAAAATGATGATTAGTAGAGAAAGTCACTTAGCTTAATTCTCTATGGAGGATGAGCAAACCTTTTATGTAATAAAAGGGTACTAAATAGCATGGTTGAAGAAAACAGAGTGGTTTTTACTGTACATTTCACAGGTATTAAACTGCATACATTGCAGGAAACACTGGAGAAGATTCAGGGTTGCAGCTTTGGAGTAGATTATTTGTTTTGTAGTTTTTACTGTAGCTTGTTGCTATTTTATCCTTCTCTTTTTGACCTGTGATTTGCATCTCTGGATTCAAAGCTCATGTGTTTGATGTTGTAATTTTAATCTAGAAAAGTTATGTGTTGTTTGGTTTTTTGGCTATTCTTTCACAGTTTTGGTCTATGACATCATCTACAAAGACAACATGGTCTTTCCTATGGCTTCGATTTTTTTCTGGACATGTCATCATGGGCATTCCAATTGTAGATGTACACATCCACCTTATTTTATTCTAATAGCTGGGAGCATTGAGCATGAAGCTCAGTTAATCGCGAATTGAACTAAAAACTGATAGCTCCAATCTGGCGGTCCTAAAAATTAGTTTATATATGATTATGTGGTAACCTGAAATCTGATTGAAAATGTTCATCATCAAATGCAGTCTTTTAAATGAGCTGATTCTTTCTTCATTGCATCTGGTTAATTGCAGCTGTTAAAGTGTTGCAGTGGCAGCCTGTAAAGGGTATTTCAATGGAATGTTAGTTTTTGAAATAAGTATATCATTTAACCAATCCAATTTGTCAATGGGTCGAGCTCATCTATGGACATTGATAATTTACCACTACATATTTTTTTTTCAGATATTTTTCAAGAGGTAAAGAGCAAGCGTGACAAGAAGAAAGAGGTGAGTTGACACTGATTTTCTAACTTCAATGTGCCCATACCATCCTGCGATATGCAATTCGTTTGATGACTATTGGCCAGCTTTTACTTGCACTATTTATGAATTGCTAACCAGCCATTTTCTTGCACCTGGTTTTGAAAATTAAATCTATCTATGCTACTGATTTTTTTTATACTTTGCAATTCCCTTGCACCAAAGTTAGCATATTCAGCTGCAGTTTTGGACCATTTTATTTTTAGAGATCCTGGACCATTTGATTTTCAGTTTCCATTAATGTTTCTGAAATAAAGTCTTCACTTGATAGCACTGAGACGTGAAGATGGAATTTCATTCAGTGGTTTTATGGAGTATGTCTGAATTCCCTCCTTGATAGCTCTATCCCATGTGTTATACGGGCAATGGTTAAATCAGCTAATAAAATTGACTTCATCCATGCAAATGACAAATACGTGTTGAGGGTTTCATTCCCGTCATAGTTAAAAGTGTAAAAGAAAAAATCCTGTTCAGATATGGTCAGTTTTATGCAATGTTTGTGAAGAGAGGAACTGATGATTTCAGGGAAATTGGATAGACACTGCTGAATGCAGCATTAACAATAAATGCTTCAATTCAATTTCAGAATCTGAATGCTTTAGAGAAATCATCGAGATTGCATCTATATTGCATAATTACCTCTTTGTTTGCTGTACACATAGACTTGAGTCAAAGTTGTATCCACCACACGTCGAGAGCCTGTTGTATCTCACACACACTACTCCACTGCTACAATATTGCTTGGTTTCTGCAATTCATTTTTTCAGCAAGCATAGTAGCACAAATCTTCAATGGAGTTTAGTGGAACCAGATTCGGTGCTAGCATTATGTTTTGTGGCTAAATAGTAAAATGCAGGAGGAGCTGAAGTATCATGTGAACGGCTTAAGGAAGCACAAAATATTAAGAAATGTATCTATGTGTTTTGGTAGTGATAAGAAATGTCACTCCAGAAAAACTAGAGTATGCAAATGAAAACTGTGTTCCATCTTTCTAGGGTCAATCTTCTCAAGCCATTTTATCAGCGTTCTGGGACACAAAGGGACCATCTGTAAAATGTAAATCAAGTTCTTTAACAAGTTTGCCTCTTCTGGTGTTTGCAGTGGGGGCCTCATATTCTTATATGCCTCCAAAATACTATGGTACCTCTTGTCAATTCATATTTTAAGGTCAAACTATTAAATAATTTTGCCCATAGGGCGGTATCAAAAAAAATTTTGCCCATAGGACATTGAAGTGCTTCAGCTGTGTTAATTCTGCTTTATCCAGGACAACTATCCTATAATATTGCCTATAATATTGCTAGATTGTAAAAGAGGGCCGTGAATCAGTTTTTCTCTCCTATTAATATTCTCATTTGATCACATACAAGTTAAGTTGAATGCACATGTCCTGTCTTGTTTAATCCAATGTGTACTGCAATATATACTAACTGCATCATCTATCTGAATTGCTCTAATTTTGAGACAATTGTTCTGATTCAGGTTGCAGCCTAAGAGCCTCCTGATTTCCGCAGTTGAGTGCCTTGAATGTTTCTTCAGTAGCAGATTGTTATCTACGAAACATTGGCAGATTTAAGTTACAGGTCAGTGCTGATTTACCAATGTTTTGCCTTTGTTCCAAAATGCTGCAATAGAGGTA
The DNA here is from genome assembly GCF_000263155.2 of Setaria italica. NCBI lineage: Eukaryota > Viridiplantae > Streptophyta > Magnoliopsida > Poales > Poaceae > Setaria > Setaria italica. Next base: position 24,502,247 of record NC_028458.1, on the reverse strand, counting down.
GTGCGTAGTTGGCAAGTACATAGTGAAATTATGAATGTTCTGTTTCTGAACCGCATACCCGAATGTTATCGATTATTGGTTGTGGACTGCCTTACATATTAATATATGAATGCATTCCTCAGGCAAGAAAATAAACCTATTGATATAACCTGTACACTAACAAGTATATGCTATATGGTGGTTAACTTGATCCAATCAAATTTTAAATTAAGAAATCCTATCAGTAATGTAAGACCTGCCAAGCTAGAGTAGGAATAGTTCCACGTATAATTTACCAGGCCTATACCCATATAGGTCTTCCCTGGAAGTTAGCAAAAACTAAATGAGATGCATAATCAAATTATACAATCAATTTTTTGAAATCCGATTTTGCCTTTCATTTGGCTTGTGCAGGTACTATCGCGTTGATGGAAGGGTCAAGGCGGTCTAGGAAACCTTTTAAAGAACTCACAAATATAACAATTCTAGGTGAGGATACAGTTGGACATTTGGGTCGTGATGTACTATGGTCACTCATTATGTCATTTCAATATGATGAAGGTACGCAAACCCTGGATCATGTAGATCCTAATGAACGTGATAGAGAGGGTAAGAGGAGAAAAACGGAACAAGGTGCCATTCAGCACATTCCAAACAATCACCAAGGTACTATTGTGTTCTTTGTTTAACTCCACTTCTGCATCGTTATTTTTTCATAACAAAATAGTGAGACTAAAGAGTTTATGTAGACAACAGTGTACACATGGAGGCAGATGAAAACGATAGGTGGCTCCATAGAGGAGATTTGGGAGAAAATAAAGACATACTTCATGTGGGGACAGGTGAATCAGGTGCGCCTACACACTTTTGTTGTTTTGGAAAAACATCATTATTTCAGAAGGTGCTTTATTTCAGAAGGCTACTTTTGGTGAGATGGAAGATTGATGCGATCAGAGTTGTATCAGCCCTATATGTGAAGGAGGTAACCGTGCGATGAATAATCATATGATCTGACTCTGATTTCAGGAATTTAAAGCTCTAAAACTTTTTTAGATATAAACGCTGCATTACGCATTGATGATGCTACTCTTGGTGACACGGGGGACGTTTGCGTTGAAAGTTATAGCAGTACTGTGGGTGGAGCAGGTAATCCCATGGTGGCTAATTATTTAGTGCTTCTTAATTATGACTGGTGGCTAATTATTTAGTGCTTCTTTAATTATAACTGCTTCCTTTAATAGGTTTTTTATGAAAACATCGCATTAATAAATAAGAGGCGGCGTGATACATATGCCAAATCAAATAGAGATCTTGTTATTCTTAATTGTTGCCATCTTAATGCACCAAACACATTAACCAAACATCAATGCAACTCGTTATTTAGGTGATGGATTAGATCCATGTTCTATTGATGATCATGACCTCTCACCTAAGGAGCGTAGGCGTAGAAGGGATAGGGCACGGAGGGCGGCAATGTCTCCTAGGCAGAGGGCTGCAATAAATAAGAGGCGGCGTGATTCATATGCTAGAAAGAGATTATTTATGACGCCAGAAGAGAAGAAAGAGAAAACAAGATAGTCCAAGAGAGACTATAGAAAGAGGGCCAAAGAACAACAGGCAAGCAATTTGCATCCTGACTCTATCGCTATGCCAAGTCCTCACTTTACCCCAGAGTTGGTATTCCCTCTTCCTGATAAATCGCCGTCAAGAATATCGGACGAGTTGGAAATCCCCCTTGTAAACGGCAGGCCTGTTTACATCCAGTCAGCTATGGAGCAATCCCCTGGAGTCATTACTCCTCAGCTGGTCCCTGCAAACCACACCATCCATAGCAAGCTTGTGACTCCTGGAATTAGGAATTCACGCCTAAACCGGCGTAATCAAATGTTTGAAGCAACCATTGGCAGAAATACCAAACGGCCTGCTTGTGAAAAATTCAATTATACGAGCCAGCCGACTCAAACGTCTTGTGTCATGGACAATGGTAATTAGCTCACATCCTTTGCCCACCTTAGTATTCATATATTATATTATTATGATATTTAAAGTAACCTACATTTATCCTACTGTTATTTTACTACTAAAGGTGGCACCCAAACGAACGCTCGTGACTCCCATCCCTTCACTGCATCTAATGTATTTGCAGCGGGTAAAAAGAAATTCACTTTTCTTATTTGTCAATACCTCTTCTATGTCTCACCCGCAATTAATCTTTCGCAGAAAATACTAGGCCTGCACCTAATGACTCTACTACAGGTATTCAGACACAACCATCTGTTGTTGATGAGCCGTATTCAGTGCCTCCACATGGTGGGCAGGCAGAGACACATGCCTCCATGGAAGAGGATGGTAAATGTTGCACGTGCTTCTTGCATGCTATTATTCTACCTATGTAAATACGTTTGTCTCATTACTCATGTGCCAATGTTGCATCAGATTGTGATGAGAACATCATATTTGAGGACGATGAGGAAGAGGATGAGGGGTACCTTTTTGGAGGCCAAGGTACACCCCGGCGCATCTATGTGACCTTTGAGTTATCTTATTTCCAAAATCTAACACTTCATACTCGTGCTAATTATTAGAACCTGATGATTGGGAAGCTAATGAGGATGTCGATCTCGAGACGGCTAATGAAGATCCCAATGAACCCGATGTACCAGATCCATATGATGCGGTTTATGCCAATGTCCCTAACGTGACGCACATGCTCAAGCCAGAGGATAACTGCGAGCACTGCAATGCAGAAAAGTTTGAGTCCGAGCCACCTGGATTCTGTTGTCACAGTGGAAAGATTCATCTTTCCACCCATGAGACACCACCAGGACTCATGAGATTGTGGTCGAGCTCGGACGCTGATGCTAGGCATTTCCGTGCAAACATCAGATATTTCAATGGCCACTTCTCTTTCACTTCTATGTACTGTAAGCTTGATCGTGTGACCACCGACATCAGAAACTGTGGAATTTACACATTCCGTGCCCATGGTCAAATCTACCATAACATAAGATCATTTGGTAAAGAGGATGGTCACGAACCTGGTCACCTCGAGCTTTATTTTTACAACAACGATCCGTCTCTTGAGCATAGGCTCCGCAAGTGCTGTGAGAAGTCTGCCCAAGAAGACAGGGAAGTCATCCAGAGGCTAAAGGACATCTTACATGGCATTAATCCCTACTCAGAGAATCTTAGGAGTATGGGTCAGGTTGACAACCTTGAGGATTACCATGTTGAGTTGAACCTTGACCAATGGCTAGACCAGAGAACATATAACGTGCCATTAACGTCAGAGGTTGCTACCGTTTGGATTGAGGGGAGCGAGTGTTGGGGCCAGTTCGATGATAGTGTTGTCCTCCAAGGGAAGGATAGGTCGATCCATGGCATCCGGTCCTATCATGGGTGCTACGACGCTCTCTCATACCCACTATTCTTTTCGAGAGGTGAGCTTGGGTGGCACAACTGCATTCCAAAAGTTGGTGTGACTATGGCTGAAGTCAATAAAGCTTGAGCGATTCGCAAGGCGCGTGCTGATGGTGGTGGTGACGATGATGCTGGTAAATTCAGATGTCTTTATAGTGTCTTACAAACATTAGACAAATGTTCCGCATGTCGTCAATCATGGTACTAACATGAACAATGTTTATGTGTGCAGGGTCTGCTGGAAATAAATGTGTCTCCGTGCGTGATTACTATTGCTACAAATTCCAGATGCGGCCTGGGATTTTTAATCCTATACTATACGGCAAGCGTCTATTCCAGCAATTTGCCGTCGACACCTACATTAAGATTGAAAGCTCACGTCTAGACTACATCCGCAACAATCAGGACATTCTTAGGGCTAACCAGTACCAAGGTTTGGTTGACAGCTGGCGTACAGGGGTGGAAGACGCTAATGAGGTTGGTAAGCGTACTGTGCTATCGCCGACTTTCATCGGAGGGCCCCGTAATATGAGGCGTCGGTACATGGATGTGATGGCTCTGGTGCGAAAGTTTGGTAAACCGGATATCTTCCTCACAATGACGTGCAATCCTAATTGGGATGAGATCAAGAATGAGCTTTATCCTGGTCAGAGTCCACAGGACCGTCCAGATCTTGTATCTCGAGTGTTCAGGGCGAAGTTGGAGGAGCTTAAGAAGATGTTGATGGAAAAAGACATACTTGGAAAGGTCCGTGCATTCGTATATGTCGTGGAGTTCTAGAAGAGGGGCTTGCCGCATGCACACTTTTTGCTAATAATGCAGAGGAAGTACAAGATCACGTGTCCAGAACAGTATGACCTCCTTATCTCTGCTGAGCTACCAAACAAGAAGAAGTACCCTGACCTCTACAGGATGGTGACGAAGCATATGATGCATGGTCCATGCGGGATGCTAAATCCATTATGTCCATGCACAAGGGGACGTACTTCATGCAAAAACCGTTACCCGCGGCCATTCTATGATTCAACGTCGCAAGGTAAGGATTCGTACCCCAATCTATCGACGACGCGATGATGGTCGTAAGGAAATAATTAGAGGTCACATCCTGGACAATCAGTGGGTCGTCCCATACAACCCATGTCTGCTGCGTACTTTCAATTGCCACATCAATGTTGAGGCATGTAGTAGCATTAAATCTGTGAAATACCTATTCAAATACATATACAAGGGCCACGACAGAGCGTCTGTGGCTGTTAGGGAGGCTGGAAAAAAAGATGACAAGGGGAACATTGATGAGATCACACAGTACAAAGAGGCCCGGTGGGTGACACCTCCAGAAGCGATGTGGAGGATATATAGCTTTGACTTGAGCAAGAACCATCCACAAGTGCAGCAGTTGCAGCTTCATCTTCCCGACATGCATATGGTTACATATCATAAACAGGACAAGATCGAACGGGTTGTCAAGCGTCCAGGTGCTGATGAGTCAATGCTGACAGTGTACTTTGACTACAACAGGCTTCATGAGGAAGCTCGAGGAATCTTGTACTGTGACTTTCCGGAGCATTATACTTAGGAGTCTAATGGTAAATTTTGGAAACCAAGGAAAAACGCCGTATACCAAGTCGGGAGACTCGTATCAGCTCATCCGGCTGAGGGGGAATGCTACTTTCTTTGGGTTCTTCTGAACCATGTTGCTGGGGCTACTTCATACAGGGACCTAAGGACCGTTGACGGTGTGCTCCTGCCCTCGTTCCGTGAAGCTGCGGAGAGGCGAGGCCTAATCGAAGAAGATAATACACTTGATGAGTGTCTTACTGAAAACAGTTTGTTCCATATGCCATCCTCATTGCGTAGGTTATTCGCGACAATATTGGTATTCTGCGAGCCAAATGATGTGTTTGGGTTGTGGACAAAACACCTTGACGCAATGTCAGAAGACTACAGGCGCAACAATCCAAACCCGAGTTTGGTGGAACAGGTGGTTTTGATTGACATTAGGAATATGTTGCAATCTATGGGGAAGGACATAAGGTCGTTCCCTCTCCCAAGAATTGATGACGCATATGACGATGCTAGCGGTATCCCTCGTGAGATATTTGAGGAGGCAAGCATTGATCAGGATCCGGAAGATGTGGGACTATCTGATTCCCTAAACGAGGAGCAGAGGGCTGCCTACGAAGAGATAATGTCCAAAGTGGACACCGAACAAGGCGATTTGTTCTTTGTAGATGGACCTGGCGGCACAGGAAAGACATTTTTGTACAGGGCACTTCTCGGAACCCTTCGCAATCAGAACAAGCTTGCCATTGCTACAACTACATTTGGTGTCGCAGCATCTATAATGCCTGGTGGGAGGACGGCCCACTCACGTTTCAAGATACCCCTTACATTTGAGGATGGTTGTTTTAGTTTTACCAAAGAGAGTGGTACTGCAAAGCTATTGCAGCAAGCATCTCTCATCATTTGGGACAAGGCATCTATGGCAAAGAGGCAAGCTATGGAAGCCCTAGACAATAGCCTACGTGATATAATGGGCCGGCAGGATCTGTCGTTCGGTGGGAAGACTGTTGTCTTTGGAGGGGATTTTAGACAGGTTCTCCCTATTGTACGGAAAGGATCCAGGGCTCAGATAGTCGATGCTACTCTACGGAGGTCGTATCTTTGGGAATCCATGCACCACCTTAAGCTCGTGCGCAACATGAGGGCGCAGAGTGACCCGTGGTTTGCGGAATATCTACTGCGCATTGGTGGTGGCACGGAGGAGGTTAACGGAGATGGTGATGTATGTCTTCCTGACGATATATGTGTCCCGTACTCTGGGGATTCTTAGAAAGATCTTGACAGGTTGATTGAATGCATCTTTCCAAACCTCAATGCAAACATGACAAACAAGGACTACATCACCTCCAGAGCGATTCTATGTACATGTAATGATTGGGTGGACAATATTAATATCAAGATGATCGGCATGTTCCAGGGTGAGGAGATGGTGTACCATAGTTTTGACTCCGCGATTGATGATCCGCATAACTACTATCCGTCGGAGTTCCTTAACACATTGACTCCCAACGGGCTTCCTCCACATTTGCTAAAGCTCAAGATCGGATGCCCGATCATATTGCTCAAGAATATCGACCCTGCGAATGGGCTGTGCAATGGTACAAGGTTGGTGGTTCGAGGCTTCCAAAAAAATTCAATCGATGCTGAAATTGTGCTGGGACAACATGCCGGAAAGAGGGTTTTCCTTCCTCGAATACTGTTGTGCCCCTCTGACGATGAGATGTCCCCATTCCAATTTAAGAGGAAGCAGTTCCCTATTAGGCTCAGCTTCGCCATGACGGTCAACAAGTCACAGGGACAAACTATACCAAATGTGGGTGTGTACCTGCCCGCCCCTGTGTTCTCTCATGAACTTAGAACCGGAGCTAAAACTTGAAAGAAGGGATACACTTAGCGCTTTTGGCAAACAAACCCCTCAGCCAAAAAGCCTTGCATGTCTAGAAGAGGTAGTTTAGCGCGCTCCCTATCGGTTAAGTCTTGTTGAGCTTAGTAGCTCAGCCTCGTTGTGGCTCTTCTTTTTGAGGTGAAGTTGCTGCCCCTGAGCCTCCTTTTGCTGGCACTTGGCCGCCCCAACTCCCTCTGGGTTGGACGGTTGAGTGGGATCCCTCCTCGAACGGCGAGGAGAGGGATCATTGACGTCCCGGTTGGCCTCACCAGGGATGTCCGACCCCGACGAGTTCGCTTCCGCTAGTTGCTTTACCTTTTGTTGTTGTTTTTCTGCTGAACCTTGTAAAACTCTGATGTTGTTTTTACGGACAAACTAAATGGTTAATTTGTTAACTCAGTGGACTTGTTGTATTCTCTGGAATCGCTCACCTTTGTGTGGGTTTGCTATTCGGTCCTGTTCAAGTGGTTAAATCGGATGAAATCCGACGGCACTTCGTGTTCACTCGGTTTAGGCATGAGCATCGCGTGTCATGCGGCTAAATCATGTTTAACCAAGCAAATCCGAAGTGGATCCGCCACAGCTGGTACTAGAGCCGGTTTAGCAAGACAGAGAACACAACAAGCCCTAGCACACTTCTTTAAAAAGATAAAAGTTGCAAGAAACTCTTTGAAAAGTATCTCGTACGATCGTTAAGGATGACTTTAGTGCGAGAGGCCCTAGGGGATTTTGGGGTTGTTTTTAGGTGGCTAATATTTATTTGGTTATCTTGCTAACCCTTCCAGCACTTCGCCACGTTTATCATACGTGTGCCGAGTTCCGCATCACGAGTATGCGAGGGTTGATAGGGAGTTCTATTCAAAGGACCCTGTCATCGCGGTTGTTTCGCCCACGTTTATCATACGTGCGCAGGTTCCGTATGTAATCCATACGAAGGTTGGTATGGTTCGATTCCAACAAGCCTATCATCACGGTTGTTCGCCATGTCTATTATACATGCGCTGATTCCGCATCACGAGTATGCGAAGGGTTATACGGTTCCATTCAAAGGGGACCTATTTCCACGGTTGAGTGCTGTCCATGCAGCCTTGAACGCATGGATGCCGTTCCTATAGTGAGCGGTAATATTTGGGAACGCTTTCGTGGGTGCGGGCACGAAAGGTTTGTATGGTTGTGTTTTTCAGCAGGTACACTAACCGCGATCGTTTAGGAAACGTTGCTGGAACCGACTAGTTATTATAGGGAGAGACGTACTGGTTGCCTTGCCACTGGCACTAACTGCGTAAGACCAAGTTTTGGCAGTTGTTTTGGTTGAGAACGAGGTAGGCCGTGCATGCGACATAAGCTAAGAATCTGTAAGGTCACCCTCCTCAAAAGCAACCTTGCTCGGAAAAGCTCTTCTTCGGTTCTAAGGATTTCTAGTTCTTCCAGCTTGTTTTCGGTTAAATCCCGGATGCTTTTTCTATCCGACCCCTGACCTTTAGAGTTCATCTCACATGGTTTTGGTTCTTGGTTCCAGATGGCCGCCCCCGGACATGTCCTGTATGGCGCGGATGGCACCTTCCATTCGACGTGTCTACACTTCGAGGGCTTTCCCGCGATCTTGTGGGACATCTTGAAGTGGTTCAGGTACCAGTCTCCACCGTTGTATGCGGGACGGTTGTACCTGGAGCGAGACGTCCAAACATGCAACGTACAGGCAGTAGTACCTCCCCCTCCTATGCGGCTCGACTGGCCCTCGTTTGGGATCTCAGCATACGGTCTTGCCCCGGAAGACACCTGGGAGTCAGCTACTCTTCAGCTCCTTACTCAATTCTGTCAGCTGCACCCACTGGAGGTCACCCTAGACCCCATCGGCCTGTTCCCTGCCAGGAACTGGTTGGACCCGGCGTGGCTCGACCGCGTCAGCAATATCGAGGTGTTGGCCACCTCCTACTCAATGGTCACCATCTCCACCAATATCGTGCATGTCAGCCCTATATCGGCTAATTGAGCTCCAAGGACGAGCCATGACTATCCTTGCTCGGATCGCCGTGGATACCCAAGGACACCTCCAGGCCACCAGAAGAGACATGGTGGGCCAAACATATCAGCTCATCCAACGAGGCATTCAGGTCCATGATATGCAGGACCGAATCTCTGAGCTCGAGGGAGAAGTAGCCGACTTGGTGGACGGCATGATCGAGCTATCAGAGGAAAAGATGGAAGTGGAAATGGAGCTGGCGGTTGCCAATGCTCATCTGGACGAGCATCACGCCGAGCTCGATGACATGCATGCCCTCCAAATGCAACTGGAAGCTCAAGAAGATCTTTAGAAGGTCGAGGAAGCGTCCAGTATGGACATTGAAGAGGACGACGCCCCTTCTCCCACTCATAGTGTTCCCTTGTAGATGGAGAGTTGCAGGGAACCCATTCTTTTGTTGTACTCCTCGGCAGCCTAACTTTTGGAAAGTCCTATAATAGGTTAGCCTTGTGTTTTAGAACACCTCTGTAAAAAGATCCCAATGAAATTAAATCCTGAGTCTAACCTTTGACTCTTTACAAAATGTTGGAATGTTAGACTATGTGAGTTTGTGCTGTGACCACACACGCTATTTTCTGTGGGTCTGTTCAAGTTGGCCGACCCCGGTTCGCGGGATCGGATGCGCCCGACCCTTCGAGGCAGTTCTCCACCTCGCTCGACCCCTTTTTGTGTGGATCGTTTTGCCGACCCCTTTTCTCGGGATGCTCGCCTAGCCCGACCCCTTGGCTTAAGTTCAGAAATAAGAGAGTTCCATGAGTCTGGGTATGGTTCGCCTGAAGTCGAGTATAAGGCTAAGCTAGATGCTAACTAAGATGACAATGGGAAGAGTGTATCTCCCTTATGAGGACGTGTGTTGCGTTATCAGCAAGAGTTGCATTGGAGAATTTAACTTGTGCGTTCCCATCTGTTGGAGTATTTCTAAGGTTATGAATTTAATGGAACGTTAACTCTTGTAGATGGCGCATCGCACCAGATCTGGCTCGTGCCCAGCAGCAGCGAGCAAAGACAAGATCTTCCCCCACCTCCACCCCCGTCTCCACTGGAGGCAATCTTAGCGGCTCAGACCGAGCTGCTGAGACATCTGGTACAAGGACAACAACAACAACAACAGCCCCATGGTGGAAGGGCTCAGTAGCAACCTCATGTTGCTCGGTATGAAGACTTTTTGGGGACGCAGCCCCCATTGTTCCAGAAGACCCAAGACCTGCTTGATGCAGTGCTTGATGCAGACGCCTGGGTTCGCACCATCGAATCCCAGTTCGAACTTCTCACCGCCCAGTGCCCCGATCACAACAAGGCCCGGTTTGCAGCCCAGCAGTTACGTGGTTCCGCCCGACTATGGTGGGATCACTACCACGCCATGTTGCCAGCAGACCATGTCATCAGCTGGAACGAGTTCAAGACTGCGTTCAAAGCGCACCACATTCCGGAGGGTCTCCTGGAGCGCAAGCTCAATGAATTCCTGGCTCTTCACCAAGGAAACCAAGATGTGTTACACTACGCTCAAGCCTTCAACGATCTGTGTTGTTATGCTGGATATCACGCGGACACCGACGAGAAGAAGCGGGACCGATTCCGCAGAGGGTTGAGCTTGGAGCTCAGAGAAAGGTTAAACCCGATAAGGGTGGATATGTACAATGAGTTGGTCAACCTGGCCATCTCCCAAGAGGACTGCATGAAGGCTCTAGCAGCCGAGAGGAAGAGGAAAGCCCTACTGCCAACGCCCAGCCCACCTGCGCAGCGTTTTAGAATGGTTCCACCCCAGGCGCCCAGCCGACCCCAGCAGTCGGGAAGGTGGATTGCCCGACCCCCACCAGCAGCAGCACCCCGTTTTCCTGGTTTCCAACCACAGGCGCCCCGGCCAACCCTGCCGCCACCCCCACGTCCTGCAACGGGTAACCGCTGCTTTGCCTGCGGCAATGTGGGGCATTTCGCCAAGGACTGCCCCAGAAATCAGAGCCCGCGCCCAGGGCAGAGCAATGCAACGCCCAACAAAGGAAAGAGGCCCAAGGTGCAAGTTCGCCAAGGTTGACTGAACTTCACCCACGCAGCAGAGCTTCCTGAAGGTGCGCCGATAATGACGGGTACCTTTCTGATTCACAGTTTTTCAGCTTTGGTTTTGTTTGACTCGGGAGCTTCACATAGTTTTATCGGGAGAAAGACCCGTGACAAGTGTGGGTTACAAGACTGCCAAACCAGAGGGTCTTTTAGAATATCCACCCCGGGTGGAATGATCACATCTGATAGGATGAGTGTCACCATGCCTATTCAGCTAGACCAAAACCTTTTTAAGGAAAATCTGATCATCCTTGACCTGGAAGGAATAGATATCATTCTTGGAATGGATTGGATGACCCGACACCAAGTGGTTCTAGACTCAGCCGCCCGAACCCTCCACATCAACTCACCCCTTTATGGCAGTTCCACCCTGTTCTTGAACCCTCCTAAGTCCGCACCTCCCTGTGCGTACCCTCTATCGCAAGCCCGACTAGAGAGCCTCCCAGTTGTCTCTGAGTACCCTGATGTGTTCCCAGAGGACTTGCCCGGCATGCCACCTGATAGAGACGTGGAGTTTGCCATAGAGTTGATCCCCGGCACCGCCCCCATCTCCAAAAGACCCTATCGGATGCCACCAGCTGAGCTGGCCGAGTTGAAGACCCAATTGCATGATCTGTTGGAAAAAGGTTTCATCCGACCTAGTGCATCACCCTGGGGTTGCCCGGCCCTATTTGTGAGGAAGAAGGATGGCAGTGTACGCATGTGTGTAGACTACCGACCTCTCAATGCGGTGACTATCAAGAACAAGTACCCACTCCCCCGCCTTGATGTCTTGTTTGATCAGTTAGCTGGAGCTAGAGTGTTCTCCAAGATCGATCTTCGTTCGGGTTATCACCAAATCAAGATCCGACCATGTGACATCCCTAAGACTGCCTTCTCCACAAGATATGGACTCTACGAGTACCTGGTCATGTCTTTTGGACTCACCAATGCACCCGTATACTTCATGTACCTCATGAACTCGGTATTCATGCCCGAGTTGGACAAGTTTGTAGTGGTGTTCATTGATGATATCTTGGTGTACTCGAAGAGCGAAGAAGAACATGTTAAGCATCTTCGCAAAGTTCTCCAACGGCTGAGAGACCATCGGCTCTATGCCAAATTCTCCAAGTGTGAATTCTGGTTAGATAGTGTCAAGTTCTTGGGACACACTATCTCTAAGAATGGCATAGCCATCGACCCCAGCAAGGTACAGGAAGTCATGGACTGGAAGCCTCCTGCCTCAGTGCACCAGATCCGAAGTTTTCTTGGACTGGCAAGCTACTATCAGCGTTTCATACCGGATTTCTCCAAGATAGCTAAGCCGATGACAGAGTTGTTGAAGAAAGAGGTCAGATTTGTGTGGAACAACAAATGTGAGGAAGCTTTCAAAACCTTAAAGCGCTTGCTGACCACAGCCCCAGTTTTGGCCCAACCCGACCCCTCTAGGTCGTTTGATGTGTACTGTGACGCCTCTGGCACTGGACTTGGGTGTGTTCTTATGCAAGACAACCGAGTCATTGCCTGTGCCTCACGGGCGCTACGACCTCATGAGCTAAACTACCCGACCCATGATCTTGAGTTGGCCGCAGTATTCCATGCCTTAAAGATATAGCGACATTATCTGATGGGCACCCGCTGCAACATCTACACCGACCACAAGAGCCTCAAGTATATCTTCACCCAAGCCGACCTCAACATGCGCCAAAGAAGATGGCGGGAGTTGATAAAGGATTATGATTTAGAAGTACACTATCACCCCGGCAAGGCCAATGTGATGGCCGACGCTCTTAGCCGCAAGCCCTGTTGCCACTGCTTGTTGGCAACGACCTTCACCGAAACCTTGTGTCATGAGATGGGAAAACTCAGTTTGGAAATTGTTTCCCATGGAACCCTTGGCCACATCGCCCTTGACTCTATTTTAGAAGACCAAATAAGGTCAGCACAAGTGGAGGGTGAGGAAGTAAAGCGGATCACTAGGAAGATCTCCTTGAAAGATGAAGGGTATAAGCAGTTCCGACAGGAGGAAATTGGAAGCGTATATTATGGAGACCGACTGGTTGTACCGGCCGACCCCAACTTGAGGAAGTAGATCCTAGATGAAGCTCACCTCTCCAAATTCTCAATCCACCCAGGCAGCAATAAGATGTACCATGATCTATGCCAAACTTTCTGGTGGAGCGGAATGAAACAGGAAATTGCCCGGTACGTTTCAGAGTGCGACACTTGCCAACGTGTCAATGCTAGTCATCTAAAGGTAGCAGGTACTTTACAGCCCCTACCTATTCCCTCTTGGAAATGGGAGGATGTCAGCATGGATTTCATTGTCGGACTGCCTCTTTCATCGCAGCGACATGATTCCATTTGGGTTATAGTGGACCGTCTGACCAAGACCGCCCACTTCCTTCCTGTCCACACCACCCACACAGTCAAGCAGTATGCAGAGTTGTACCTTGACCGCATAGTTTCCCTACACGGTGTGCCTAAGACCATCATCTCTGATCGAGGAATTCAGTTCGTAGCACGCTTTTGGGAACAGCTACAAGCATCCATGGGCACCAAACCCATCCGTAGCTCAACCTATCACCCTCAAATTGACGGTCAAACCGAAAGAGTCAATCAGATCCTGGAAGACATGTTAAGAGCTTGTGTCATCCACTATGATAGAAACTGGGACTAGTGCCTGCCATTGGCAGAGTTCTCCTACAACAATAGCTACCAAGCCAGTTTCAAGATGGCACCATTTGAAGCATTGTACGGACGGAGATGCCGGACACCATTGAACTGGTCCCAAGTGGGAGAGAGACAAGTTTATGGCCCTGACTTAGTGGTAAAGGCCGAAGAACAAGTGAAGGTAATCCAAGCAAATCTCAAGGCTGCCCAATCTCGACAGAAGAGTTACTCTGACAGGAGAAGAAGGCCCCTACAGTTTGACATTGGTGATCATGTGTATCTTCGAGTTTCCCCAACCAAAGGAATACAACGGTTTGGAGTGAAAGGGAAATTGGCTCCCCGTTACATTGGCCCATATGAAGTTGTGGAAATTTGTGGACCCGTGGCCTATCGGATCCAACTCCCAGAACAGCTATCAACCATACACGACGTTTTCCATGTGTCTCAACTGAAGAAATGTGTCCAAGTCCCAACCGAGATCTTAGAACCAGAGCAGCTTCAAATCGAGCCTGACCTAACCTATGCAGAGTATCCGGCCAAGGTCCTTGACCAGAAAGAAAGGCATACCCGGTGCCAAATGGTCAAAATGTACAAGATTCTCTGGAGGAACCACACGGAGGATGAAGCAACGTGGGAAACAAAAGAGTACTTGAACAAGCACTTCCCCGATTTTCTTCCCAGCCAAGGAGGTAAAGGCTACACACCCCCACCGGTTACTTCTACATCCAAATCTCGGGACGAGATTCTTCTTAAGGGGGGTAGGCTGTAACGGCCTCAGATAAAAAAATCCTTCGCGTTAATCTTAATCCGAGTCCCTGATCCCCTGTCTCAATTTCCAAGCCTAAGTGTTCCACCTCCAGAGCTCCCGACCCCTTCGATCCGATCGCTCGCCGTGGTCTCCCCAGTTCCGACCCCGCCGACCCCTAACCCACCGTCGGATCTTTCTAAGCCATCCCACAGCATCACCCTTCAGTTCGAGCCGTGGACCACCAAGACTGACCGGTGGGCCCACGAGATCTTTTCCCCCAGATCTCCCGCGACAGGCGCACTCGAGTTGCATGCCCGCTTCATAGTTCCCCAGCCGCGTGGCTCAACTCCTCCGACGCCCGCTACTCCGCCTCGTCGCCGGCCCACGACCGGATGGATTCTCGCGCCCCCTTCCCCAATTGCGGCGGAAGCTCCTCTGCTACCCTTTCTGCAGCACCTCGCCGCCCGCGCCCATCATCACATCGCCAGATCCTGACCGCAGAGCCCGATGCCGCCCGTCTTTTCCGTCACCTCACCACAGTCACGCCACCCCGGTCCTCGCTACGCAACGATTCCTCCTCCGCCAACCCAGACCGCGGCAGCGACAGCTCCTTTCCCCGCCCTGTCAGAAGCCACCCTGACAATCTGTTGCTCCGCGCTCGCCCGCGCGACCACAACCGCCTGTCTTCTCACCTGTGCGCCCTCGTTTCTAGCACCATTTTCTCGGTCACTTCCATCAGATCCACCGCACGACGACGCCCACCTCCGCCAAATCTCAACCACCGGCAAACCTGCGCCTGCGCCGCCCTGACGTCGGTGCCCAATGACCGCCGGTGTCATCCCCGAAGTCCTGCTCCACCGCCCTCGTCGCTCAATCGCCGCCCGGGCAGAGCACTCCATCGCTTCTTCCCCGGCCTTCGCGCCGCTCCCCCTTTCCTCTTCCGCGCAGCTATAAAATGGGATGCCGGAGTCCCGCCGGAGTTCCCCTTTGCCTTCGCTGCCATCTCTCCTGCTCCCTGTTCGAGCTCACAGCACCACCACCTAAGTCTGAGGAACTCTCCTCTCTGCTCAAACACCACCTTTTTTCCAAATCCGCCAGCCACTGTTTTCAGTGCTACCCAAGAGCTTGCTTGTGATCCACAAGAAGCACCGCTGCCGCCGGAACACTGCCGGACATCCTCGCCACTGTCCCAAGCCCCTTAGTCCTTCCGCCCAAGCCTTCTTTGAAAGACGAAGGTAGGCTGCCAACCCTTGTTCGCCTCGTCCGACCCCTCCTATCCGCCCGACCCCGGTTCCGTCTCGCCCGACCCTGTTTGTTCCGCCGACCCTTCTCCGCCTCGCCCGAGGGCTCGGCTGTACCTTTTTCTTTGAACCGAGGGTGTATGTGTAAAACTTGGGGACTTTTCAGCGTTAAGTCTGAGGACCCCTAGCACATCTATTCCTCTACATTAAGGGCCAAATCATAAGTTCCTCCCCCCTCCGACCCTTACATCTTGATCTCCATCAACTCCATCGAACCTCCCCACCCTCGTGTAACTTGCCGCAAGTTTCTGGGCTTAAACTTGCAAGTGTTGCTGTTGAAATAACCGTCTATGCTAACCAATACATTGCATTCGTGTAGAGCTGCATCTCGCCGACGGCTACTACGAGCTGCATCCGGCGCCAGAAGACGACGGTGTAGCTGAGCTCCTGCTTCCAGAAGCCGAAGCTGCCCAAGAAGACGAGCAGTTCCCTTCCTCCTTGCTCGAAGGCTAGCCCCGGATGCATGATTCCCCTACGTTTTACCAGACTTGCGCATGCCTTCTTAACATGCTTGTGCATTTATGTATAGGAGTTGTTTGGAACCATAGATGCATAACTTAGCTCTCTTGATCTGAACACTAGCTGTTGGACCGAGTAGATGCCTTGCTTAAATAGGAAACGGTAAAAGCCGAGTGATTCCCTATCACTCGCGAGTTGTAGGAGTTGGATGTCTACCCTTCTGTTACAACTATAAGGACGATGGATGGGGTAGGGTTTTGGGGTAACTCTTTTGTGGTCGGTTGATCGCCCCGTCTGTCTATGAAACTTGCTAAGGCCCGACAGTGGTGGTGTTCGTGATCAAGTGTTTGAAAGTACTAATCTCATACCTAGTATGGGATGGGGAAGCCTAGTACCTTATTGAACTAGGGCGTGGCTTATACCCCTGTTGTCCCTGGAACGAGGTTCCCATGGTGCATCATGTGGGTACAAGTGCGGTCACAGTACGGCAGAGGCCGGGACTGTGGAGCATTGCATGCCAAGGGAAGTTTGGACCTGACACGCGCCTGGGAATCGATGGGGACGGCCGACACAGGAAGCGGCCCTTGTGGTGCGTAGATGTCGTGAGATTAGGTTTGCTATGCATGGTTAAGAAACTCGAATCGATTCGTCTGCCTCTCACAGTTTGAGACTACTTGATCGCTATGTCACCCTGAGTAAATAAGGAATCTGATGATGACATGGTCGTGTTGATTGTGTATATACCTTTGGTTGGTTCTATGCTTGCTTAGAATAGGTTGCAAACTTGGATCGGATAATGAACTTAGAACCGGAGCTAAAACTTGAAAGTAGGGATACACTTAGCGCTTTTGGCAAACAAACCCCTCAGCCAAAAAGCCTTGCATGTCTAGAAGAGGTAGTTTAGCGCGCTCCCTGTCGGTTAAGTCTTGTTGAGCTTAGTAGCTCAGCCTCGCTGTGGCTCTTCTTTTTCAGGTGAAGTTGCTGCCCCTGAGCCTCCTTTTGCTGGCACTTGGCCGCCCCAACTCCCTCCGGGTTGGACGATTAAGTGGGATCCCTCCTCGGACGGTGAGGAGAGGGATCATTGACGTCCCGGTTGGCCTCACCAGGGATGTCCGACCCCGACGAGTTCGCTTCCGCTAGTTGCTTTACCTTTTGTTGTTGTTTTTCTACTGAACCTTGTAAAACTCTGATGTTGTTTTTACGGCCAAACTAAATGGTTAATTTGTTAACTCAGTGGACTTGTTGTATTCTCTGGAACCGCTCACCTTCGTGTGGGTTTGCTATTCGGTACTGTTCAAGTGGTTAAATCGGATGAAATCCGATGGCACTTCGTGTTCACTCGGTTTAGGCATGAGCGTCGAGTGTCATGCGGCTAAATCATGTTTAACCAAGCAAATCTGAAGTGGATCCGCCACACCCTGCCCTCCTAAAAATACTTGGGGGGCGGGATTACTAGTCGGTTACAAGGTAGGAGTCATAGTATGATGACATGATATGAGTCCTAGTAGGATTATAGAGGAATCCTAGTAGGAGTCCGTCTTCTTCCTTCCTTGCGGGTACTGGGGATCTATCCTCGACACACAGATCTGCAATGGGCGGCGAGAATGGCACATTGTAGTAGTGAAGGGAGTAGTAGGAGATACAATCAGGTCAGTCCCCTGTTTTGTGCCGCTACTTCCCCTTTCGTCAAAGGGAAGGGGATTTCTGGAATTGGGGATTTCGGTTGAAGGCAGTAGATTCCAATTTCATCCTACCCTTATGTTTGCATTCCGATTGGTTTTAGAAGTTGATAGGCTATAGTTTATGAAGTGCAAAACTAAACATTGATTTCAAGTTATAATGACATTTATGAAGCATCCGAGTATTCCATCATCTTCTTCCGTTGGTAGCTACTGCTTGGAGACATCTTCCTGCAACACTACCCATTGGCATCCTGAAAACAAGTGCGATCATGGGTTGAGAGCTGTGGTGAAGTATTCTTGAACCTTTCTAACCCTGGCCGCCTGTTTGCTTGCTGCCCAAAGGAAATGGCTACCTACTTCATAGAGATTTTGTTTCTGTGGTTTCATGTTACTGTTGTCAACGGCGATTTATAAAGAGCCATTTAATTTGTAGGAAGAAAAAAAGCAATGTGGTTACATGATCTGGGTTGATCTAGAATGGGATGATAGGGCCTTTTGTGTTCTGATGAAGCTTATAAAGAAGAAGGTGCAAGTTGAAGAGGATGCAAAGAAGTGGGAGGAAGAATTAAGAAAAGCTAACTGTGAGCTTAGAGAGATTAGGAATGAGCTCAAGACGGTGCGGCAACAACTTTAGAAGGCTACTACCAAGCTTAAATCAATTGGGAATTATAGGCACAATGTCAAACTCGCGCGCATGCTGCTTGCTTTATTTGTTGTTTGTTGCGGGATTGATGCTTGGTGGCAAGGCTAATTAAGTAGATGGTTCAGAGGTGGGATGGTGCTCTTATATTTGGTAGCTAATGGTACTTAGAGTGAAAGTACCATAGGATTGCCTTATGTTTCTGAACATTTTCCTCATGATGCATTCTGCAAGTGTCACTTTGGTTATGTTGCCTTATGTTTCTGAAAATTGTGCCAATGATGTACTGTCACTTTTGCCAATCTCATTGCATGATTTCATTTTGTTGTTCCAAGAGTGCGACATCAACAAATAAAAATGAAACCATGGATGAAACTCTAGGTCTGCTTGGTTGTCTTGCCCAAGTTTGCCTACTAGCCTTGCTTGCCAAGACTTGGCAAGGCAATCCTTGCTATGTGGCAGTTGCTATCCACCACTACACTACTCAAATGTTTTCAACTAACTCCACACTCATAACATTTTAGTCTGGTCTATTCACTTTTCTAACAACAGAATTTATGTCTAGCTTTGCCAAGAATCATAACCAGTTGCATTCAGATCGAGAGGCGCCGGTTGCCTAGCTTCCCAGGGAAGCCGGTGCAGCTTCCCAGGAAAGGTGAGGAACTCCTTATTTAATCACCTTCTGAACCTCACTATTCCTTCTTTGCTGTCACGCGCCTCCCGGTGCCTGTTCATTGCCTCTGCCAACATCTCCCCCAATGGATGGCACCGTTCCTTGCGTCCCTCGCGTCTGAGCCGAAGCGACACAATGGTCATCCTTGACGCTCTCCCTCCCACCGTCCCTGCTGGCCACCATGATGGTGGGGAGATGTGGCGACTGCGGCACGATGAAGGTGTCGCAGTGGAGGATTGGCCCGATGGGGCCCCGCACGCTCTACAGCACCTGCGGGGGTTGTCACTGGTTAGCCAGAGAGCGGTGGGGGAAGCCCCGATGCCGCTGCTAGAATACCGCGACCCCCGTCTCCCACGAGACGCCGTCACCACCTGAAGCTGGTGTGTAGTGGGTGGAGTGCCCTAGAGGCCAGGATGAACACGTGTGGGTCCCGTGGCTAGCCGCTCGGCCACTAATGTTAAGTATGTCCACCGCATTGACTGTCCCAGTGAGCGAGGGGGTCCTGCTGGACCCATTCCTGCTCTACGGGCCGGCGTCGCCCATGATTTCTTGCTCTATGAATCTAGTAGGGAAATTCCCTGTTTTCTAGTCCGAGGATCGATCCCCTATTTTCCTGCTATGTTTGCTCTATGATGGGACATCGGCAAGAATCTGTTCATCTTTCTTGGTGCTTTGGTTTTCTCTGGTCATGATGTTGTGTCATAGCCTGCCATGCCATGTCTTATCATGTGATTTTTTTATTCTTATACCACCACACCGCATTGCGGCAAAAAAGTCAATGTTTTCCATTGAATGTTCATGAACGGACTCTCTTGTACTGTGCACTAGCAACAACGGCTATCTTGTCTTGTGTATTTAGAAACTAATGACTATCTTCCCTCATCGATTTTTTGAGTGGTTGAAAACCAATATGTGATAAAAAGTTTAGTCCATCCTATTTAGTTTTCCGATAATGAATCATACATATGTACCTCACGTAGAATCGCTATTTCTGATCATTGTGTTGATGATGTATTGTCACTTTGCCAATCAAATTGCATGATTTCATTTTGCTGTTTCCAAGAGTTCCAAGCTTTTCCTAGGGAGATTAATTAGATTGTTTATGTTTGCTATGTTGTTCTCCTACTCACATAGCTTGAGAGGTCAAGATGGATTGAATTTTATGTTTCATTAATGTGATTGTAGTTGGAATATTGCATTGATTTTTTAAGGTTGAAAATCAATATGAGACAAACATTAACAAATAATGTAATCATATTTGGCTCTCTCTCAAAACCAAGGAAATTCTTGCTCACCTTGCCAAAATTCAAACCATTTTTCCAACAAAGCATCAAACATTTTGGTCCGTATTATTCACTTTTCCTCTAACAGATCATATGTCTATACATATTTTTCCCAAAAATTGTAACAAATTCTAATTTGTACCTGACGATTAATGTGGCAACCGTCCACGTTCCAGTGCCGTGTAATGTCACATCCTCCACATCCATGCAGCTGATCTTCCTTTGTTCTCGTGTAGGTATGGTTACTTAAAACCAATTTATGCTATTCCCTCATTTAATTCCCAATGGGTCGTTCTCCTACTCATAGGCCTTTAGAAACCAAGATGGATCGAATTTTATGTTTCATTTAATGAGAATGGAGTTGGAATGGTGCATCCATTTTTTTAAAGATTGAAAATCAATATGGGATGATTATTAATAAAAAATGTGATCCTATTTGGCTATCTCTCAAAAGCAAGGAAATCCTTGCTCAGCTTACCAAAATTTAGATCAAGAATCTTTTTTCCCAATAAAGGATTGCAAATGTTAGTACGTCCTATTCAATTTTCCGAGAACGGATCATATGTCTGATTGATGCTTATATAATGCATAAGAAGAACATACAAATATTTCTTGCATGGATTACAAAAGGATTAAGGTATCATAAAAGTTCACATAACATCTTCATGATTTATCTTGTAGTGAGAGCACTAATAGAAAATGATTAAGGTTGCATCTTCTCCTTCTGTGATGATTCCATTGTGTTGAGTTGGCATTGGACGTCGGTCGTTAGAACCTCCAATGCCCTGACGAACACCGGCAGCTCGTCCATCCCGAGAGCTTCCACATCTACCTCTCACTTGTTCTGTTTCCCGGCGCTCGTCTGAGCCGCTAAGATCTTCGACCATGCGGCAGCTTGATACGCCCTTTCCGCCTCAGCTAAGAAAGTGGTCTCCTCCGCCTCCCACTTCATTCCATCAACCCTGGCCGTGGCCTTCCCTGTCATTTCAGAACAAGCTGGAGACGGCAAGCTATGGATCTCGGGAAGGTAGGTGCAGAGGACGGAGTCGGCGTTGGGTGCTCTGTAGGATTTGGGCTCACCGGTGGGGGAGAGAATGTGACGATGGTGACGTGGGTGCCGAACTCCTGGAAGAGATCTTTTCCCATAGTGAAGAGTGTGTTGGGGCGCTCTGAGAAGCTTGTCTGGCTTTGAGCCATGCTGGTGGATTTGGTCATGAGGACAAGCAGCTCGTCGGGCGGTGGTGGAGATTGGAAAGATGCGGGGAAGAGATCAGAGGCAGCAAACAACAGGGGATTTCTTTTGTGCCTTAAATAGGGAGCAGAGTATAGAGGACTATCAGCTTATATAAGAAGATACACAACGTAAGTTCCTCTATTCTGAAATAGTAATCAACAAACCATGACCGTTCTTATTAGATCGCATTCTTAAGTATACATACATGATACATCCCCACAGATCCACACTCATACAGTGGCATAGGCGCGCACACACACAACAACGGAACCATACAATTTTAAATACTAAACTGGTGCATTGTCACTAGGCACTGACAGGCTAAAAACACTGATCCAGATGATACAAATAAAGTCATCTCTGTTACACGAAAGTGTCACAACATGTAGATGCAATGCATCAGACACGGACATGGCAACGAGGAGCAATGGACACGGTCATGGAGATGGATATGACATAAGATTATTCTAGCATACCAGGGATAGCAACAAAACGAGGTTCGCTCCGAAGATAGTCCTCCAATGCACGATGCCTAGCCCTCGAGTCCAAGGTAACATGACCCGAGCGACCAATGCTAGAAGCATGCTGCACGATGTCATGAATACGTCACGTCCAGTGGGCAAGAAAGTAGTAAGGGCACACAAAGCGACCATTGTGAAGCATATGAGTGTAACTGTGGTTTGGCAGCCAAGCGAACTCAAATTTCTTCAACTCCTCTGTTTCATCCTCATCCGCTTCTTCCATGTCGTACAAATCATATGGATCAACGAAGCTTGGCTGCTGCGGAGGTGGCACAACATCAAAGTTGCCTGCTCCATTCGCTTGACCAGTCATCCTCCAACAGAGACTTACCAACAGAACTAAAAATAATAGGCAATGACCACAAGAAATGATGGTAACCTATAAATAAGATGCGAAAGCTATGAGCTCACCTCTCATAGGGCGCAGAACCAAGTAGGTTGCCTAGCACAACCACTAAACAATGCGTGTAAGATGAAGAGCTGATGAGCAAAGACCTTGGGGGCATGCCTATTTATTGAAGCACCATGACCGATCAACAACGTAGTGCACCTTCTCCTAGCTCACGCCTCACGAGAGTACAGTAGCCATGAAAATACGTGGGATGCTCAGAATACGCAAACCTACACTGATCAGGAATCCTGCCACAAGTATAGGGTGGAATATGCAGGATTTCCTTCACGGGTAGGCATGCGAAATATTCGGTCAGTACATGAGTGCTCTTTGGTCCGGATAAAAAAAGGAAAATCCTAACATCCACATGAGTTAAAAAAACAGATGCGTAGGCATTATAGTTGGAGAAAGTAGTTGTTCCCCTTTGTGGTCAGCGACTAGAAATGCACCCAGGTTCACTGAAGCGTGGGCCTCTTCCAGATATTCATCTCCCACCTAGGTTGTATGCAAGATGAAACGCACCTAGCTTCGCTAACAAATGGGTCCGATAAGAGTGCACAATCTTGTCAGTTACCCCGCAGCAAGTGCAGCTTACTAAATTTTCATTTCGCACCCAGGAACTTGAAAGCGGGATCTTCAAATTCTGTATACCGTTGCCTCCCCCCAAATAATAAAAACATGGCTACCATAGTGCCCCTCCAAACTCCCGCCTTGTATTTCCAAAATTAGCACTCTCCTCTCTGCTGGCTCTAAAGTCCAACTAGATCTGCGATGGCGACTGACCTCGGCGGCCGCAAGGTACCTCAGCGGTGGCAGCAAGCTCCATGGGTGGCAGGCATCAAGGTGCGGCACGGTCGGCGGCACTCTTGGAGGAACATCTCAGTGTCCTTGCAACGGATGCACCCTTGCTTGTGCAATTGAGCAATTGAGTGAGGATGTCACGCAAGCACCGGCTGCCCCAACGAACCATGCGCCAATGCAACTTCGAGCTCCAAGAGTGAGAATCTCATTTATTTTCTCTATAGTCCCCTCCAATTTGCTAGATCTACATCTGCTTCACCGGAGAGCACTCAGCTCAACTTTATTTATGTATGGAGCGGAGTCTAGTGATGACTAGATGTGGTCACGGTCCTATGCTGCTGGAGTATTTCTTTAGAGAAAAGTAAATATCTTGGTGTGTTGTCTTAGATTTGAGATCCTTCTCTTACCTTGGCCACTCTAGATCTATCTGCAAGGCTGGCATCTACATTTCTATGGTCATGGTATATTATGTTCCTTATATCTAAGACAACAGACCAAATACTTATTATGCAGGGCCTAGTATCACATTCCTGCATTGCTGAAATTCAATCATATGTCATGGTATATAACTAAACAAGTGATTATCATGCTCCTATATTCTTTACTTTATTCAGTTGCTTTGTTTAAGATTGAAGTTTGACTTCTGCTCCTTTCACTTGTAGGCTGAAATATTGAAAATAATCCTTGGGGTTGTAGTACCAAATTCTAGTCCTGATGATCTGCAGTCAAGTACCTTCCTTGATTATGTGACTGTGCAGCCAACCTCAGCTACAAGCTCAAGATCTGAAGTTTCTTTGGGAGGGCTACAAGAAGCTGCAGAACTAAGACAACAAGTAGTTGAATATGAGCAAATGTTGAGTGACTTGAAGATGAAGGCGCAAGCTTCAGATGTAGCAATGAAAATGTAGTCTAAGGAGATTGAGAATTTGAAGAATGCAGTATGCAGAACTAAGACAACAAGTTGTTTTACATGAGGAAATGTTGAGCGACTTGAAGATGAAGGCACAAGCTTCAGATGCAGCAATGAAAATGCAGTCTAAGGAGATTGAGAGTTTGAAGAAAGCAGTAAGAGAAACTGAGTACCTCCTTCGTCAACTGCTAAACTTCAGAGGGTAAGGTCAATGTGTTTCTTAGACATCTGCTCATATCCTCCCAGCTGCTTGTGCTGGTTTGTGAGTATTGTGGTTTTTGTTTAATGTGTTTCTAGGCTAGCTTTGTTCTTGGTCAGAGAGATATCATGTGTAGTGGTTTTTGTGATCTCATAGGGACAATATGCTTGTGCTTGTTCTTTGGTCATGAGTAATAATGTGTGAAGTGTGATGAGAAACATTTATTTGTATGCGTGGTATGGAAAGATTATTTGTGATGCCAATTATCGAAGTGAATTGTATGTAATATTAAATTAGATTATATTTCAATTAAGCGCTACCTAGGCTACAACCGAAAATAACTGGACCCAAAATTTCATAGGCTCACCCCTATCGGCCTATTATTTTATGGTGCATAAGAAAAGTTATGACGTCAGCAATTGTTCAGCTAAATCCATTAAGAAATTGGCCTAAACAAAGTTATGATGTTAGCATATGTTGCGTTTGATCCAACAAGAATTGGACCTAAATCAAGTTATGACGTCAACAATTATTAGGCTCGGTCCAAGAAGAATTGAGCCTAAATAAATCTATGACAGCAACAATTATTGGACTCGGCACAACAAGTTGGGCCTAAATCAATCTATGATGATGGTCCAACAAGAATGGGGCCTAATTCAATCTATGACGAAACAGTTCGTCACAACCGTCATGCCACATCAAACTGTGGTCCGACGTGGCATGCTATATAGGAGCCAGTTTATGACGACATGTGGGATGAATTTTCATTCATCATTGTCTTACTAACGCACTGAAATAAGGAACATCACTGGTCACGATTTATGATGCTCGACTAATGACGAAGGGTTTTCATCACTCTCGTGTCATAAATCACAATTTATGACGCAAAAAACGGATTTATGACACTTTTTGGTTCGTCACTAGTTAGAAGATTTCTTGTAGTGATCCCGCGGGAGCGGTCGAGGTGACGGCGGTGGTGGAGCAGCGGGCAGGGCGGCAATGGTGGAGAATAGGAAGGGGCCACGGCGGGGAGGAGCGGCGGAGAGGTAGGCAAAGAGGGAGAAGGGGAGGGTAGGTGGCGGCTGAGAGCAGGGAAAGAGAGAGAGAGAGAGCGGCGGCAGGGAGGAGAGAAGCAGTTAGGTTTCAGCTACAGCAGGAAGTTTTTGAAAATTGCCTTGCGGGGTTTTTTTGTAAAAATGACAGCTTGGCATCCAAATAATTTTAGTACGAGGGTTAATTTGAAAAATATATGCATGCGGTTACTGTGCAGGTTGAGCGAGCTGGTCTAAGTTGCGAATCTTAGAACAGCGGAGGGTTTTTTTTGCAAAATAGCCAAAGCCAACGCCACACATCCCTGTTTTGGGTGGAACACCACCAATGGGCAATGAACTTTAATCAAGCTGAATTCAGTTGTACATAGCTGATCTTTCTTGTAGGATGCAATATGCATTACTTGCTCCTGTGTCCTGTCTTCGGTGGGTACGTTTTGTAGTGCTTACTAGTCTAGAACCAAAGAATGAACTGAAATGAAAATTGGTACAGAAACATACGTCATGACTACAAGGTGATATTCCCTTTACAGATTGGTTGCATTGTCTTCCCATTACTTGTATAGGTCCAGGGAGAAATGTCACTTATTCTTTATTGATTATTTAATCCTTCCTCACTGTCCTGTGAAAAACCTCGTAGCTGTGTAATATGTTAACCTTGGTCAGTTATATTTCCATTTGAGTTTTTTAGCTGAATTGAGTGCCCAATAGGCAATTCTTACATCTTTTTGCAAAACTCTATGCTGATATGAAACTGTTCTTGTGGAAGAAGTGTATCTTGATGCTAATATTTTTGTTTCATTTGGAACCATGCGTGTTGGTATTTTTGAACCAACAATGCAATATATGAAATCAAGCACTGTTCTCAAACACAGCAGCTAATTTTCTTGTCCATGAGTTCTTCACAACCCTTTATTTCCAAGATGGAATATATCCCATCCCAGGCGCTTGATATGCTCTCTAAAATCTTTCCTCTTTTTGTAGCTTGTTTGTAGTGATATAAGTCCTTCATTTGATTTTCTAGACATAATCAATTTAACTTTTATTATACATTCTTGCCTAATGGGGGCACTTCTTTTAAAACACACACATTAGAGAGAATGGAGAGGTATCCTTGAGGCCTATTTGAGTAGATACATTTCGGGAATCATTTTGCACCGGCAGTCAAGGGGTCATGGCCAAGCGCCCATTTAGTTTCCATATTTTAAACTACTTTGGAGGTCCTCTTACAAACATTAATTGGTGGATTTCCACCTATTTCTGATTCTCTATGGTAGCTGATTCTTTGAGAGAAGTAATTCTATGGCTGAAAGTAATTCTCTGAGACAAACTTTATGAAAAGATTCAGTTTGAGAAGTGAATCAAGAGAAGTTAGGGTGTGTTTGGTTTGGTGGTCGAACTGGGTTCGACCCCCATCGACCCCCGTTTGTTTGGAAATGCATTTGGGTTGGGTCGGATCCAGGAGGGAATATTCCTCCTAGATGCGGGTCGAATACATCCGCCCAAAACGAGCGGACGCACTTGACCCACATGGACGCCGTCCTCTCCGTTCGTGCGCGCCCCACCTCCCCACCCTCACGTCCGCCTCGGCCGACGCCTCCTTCTCCTCTGGTCATGGCGGCGACGGCCCTAGCTTCTAGGACGACGACATCGTGGTGTGGCCCGTCTCCGTCGCGCCCGCGCATGAGCCTGGGGCTCCTAGAAGAGAGCGCAGCTGGGCGAGCCCGGGAGGCGGCGGCGGTGGCGGGGCGAGCCCGGGAGCCCGGGTTGAAGTGGAGAAGAAGGTTGGATAAAAAAAATTATAGTGGATGACATGTGGAACCCACGTACAACAGTTACAAATGGTGTTAAAATGACATCCAATCGACCCATCTCAACCCTTTCAACCAAACACAAGATGGGTTGGACCCAACCCACAAAGGTGGAACAGAGCCAACCCATTCTACTTAGTCCCAAAACCAAACACATGCTTAGTTTTTTCAGCTCCCAGCACTTTAGTTCATTCCAGAGAATGATTTCACAGAACCAACATAAAATCACTTCTCTCTAAAAAATTATTTGGCGGAGCTCCTAGATTCAGCCTAAAAACTGCTGTGCCAAACAGTCCCTAAGGTGATGCATTTGTCTACTGATCTTGGTTGAGTTATGTGAGTATGCAATTGCTGAATTTCATATGACACATAATTTATATGGGCATGAAAGGGAACATATCTAATGTGAGAACTCTTTCGGTCTAGGACCTTATGTAGAAGAAATTAGGAGCTGAGAATTTTATCTACATAAGCATAATTAATGAAGTCTGCATGGCATTACAAGTTCATGACTTAATTATGTGCTTACTGAAAACTATGCTGTTTTTCGGACTAGGCACTTTAGTCTTGAACTCTTGATGAGCTACCTTGGGAATACTATTTCATAGATCTAGGTTTGACAGGGTCAAAAGTGAAAACTTCAAAGTAATGTACCAAACTAAACCTTTATCCTTTGGTCCTTATTGCTCAGTAGCTCTTTTTTATCGAACACTGCTCAGTAGCTCTTCAAAGTCCTAATTTAATATCCTATTTTCTCTGGTCATGTTTTATGCATTCTGTATGCATGTTATGTTCAGTCCTGGCAGAGTTAAAATCCTCACTGATGCTTCACCATGATGCCTGCATATATTTATGCCATGTTGAAAATTTTCCGTGAAAAAGATTCAAAGGCCTATTTTCCGGCATAAAAATGTGTACAAGACTACAAGGAGTTATTATTAGGCTCTACAATGTTAGTTTCCTTAAGACAATTACTATTTTCATACACATGAGTATGCCACGTAGATTGCTTCCTATATTACATTTGGCCAGAATGTTTGGGCAATTTGCCATTGTATTGATTTATACTGGACATGTTCGTTATTTAGCTCCGTGTCACCATTTGTTTTTGTTTCTGAATGCAGGCTGTTTCAGCAGGATATCTCCACGTATTGCTGATGCTTCTTTGTGATCAATCAAGTCGAGTCATGCTGTTGCTTTTGTCAGGATTCAGAAACCTTTCATTTAATTATTCTGCTGAAAGTAACTGAAATTATTCAGTTAGTCGTCTCTGCATATTGTTGCTGCTTGATCCAATATTTACTGACAGAAAGAGGTGGACCACCGTCGATGTATTGTTGCCAAGCTGTTGGATTTGCTATAGTAGCTTTGCAGTAGTCGTTTGTTGTTTCTCTTGAATAGATGTTGCTGATTTTTTGTGTTGCTTCAGGTAAACAGTTCCTGTAATATGGCCATGATGATTTCTGCTACTTAAGTAACAGTATTGATTACGCCACAAATATGCTTCTGATTTAGCGATGCCATAAGTCTACTTAATAATTATCATCTTTTGGTTATTTAGTTTGCATTACCAAATACTGTTGTAGCGTTACACATGTCTTACACTAGTCAAAGTAAAGTTCCCAGTAATAATCCAGCTCGTGTTCCATCAGCCTAGCCTCCCAGACCTGAGTTCCCTTCTTCCTCTAGCAAAGTTTATCATCTAAACCCAAATTCATATCATTTTAACATATCTTGAATTATTAAACTAAGCTTTTGAACGGGAATAACTTACCAAAATATTTCTATTGTAGATAAACATCTTTATCCATGACGTCAACATGGCAACACATGATCAATGATGTACACTCCACGTCATACATGGCAAAACATGATCGGTGATGTACACTCCACATGCCATTGATGTTTCAAAATTCCAATTGGACCTTCATTAGCTATGCCATATCTCGTCGAACGTGAACAGCTATCATCCATCGTTGTCACTTCATTCAATCAATAGTGTTACAAAACTTGACACTCCCAGGTGCAATACAGATATTATTTGCACCTATAAACTGTATATATGCTAACTTGTTGCCTGCAAAAACCAACCAAAAACCCAGAATTTCTGGATCTGGTTCTGATAGGCTTATCATGTGTACATTACTTTGCTCTCCTCCATAGTCCCTATGACTTGAATTGAAATGCCAGACATATTTCCCCTAATGAAAATTTTCTTTTGATTGACCTGATCATTATTCCTTGGTTAAGTCTACTCAACACTGATGCTATGCAACAATCGGGAATGCTACCAATTTGTGCAACTTTCACATCTTTCATGCTAATGGGAGAGATGAGCTGAACACTCGGTCCTTTGCCTTGACTGCCTGAGATATAAAAGGAAAAAGAAGAATCATTGACTGACCCAGACTCTGGAATAAACCACAAAATTGACTTAGGCCCCGTTTGGATGTTTGGATCCTTGTAATTGAATTCCATTCTAATAATCATAATTTAGACACAAATTAATTAATCTAATATAGTTGTATGTGGAATATAATTGTATATTATTGTTAGCCATGTGGGAGAGATACTTTTGTGCTGCACTTCTGCTATAGAAAAGTGAGTCGAAGAGCGTGCTATAAGTTGCAGATTACAAACATAACATGAGGATCCATAGAATCAATTTCCATCTCCTACCCCTATGAATTTAAGATAGGCTTATATCTAAACTTTGGAAAGTTGTGGAATGCCACATTCCGAAACAAATAGCCTACTCCATCGGGTAGATTCCAATTCCTTCGAAATGAAAGGGATCCAAATAGGACCTTATGTAGTGTTTGGCAGATTTGCTCTACTTACCTCCTTGTCCCACTGTATGGACCACGAGATAAACACAAGAAAAAGTAGCTTGGTAACGCTTCCGCTGACAATGCCGAGCCAAAGGCCCTATCGAGGGAAAAGCAGTTTCAGAGTTCAGAGGTGCAAGGTTGTGGTTGTGGAGAAAATATTGAGCAGATGTGGATATTATGGTACCATTCCATTCAGATGGAAGATAAACGCAAGTAGCACAGCCATTGGGATGCCTAACAAGTAGAATGCGCCGAGATTTACAGCTGCCCCAACCTTTTGCTTTCCACAGCCTGTGAGGACCCCTGGCAAGTATATGGCAATCATACAAATTAGCACCAAGTACAAGCTCAGAGTTAACATTCTGCAGCATTTAGATTCATATATGAGTTGTTCAGTGAAATCCACCTGAAAGAGAGCTATGAAGCCCATCTATGAAGAAAGATATCCCGAGAATTGGCAACATTTTTGCAATGTAAGTCACAATTTCATTCTCATTGCTGTACATATATCCCCAAACATTCCGTAGCAGGGTCATGGTCAAGGATATAACCAATCCTTCTGATAATGCCATGTACATGACGACCTTTGTTGCCGTCTTTGCAGCCTGATGCTGCCCAGCACCAAGCTCATTGGAAACACGTGTGCTGTGGAGAAGGAACATTATAATCTGTCAACTATGTCGACAAGAAATTGTGCATAGACAAAAGAAAGAAAAAAAAACAGATCGTGAAGTGGTATCTGAGGAGGTTACCTTATGGAATAAGTGAGCCCCAATGGTATCATGTAGAGCAGAGCACCAGTATTTAGGCTGTAAAATAGGTTGATTAAAAAATTAATTAGCGACAGTAAACTAAAGTAGAAAAAAACATATATGAAGTGCAAAAGCTTGTTCTTTGTAAAGCCACGCACATCACTAGAGCACAATGCATACCAAATTGACAGCACTGAAGTTTCAAGCTGAGGATTTGGCAGAAGTCCAGACAGCAGCACAAGGACTTCAAACGACCACCACTCCAAGCTGTAGCAAGATAGAAAATTTATGTCAAACGTTATTATTAGAATATGTAAAGAATTGAATAACGTTGTTGAACAAAAGGTTTCCAGACCAGATCATCATCGCAGATGGCAAGGCAAGCTCAGTGAACCGGCACAAGTCCTTAAATGCCTCCCTGGAGAAGCCATTCCATGTTTCCTTGCACGCGCTGGACAGCCTCACGTACAGCGCCAGTATCACCAGGTTGATGGCGTAGGAGATGGCGTTGCTGAGCGCGGCGCCCTTGCTGCCCATGCCGGCCTTGTACACGAGCGCCCAGCACACGAGCAAGTGGCAGAGCGCGGTGGCGCCGGAGCTCGCCGTGACGGGCAGGACGACGCTCTGCGTCTGCAGGAAGCGGACGTGGCACTGCAGCGGGACGTAGGCGGCGAGGGACGGGATGAGCCAGCGTGCGTACGCGCCGGCCTCCGCGGCGATCTCCGGGTCCTGGCGAAGGAAGAGCAGGATGCGGCCAGCGTACGCCCAGACGAGCGCGATGGGGACGCAGGCGAGGCCCAGCACCACCATCGCGCGCTGCTTGTAGACGCCGAGCAGGTGGTGCTGCCGCGCGCCGAACGCCTGCCCGCAGAGCGTGTCCAGCGCGGTGGCCATCCCGGTCTGCGGCAAAAAAAAAAAAGAAGTAATAAGAAAAAGAGATGGCAAAAATCAGAACCACGCGGGGGCAGGGGAGGAGGAAGTTAAGAGATGTCGATCGGGGGGCGTACGAGGAGGCTGTAGCCCGTGACATTGGCGAGCGATGTGGCGAGGGAGGCGCCGGCGAGGGGGAGCTCGCCGAGGTGGCCGACGAACATGACGGAGGCCATGTTGACGACGTTCTGCAGCACGCAGCTGGCGACGATCGGCCCGG
Organism: Setaria italica; assembly: GCF_000263155.2. NCBI lineage: Eukaryota > Viridiplantae > Streptophyta > Magnoliopsida > Poales > Poaceae > Setaria > Setaria italica. The sequence goes on along the minus strand of NC_028458.1, from coordinate 24,470,232 downwards.
CCAGCCGGAGCAGCCGCTTGGCCTCCTCCGCTGTGCCCTGCGGCCGCGGCGAGAGAAGCGGCTCGTAGACGGCCGCGCCCAGCTTGTTGTCCATCAGTCCGACGACCTGATCCCCGATCTGCGCCGGCGCCGCGCTCGCGTATCGATCGAGGGTTCCTCCTTCCTCGCCCGATAAAAGGAGCGTTTTTAATGGGGAGGACGGAGTGGGATTGTGACTCGGGTGATTGGAGATGCGGCGGCGCGGCAGATTTTTCTTTTGTCTTGGCCTCCTCGGTTGGATTTCGGCGCGCGAGACGAAGATGATTGAAGGTTTGACCGATGTCCTGGATTGGGGATGGGAAGGCGGCTAGGGTTAAGGTAATGATAATTCATCAGGAACGCTAATTGGTCCCCGTTGCCGTCCGATTGTCATAGGAGGAATAGGTATGCATATATTCCTCCGCTCGCTCTGCCCGGCACGCCTGAGAGTGTTCGGTACAGATTGATGATTGATGTGGCTGTTCGGCAGCTGCAGCTGTAGCAGCCTGCCAGCAGGCTGCAGCCAGGCAGCAGCGGCTGCAGTAAGAGAAGCTAGACTTATTCACATTCAATCATTTAAAAAATGGTGGGAATCAAAAACTGAAATTAAATTGTAAGCATGTACAATTTGCATAATGCACAAAATAAATGACATGCAAGTTGCACTCACACATAGTTAGAATATTTCGGTGCTACAATAGTTGACAACAATAGCAAATTTAGGTGGAGCCTCAGGTCACAACAAAGTTCAGTCAATGCTACCTCAGTTCATAGCAAGAAGATCAGTGCTTTCTCAAGTCACAATAAATAGAAATTGATAGGTTACATTCGTAACAACAAAGTAGCCATATTGAGAGAATGTCTCCATTATGTCAACCCATAAAGTCCAGCTGCAATCCAATCATGTACTGTGGAAATATTATCACCAGATGTAGCCTTAAACCAATGTGATGCTAGTTCATTTTGTTCACCCGTCCTATTAAGGTACGTGTCGGAACCAAACATGTCCGCCACGTACATACTGGGTTCATTGTTGTCCAAAGTAAAATTATGTAGTGCAAACCATGCCACGATAATCTTTGATTTCTTCTCCATAGTATACAACGGTATCCCTCATAGAATTTGCCATTTATTCTTCAACACCCCAAAAGAGCATTCCACAACATTTCGAAGACAAGAAAAACTTCATTTAAACTTTCAGGACCTTTGACATCAAACTCCTTCAAATGATACCTGCTATTGCGATATGGTGCCATATAACCCTCACGTATTGGGTAACCACAATCCAACAAGTAGTACTTACCTACAGGTCAACATTCAGGTACAATAATTTAGATATGGCAAGCCCATATGTTAGTTACTATATGGCATACAATCAAAATATGCTGACCTGGTTACTATATGGCATACAGTTAAGAATGTAATCTAATCAATGCAAACCATATAGTCTAGCCACAATCTAATTCACGGACTTTACTAATATCGTCGTTGGCAGTTGCGGTTAACCAATCTGATGCAGGGTCATTTTCATCACCAGTCCTAATAAGGTAGGTGCCATGACCAAATATGTTGGTAGCAACCATTCCAGGTTCATTGTTGTCCAATGCAAAATTGTGTAGCGAAAAGCATGCAACAATAATCTTTGATTGCTTCTCCATAGTATATAACGGTATCCCTCTTAGAATCTGCCACTTATTCTTTAGCACTCCAAAAGACCATTCCACAATATTCCGAAGGCACGAATGATGGTAGTTAAAAATTTCATTCAAATTCTTAGGACCTTTGGCATTAAACTCCAATAAATGGTACCTGCCCTTGTGATATGGCGCCATGTAACCCTCACACAGTGGGTAACCAGAATCCACCAAATAGTACTTTCCTACAGATCAACATTGGTATAGATAGAGCAATTTAGAATGGCAGCCCCATATGTTAGTTACTATAAACCTTACAGACAGAATAAGCTCACCTTGGGGTGGATGAGGGAAATGCTCAGCCTGGTTTAAAACCACGCTCAAAACAGCAATGTCATGGACAACACCCTTCTTACCCGTAGTGACAAATGTGAATCTCATGCTCATGTCACAAACGGTCAAGACATTCTGGCTGGTGAACCCCTTTCTATTGATAAAATCATTATGTGCATGCTCAGGGACTGACACCAGAAGGTGGGTTCCATCTATAGCTCCTATACACCATCAAAATATGGTGAGAATTGATGCAGCTTAGGATGCACACATCTGAACAATGGATTCGTTTGCCTAATAATAGTACATGAAAAAGAGATTACGACATCTAACACTTCACCGAACTTCCGACTCACGGTGTCTAGTGACCTATGGAATCTATCTAGCATCTGTCTCTGGCATTGTCTTGTGCCACATGCCCATAGGAATATCCATAAGGCGTCAACTAAATCACATTATCATGTGGATTTTATCCCATGGTTGGACACTAAGATTGAATGCAACAACTGGAATGCAGATGGAAATTTTTGTAGCACTTCTTACTATGAGCAAGGTTAATAGCAACCCATTGACGGCCAGTCAACTCCTGCAAGTGCAAGGGACCATCTTGCACTCCACATTCACTTGAGGTAGACCATGCATACGCAGCTAACACACCAATGGTTGCACCCCTATCCCACCAGGTAGACCACTCATCGCTCAACCTTGCTGGTGAGGTGCTGGTGTTGCTCAAATTTTTCAGAGCTTGACATTCTGCAAAATGAAGAACATAGATCAACCATGTTCAAACCATAACAGAAGCAATTAGAAGACACAAATGATGGGTCAGGTTTAGAACCTTAAATAGTTCCTCAATGGTCCCAGCTTCTTTCACCATAGCTGAATAGAGTCCATTTAGTCAGTATTACAGAACTATAACAGAAATGTTTGTTTGCCTCATTCTCCTATAAGTCAGAAATAGGAAATATGTAAGCATCAGGGCAATCCGAGGTCACCTCATTCAAAGCAGTAGGTAAATGATAGGAAGCAGTAATTATGAGAAAAAAGTAGTTACCTCAATTCGGACTGCCCACCATTCATCATCGCAATCGATGGTGTGGGTACTATTGTTCCACCCGGTACCACTCTTGTCCTTCAATTTTCTCCAATCCTTGTACTACCTCTTAAAGGCATTAAATTTGTTCTGAATATTTTCTGCCCGTCTGTTGAGGTTGTGCCAACCTAGCTTGGTTAGGCCCTTTTTGTTGTAGTCGAGCTTATTCTTCTCATCAATGTAGAGGTCCAAGAATATTTTTTGTAGTGTTATCATCCCAGTTGGCACAGCCTGCATCCATCTGTGTGCAAGTTTGAATTATATGCCTTCCTAAATACAAGGTTTATATGCCACACACGCAGTAGCAATGGCAACATGCAAGATAAGAAGCAACATTTATCAAATGCGCACAAATGAGATGGAACTGATGCTTGCCTTGTTGTGCATGCGTCTTGCAGGAGTTGTACGCAAGTTGTAGTGACAGGCTTCAGGTGGAGACCATGATGATGTAGAGGAGTGTGCCAGTGCTACCGCCTTTGTTAGGTACCCGTGTGTCTAGATAACTCTACTGTGCCACTGATACATGGAAAATTAAAAATATCACTGGTACATGGAACATTAAAAATATCAATAAGCAAGACCAATGAAGTGTAGAAGTTAACTAATATATTAAGCTTCTCTTGAGTTACTGAAAAATTGCATTCATATTATAGAGTAATGTACTTCACTTTGAATACTAATATATGCAGTTCAGATGAGGCTGCACGATGCATCATATATGACAGTTATAAGAATGAACATGATATTAGTAACCAGAAGCACAGGATTTTGGACATTCGACAGAGCATCCATGCCGATTCTTTTGCAAGTATTTATATAAAATAAAGATAAAGGTTTTGCAAGTATGCATTGATAATCCCATTCCATCTCTCCGTATTACCTTTTGCAGGCATGTTTTCTTACTATTTTTGTTTTAGATTACTTTTCTTGGTAAACGTGATTAGACTTGTTTTAATCCACATAAAACCATGCTAGGGCATCATGTTAAGTTTTGTTAATTAACCCTTGATAGTTTTTTCTTAATCTCAAAGTCATGTATTAGCATATTCTCAGTAGTTTCTCACCAAGTCACCGCCATCTAACACAATCTTCTTGTTTGTTTAACATCTCGAGTTGTAGAACTCTGGACAACATACCGAAACAAAACAAGAGATAAATACGATATAGCAGATTGATAACCCCGAGAAACACCAATGAAATTGATACATATGCTACGGCACACACTGAAATTTCCTTGGTCTGCATGGGGAATACATCAGACACACTAGCTGATACCTCGCTGAATGCGGACACTCAGGCCAATAATAGGAAGGGAAAGCCACGAGCCCACGACGATTCTCCGGCCTGCCTACAAACTCCAGGATTTTGGACATTCGACAGAGCATCCATGCCAATTCTTTAGGCAATCAAAGGGACACAAGATCTTACCCCAGCTTATGGGTCAGACGCACGAAATCAATAGCATAAGCAATGCAAATTGGGAACAGAGAGGTTTCGAGATTGGAGGGATACTTACATTGGCGGGCCAGCTCGATCTGCACGGAATGAGTAGTGGGTGGAGTTGCGGCTGTCCAAGGTCGACGCCGAGATCCCGTCACCAGCAGGGAACGGCTTGAGGAGGCGCCGAGAAACCCTACCTTCGACTCCTAGCACCGGTGACCTTCACAAGGGGTGGAGGCATCGGGCGGCAGCCAGCCTGGAAACCCTACCTTCGACTCCCACCAGCGACCTTCACGGGGCGAGGCTCGTGATGGGAAGAAGATAAGATGGGAACGGGATGATGGATAACGGAGAGATAGAGGGCTTATCAGAACAGCCTAGGCCTGCAGCTGTTCGGCTGGCGTGCTGGCTGTTGTTGTTTGGGCCACAGCCGAACGGATGGGCTGTACAGCCACAGCTGCAGCCGCCCAAAAATCAGAAGCGAACAGGCCATGACGTGTGAACCCGACGGACTGTCCTGGTGCAGGACCCCAAGACCAGGAGTTCTGATGATGGCGCAAATGCAAACGAGATTTGATTTTTGACGAAACTATATAGGCATTATGTAACGCCCATAAAATTTATCAACTCAAATTACTCGCTAAAAACTCATTTAAAATTTTTTCCCGACCGTCGAGCTTCCGAGAAATCTTTTCCTTCCCGTCGGACCCGCCGTCTCGACCTCCGGCGTCGTCAACCCTCTTTTTCCGCTCCCTGTAATTTTCACCGCGTGCCCGTCAAATCCATCATGCGTGCCGGTCAAATCCCGTAATTTCCGCCGTCTTCCTTCCTTCTCTTTTTCCCTTCTTCTTTTTCCCCTCCTTTTCCCCCTTTTTCTTTTCTTCTTTTCCTTTCTCCTTCTTCCTTCTCTTTCTTCCTCCTTCCTTCTTCCTCCTTCCTCTCTCTCCTTTGTTTTCCCCCGCATCTCCTTTTCCTCCTGGCGCCAGGCGCCCGGCACCACCTGCCTGGCGCCATCCGCCTGCGCCTCCTCTGCTCCTGGCCGCCTGCTGCCGGGGCGCCGCGCACGCGCGCCGGGCCCACGCGCGTTGGCCCGTGTGCCGCGCCGGGCCGCACGCCTGGCCGCGCCGCACCCGGCCCCGCTCGCACCCGCGCCGTGCCGCTCGTCCCGCGCCAGCCCGCCAGACCCGTCGCAGCCCTGTGCGCCGCGCCGCCCGCCACCCACCGCACGCCGCCCCTCCTGGCGTGCCTTCCCACGTGGTCGCCGCCCCTGTGCCCCCTCGATGACCGAGCCACCACGCCATCCACGCGCACATCCACTCTGGCACGCCACCGGCCGGAAAAGTTCGGCTGCCATCAAGTTGCCGGCCCCGCCGCCTCGTGCGCCGTCGCCCTTCCCGCCGCCTATAAAAGGGGGGCGAGCCCCTACCGCCTCCCCACACCACCGGCACCACCCTCCGAGCTCGCCCAACCCTCCTCTTCCCACCTCCCTATGCCAACCGCCGCCGCTGCCTGAAGCTCCGCCGCCGCCTCCTTGCCCGCCGCCGGCCCCCTAGCTCCAGCCACCAATTGCCCGAGGTGACCCCTCAAAAGGATCCCCCACACTCTCCTCCCCCTCCCCCGCCGCTCAGCCTCGCCGCCGGCAACCCAAGCCAGCCAGCCTGCCGCCGGCCGTACCCTCCCTCCACCTCTATACCGAGCCAAAAGAAAGAAGAAAGGATAAATCCCCCCCTTTCGATCGAACCCTCTAGTTTCCTATATTCACAAATAAGCCCTTCCACCTTTTAGAAATATTTACAAATAAGTCCCTAGTTTCTCGCGCTTTAGTCCTAAAACCTTGTTTAAGCCCCTAACACTCCTTTAACACGTCATTTCATGTGCCAAACTTCCTCCAATTGATCCCAAATTCGACCACGGCCTCCTCCCATATATTTCCGCCGAGGCATATCCAAATTTCATGAAAATACACCTCCTACCTATTTTCCGTTTACATTCTCTGTTCGGAGCTCAACAGGTAAAATCTTATTTCCTTTTATTTATTGTGTGCTTGTTTGTGTGTGCCGTAGATCGCGGAGTACCCGAGGAGGAGTTCGACCACGAGCCTGAGCCCGAGGACCAGTACTGCGAGTAGAAGCTCCCGGAGGGCTTTGAGAACGGCAAGTCCAATCTCACCCTTTGATGCATATTTAATACCTAGTTTTCCAAACACAACCTATTGGCCTGTTTTATAAAGTGCATATTGTTTTATTGCAAGACATGGTTGGATAGCCACCCCTTGATTGTTATGATTATTCCTTGTTGTCCTATATTTATCTCTAAATATGAGTTGCTCTGCTCAGATGATAAATACTGCTAGAATGCTTAGGAACTCGTTACTCAACTTCAATCATGATTACAATGGTTTATTTAGAGAATAAATGTGTGCGTGTTTTCAAATGAGAAAATGGGTTTTCGGGTGTAAAGAGAGGTGATGCATAGATGAGATGGATGGGTGTTTCTTGTGTGAAATGCCAGAATGTGGGCTCGTACCTTAGTGGTTGAGCAAGGTTGGGAGTATCCATCTTGTCATGGTTAAGGACCGAGTTGATGTGTCATCTTGCCTAATTCAACCATCGTGCAACCACTCGACCATTGTATGGGCAACAGCTTAGCATGAACCCCACTAGCTAAACTGCTAGGCTTCAGGTGTGCTGGTGAGCAATGGGGGCCCATGGAAAAGGAGTAAGCTCTTGGTGACTTAGGTCCCGGTTCTGGCCTCGTGAATGGGTCGTTAACCCCTTGGGTGCTTCTGTGTTGACTAGTCAGTTTTGGCTGAGGTGGGTAATGGCTTTGTTAGGATCCGCACTGGCACTAAGGTGATCGTGCTGCGGTACCCTACTTGTGGGAAAAGTGTACAACCTCTGCAGAGTTAAAACCAATCCGGGTAGCTGTGTCCATGACATTGGACGAGTTACGGCTTGGTCACATAACTAGCATTTGGAGATGGTTGGTTTTTATGGTGTGTGTTGGATTTTCGAAGTGTCCGGCAGCTGTGCCGTGCGCTACGGCGGACGGGGAGTCCGATAGCGATAAAACTTGGATCCTTTGTGTAGGATCAACCTCACTTAATGTTTCGGTTACTAAAGAAAATACCTTGCGAAAACTCTTTTGAAAATGAACCCTTGCATGTGTTAAAAATCTAGCTTTATTGCAAATGAACCTTAACCTTATCCTTGTCATATCCTGTGCATTTTCTTGCTATATCCCCCTCTGTAGATGGGGTTGGACTTGTTGAGTACTTTTGTACTCACCCCTGTTTTGTTGCTTCAGAGGAGGATCCGGACTACGTTGCCGAGGATCTCGAGTAGGAGGTTGCGTCTGCACCCAACGCTGCCTGCGGTGTTGGCCCTTTTGCAGGATGCTTCCGCTGACGAATAGTTCTGATTGCAACCCGGAGTCCGACTGGACTGCAACTTGGATTTGTATTGTTATCGCTTTAGTTTTACTTTGGGTGTGGCTTGCCCGCCCGCTCCTTCAGGAGCTGTACAGTTTCTGAACTATCTGTTGAATAAATGTGTTATCAGCCTCCTGGGACTGATAATTGGATCACATTTAGTCTCTACTTGTGTGGGGATGCTTCACATTATAGATCGTGCATACGTATACAGGGACGTCATATTTGCAGGTAATCGATGCAAAAATTGCATTCCATCCTGCAACTTGCACACCATGTATAATTGGCTCTCAAAGAGAGTAGTAATTATTGAATTGGTCATCTTTGTCTCAAAGTCTCAATGATGAATTCTGCTGGTGTTACTGGATATGATGCACTTGGGCCTTTTGCACACCAGCTCATTCTAGCAAGCAACTTCAAGTTTGCAACTTGACTAAATCCGGGTGATAAGGATTACACAACAGCATCAGCATGAACATAATCTACTAAATTAGGGACCCTTGATTTAAGGAAAATAATTACCTCTCCGAATTTACTTGACCCCACGCACCCTGCTCCTAATTCATTCCATTCAACCTCAGTTTGGTGGATTCGACTTTTACCAATGCAATGATAGAATGCACTCAAATCCATGACCGATTCAAGCCCTATATTCTTGGATCTGGTACTTCTTCTCCGCACCATAATGCTTCTGTTGTTCTCGTAGGATGATGCCCGAATTCCCCATTGATGAGATGTACATCCTAAGGCAGGTTTGACTACAGTGCGGCAACAGTTGGTGAACTGTGGTTCAAGCCCCGTCTTCAAGACACAAAGTATGAGCAAGCATCACATACCTTCCCCAACCGCGTGTCGAGCTCCAACGCCCAGCAGAGTGGAAGCGACTCCGACACCTCCTGTGGTGACCCTTCCCATGGGATCTCCTACGCATCGAAGGTATACTTCCTCAACTTCTCCAAGTTTGTATATCTAGATTGTGGTCAAGGTTGTCTATGTCTAGGTATTGTTTGATGTGATGATGTTGTATTTTAGCTAGATTTAGTTGTTTGTAAACTAGCAATGGCTGATATGGGTGCTAATGTGTAATCATTGGTATGCTAATTGTGATGGATTTGTTGTTAATTGTGCAATTGTTAGTTTAAGTGAAATTGTGCAAATACTATATTGCAACCTATGTGGACTTGTTTATGATGGTTTTTCAGTGATTTGTGATGAAATTTGAATTACAAGATTTTTTGTAGTGTAATTGTGAATAAAGATTGCACATTGATATAAATTTGTGTCACCAACTGCTTTTGAGGTTGTAATTCAGTGCGTAAATCCCTGATGCGACTCTGAAGACGGATTGAACCGACCTAGGCACCATCAGAGAACTCAAGTTCCACCACAGGAAGCATACCATACTCATGTCCTGCTTGCAAGGGAAAAACACAAGACACAGGTACTTCGTGCTCCCTGAGAACGTATCAATATGAACTACTGCTTTAAATTCAAGATATTCTAATGTGTAACCTTGCATAGGCTGATTTTATAATGTTCACTTGTTTGTTGTGGTAGCGTGAAGAAGACAACAAATAACCTGAAAAGGTTCAGGACCCCATGCATGGACTGTCATTCACCCTCTGCCGCTACAAGAACCAAACTTACTGAAGGTCAGGTGCGAATCTAGCGTGGGAGGGGGAGGGCTCAAGCCGCCCTGTCGGTGCTAGAAGCATGGAGGCCTCTAGCATTCCCCTTGAAATTTTAGCCATGGATGCACTTGAGTGAAAGAGAGGGTGATTGTTATCAGTTTAGGGTGCGGCTACAAAGAGAGAAAGGAAGAAAATGCCTTGCTGTCCGCCCACATCCAGGAACAAGTCAAATATATAAGTTATAAATAGTGAGCTTGACAAACACATGCAGACGAGGGGAGATAGAAAGGTGCAGAGGACATATGTACAGACAAATCTTTAAGGTAGAGGAAAACATATGAGGTCAGGCGGAGGCAACGTCTTTGATTAGGCACATGCAGTGAGTTGCACTAATCACTAAACCCGATCAGTAGTGGTGGATGCAGCCAATAAACCTAGGACGAGCTCCTTCTTCATGCTCTTTCTTCCTTCCCTTCTCTTCTTCCTTGTCAAAAATCATGGAATGGCTAAAGAGGGCTCCACTGTCCGAGAGGTGTGTGTGTGTGGGGGGGGGGGGGGGGGGGTTTTGACCCCCCCCCTCCCCGCCGCTAGATCCACCCCTGCCGGTCAGATGTATAGTTAACCATGAAAGGAGAGCAAGGATGTGGAAATAGGAGATATAATGAGGCCTCAGGATCGTATGAGCTAGATGAAGACCCACTTGCCAAGGCGATTGGAGAAATGAAGAGAATGATATGCTTATATCTCCACATGCAATGGCAGAAACACAAACTCAAAAATTACCTTGTTAAGAAGAACCAATAGTGCTAACATTTTCAAATTTTGAACTTTTAGTATGTAGAAATTTGCATAGCTTAAGGGGGAGGGGGCTTGGCCCCTACATCCCCCCTCCGGCATTGCTCGTATGCATGAATTGTAGGAAACTGAAACTGATGCCAACACCTTACACGTACCAAGTGGATTCCATTAGCGTATGCGTAGCTAATAGCTATACAGGTAATATACTTATACCCCAATTAGTAGTAGGCGAGTCAGTAGTACGTGCTGCTATGTAAGTGTAATGTGGTTGCACCTAGCTACATATATCCCATTACATTACATTCTCTTTCGGTTTTCATGTTTTCCATGTTGAGATTCTTGTGTCCAAAGTAAAATATGATAGGGAGGAGCCCCACAAACCCTTTTGGCATAACATATATTAAATGTTAGTTATCCGAGCCAACAACAAATTATGGGTTCTCGAATAACAGGGATGCAATATTTGAATTGTTAAGTAAATTTCACACCCTAAAATATTCAATTTTGTGATGTGAGTAGGATGCAGAAACTAATACAATGATTTCCCTTAATTCTAAAATTTCTCAACTTTTATTCACTTGACAAGGAAAATTAGTATAGAGAAATAATTGTATGTTTTTAAATTAAATGAATATGACTTAAGGTTGTTTTACATGTGTTGCATTCATTGTTGGGATAGATCCATAGTACCCGCAAGGAAGGAAGAAGACAGAATCCTACTAGGATTTCTCTGTAATCGTACTACGCCTCCTCCTTGTAACCGACTAGTAATCTCGTCCTCGGATTATATAAAGGAGGGCAGGGTGATAGGAAACCGCTAAGGTTGATTCCCAATCTTTTGATGAGAGGCGTGGGATAACTTGATTGGTCGATGGAGACGACGTTCATGGTCTGGCTACAGCCTTCCAAGCTGCGCCTTAGCAACCGATAGACCAACTCCAATGGCTGCCGCGATGTTGTGGAGCGCGTCACCCGACCACTAGGGCACTCGTCCTGCAAGCAATCGAAGAACTAGCAAGAACAAGCATAACAAGTACTGAATTTACTAGATGAAGATGAAGGTTTTAATCTCAATCTCAAAAAGGTGGGGTTCCGAAGACAAGAAGACGGGCGACTGATCCAGCACGCGCGCTTACAAGTAAGTAGCGAGAGCTAAACTTGATCTAAACAAAATCCAACTATTCTTGGTGATGGCTAAGGGGTATATGAAAGTGGAAGGATGACCACCAGGGTGTTGGGGTCGTGCTCCAACCCTAGGATGTGTCCCTAATAGACCCGACTTGATATACGGCCCACTGGGTCAAATTAAAGTGATGCAGCACCTTTGGATAGAAAACCTCTTGGTAGTAATTCAGTAATTGTGTCCGCCTCAGACCATATATGGACTTGATTCTAGATCGATATGAAAATAGACTTCGTAACGAATCCATGAAGTACTTGAACACCCCAATCCAAGTGCGTATGCGATCGTGGTGACCATCACAAGTTGGTATTGTCCTGGAGTCCGAATCCAGTCTGCGGGAGTCCTTTTCTCTTTCAATCTTCTCCCTGGTTCCTAACCAAAACAAGAGTGCATGGGTCTCCATGGTCTAAATATGATCGACAGGAACTCAAGAGTGAACTTACTTGATGATTAAGTTGACGAACACATACGCGAGTAATAGAACCAGAAACTGGTACTTGTGCCGGTGTAGAAACTAGTATTCATCTCAGCGTGGATGTATCGTTGGTGTTGATGTCCTCATCATCCTCCCATTGTTGCATTTGAGTCGTCCTCAACTCAAGCTCTTCTTCCCCCAAATATGGCTTTAAATCTGCAATATTAAATATGGGACTAACCCCAAAATCTGCAGGCAGATCGAGCTTATATGCATTATCATTAATTTTCTCTTACACTTTAAATGGTCCATCAGCCCTAGGCATCAATTTAGACTTTCTCAATTCAGAAAACTTATCCATTCTCAAGTGCAACCAAACTAAATCGCCAGGTTCAAATATTAGTTCCTTTCTACCTTTATCACCAGCAAACTTATATTTAGCATTTATACGCTCTATGTTTTCTTTAGTTGTTTCATGCAATTTTAACATCAATTCAGCATGCTTAATAGCATCAAAATTTAGTTTTTCAGAAGATGGCAAAGGCATCAAATCAATAGGAGCACGAGCCAAGAAACCATATACAATATGAAATAGGCACATCTTTGTAGTAGAATGCAACGAACGATTATAAGAAAATTCAATATGAGGCAAACAATCTTCCAACATCTTAATGTTATTTTTAAAATAGCCCTTAACATAGTAGACAAAGTTCTATTGAAGTTATAGCCCTTAACATAGTAGATAAAGTTCTATTGACAACTTCAGTTTGACCATTAGTTTGGGGATGACATGTAGTAGAAGATAAAAGCTTAGTTCCCAGTTTTCCCCATAAAGTCTTCCAAAAATGACTAAGAAATTTAGCATCACGATCAGAAACAATTGTGTTAGGCACACCATGCAAACAAACAATTTCTTGAAAGAACAAATCAGCAATATGAGTAACATCATAAGTTTTATGATAGGGTATGAAATGTGCCATCTTAGAAAATCCATCAACAACCACAAACACAATATCACATCCCTTCGTAGTCCTTGGCAAACCCAACACAAAATCCATAGAAATATCTTCCCAAGGAGCTCTAGGAACAAGTAGAGACAAATACAAACCGTGTGGCTTTAACCGTGACTTAGCCTTTTGACATATCGTGCAACGAGCAACAAATCTCTCCACATCTCTTCTCATCTTTGGCCAAAAGAAATGACCAGCAAGTATGTCCTCCGTTTTCTTGACTCCAAAATGCCCTATCAAGCCAGCTCCATGCACTTCCTGCAGCAACAACAAACGAACGGAGCTAGCTGGAGTGCATAACTTGTTAGCTCTAAATACAAACCCATCACTAACGATGAATTTGTTCCATCCTTTCCCTTCTTTACAATGCAACAACATATCTTTAAAATTAGCATCATTAACATATTGGTCTTTAATTGTTTCTAATCAAAATATTTTGTAATCAAGTTGATTCCGCAAGGTGTATCTCTTAGACAAAGCATCAGCAATAATATTCTCTTTCCCTTTCTTATGCTTAATAACATAAGGAAAAGATTCAATAAATTCAACCCACTTAGCATGTCTACGGTTCAATTTCCCTTGACTATGAATATGCTTCAAAGATTCATGATCAGAATGAATAACAAACTATTTGGACCACAAGTAATGCTGCTATGTTTCTAATGTGCGAACAAGAGCATACAATTCCTTATCATGAGTAGAATAATTCAAAACAAGCCCACTCAATTTTTCACTAAAATACGCAACAGGTTTGCCTTCTTGTAACAAAACACCACCCAATCCAATTCCACTAGCATCACATTCAAGCTCAAAAGTCTTATTAAAATCAGGAAGTTGGAGGAGAGGTGCATATGTCAACTTATCTTTCAGCATGTTGAAGGAGTTCTCTTGTACTTTGCCCCAACTAAAAGGCATGCCCTTCTTCGTAAGCTCATTCAAAGGTGCAGCAATGGTGTTGAAGTCCTTCACAAAACGACGATAGAAACCAGCAAGTACTAGGAAACTCCGCACTTGTGTGATAGTCTTTGGTATAGGCCATCCCTGTATAGCTTCTACCTTCTCTTGATCAACCTCAATTTCTTGTGGAGTCACAACATAGCCAAGAAAAGATACTTGATCGGTGCAAAAGGTGCACTTCTCAAGATTACCAAATAAACGTGCATCTCGTAAAGCATTAAAAATAGCATGTAAGTGATCAAGATGTTCATCCATAGATTAGCTATAAATCAATATATCATCAAAATAGACCACAATAAATTTTCCAATGAAAGCATGCAGAACCTTGTTCATTAATCTCATGAAAGTACTAGGTGCATTAGTTAACCTAAAAGGCATGACTAACCACTCATATAAACCAAATTTAGTTTTAAAAGCAATTTTCCATTCATCTCCTAATTTCATACGAATCTGGTGGTACCCACTACGCAAATCAACTTTGGAAAACACAACAGCACCACTAAGTTCATCAAGCATATCATCCAAACGTGGAATAGGGTGTCGATATCAAATGGTGATATTATTGATAGCTCTACAATCAACACACATACGCCATGTTACAACTTTCTTAGGCACTAAAATAACCGGAACATCACAAGGACTAAGAGACTCACGCACATAACCTTTGTCGAGTAGTTCTTGCACTTGTCATTGAATTTCTTTCGTTTCTTCCGGATTTGTCCTCTATGGCACACGGTTTGGCAAAGATACACCAGATAAGATCAATTTGGTGCTCAATCCACATCAGAATACTCCTGCAAAATGTTAGCAACAACAGGTGGCAAAGAATGCTGCATGTCGTGAACTGAAATCAAAGCATCCTTGCATACCAAAGTATAGTCAACAGAAGTGGAAGCAACCAATTCATTAATATAAAATTTAATAGCAAGCAAGCAATGTCCTTTCAATCTTATCTTATCTTTCTTACTACTAACAGATTTGGTATTTTTATCGCTCTCAGTTTTAGTTTTCTTAGCTTTAGCAACATCATCACACACAATAGCTTCAGGAGACATAGGAAGGAAAACAATTTTCTTATCATGGTGTATGAGAGAATACTGATTTGATCTACCATGATGCACACAATCTGTATCAAATTGCCATGGTCTACCTAGCAGAATATGACAAGCTTCCATAGGAACAACATGACATTCAATAATGTCATGTTATGATCCAATAGCAAAATTAATTTGCACTAGTCTCGTTACCTTAACCTTACCACTATTGTTGAGCCATCGAATGTGACATGGATGAGGGTGCAGTTTGGTTGTAAGTGCAAGCTTTTCCACCATATCGCTGCTAGCCAAGTTGTTGCAGCTACCTCCATCAATTATCAAATGGCACGAACGCTCTTTAATGACACACTTTGTTTGGAACAGTGTATGCCAATGATTTTGCTCCGCCTTCTCCATTTGTGCGCTAAGGACACGCTGCATAATGAGGCTCTCATAATGATCTACATCCTTTGCACCAATCTGCTCTTCTGGTTGTTCCTCACTACCTGTATGGTCGGCAGCAAGCAAAGAAAGTGTATCTTCATCAAAATCACTAGCAGAGGAATACCTACCATTTTCTTTGACCACCAAAACACGCTTGCTAGGACAGTCACGCTACACGTGTCCAAAGCCTTTGCATAGATGGGACTGAACATCTCTTGTTCTACCCATGGATGCAACCGAAGAGGTACTAGTGTCTGGTTTCTGGGCAATCTTGGTTGCTGAATTGGTGGGAGTTGCATGTTGCTTGTCGCTGGAGGGAGGGGGTGTGCCGGCCGACTCGGGGAAGGAGAGGGTGGAGGTGCATGTCCGATCAAAGAGGTAGTCGTGTGCGGCTGCCATGATATAGATTTTCCTACAGAAATTTTAGTCTTGGTACTAGCACGTCTTCTCTACACTTCGCTTTCAGGTTTACAAGCAAGATAAAACAAATGGGTTACGTTAGTATAATCTTTATAAGCAAGGATGTCCTGAATTTCACAATTTAAACCACCCAAAGATCTAGCCATAGCAGGTTCCTCATGCTCCTCTAAGTTACATCACAATATACCCAATTGTAATTCGTGATAATATTCTTCTACACTTTTAGTACCTTGTCTTAATTGTTGCAACCTATTTAACAGATCATGTGTATAGTAAGAAGGAACAAATCTAGCTCGCATGACATGTTTCAAAGCATCCCAAGTTTGTGGCATGTTATTAGGATTTTTCTTGCCATGTTCTATCCACCAAACAGAAGCAAAATCAGTAAACTCACTAGTAGCAGCCCTAACACATGTATTTTCAAGGAATTCATGACATGCAAAGTTCTGATCAACAGCAATTTCCCAAGTAATGTATGCATCAGGATCATATTTTCCATCAAAAGGAGGTATCTTAAATTTTATCTTACTGAAAGCATCATCATTATTATGTAGCTCACGTCATCGGTAACCACCCATACCTCTACGATTAGTGCGTAGCCGTCGGCGATCATGAGCATCTTGGTCATCTTGTTCAGTATCAGCAACATAATCATCCCAATTGTCCTCGACACGCTCATCCTTCTTATTTTCTCCATCACACCCATTTGTGGTTTTGGCAAGCATCTCATCAAAGTGCCTCAAAATAGCAGCAAGGCTTTTAACAATACGAGTAACTGACATCTCCAACCCTATAAGCTTGGTGTTGGTGGCAAGTTGCGTGGCCTCCAACTGCCCAATCTTCTCATTCGTCACCTGCAAATCATTATCAAGCCCTTCCACGTGCCCCTTCATTAGATTTTCAAAATGTTGTATGATGCCTTGGTGCGGGGAGAACGCAACATATGCTGACTATCCTCTGATCCTGTCATGGTTAGAGAAACAAAGGCAACAAGAAAACAGGTGAAGAAATAAAAAACCCTACAACTATTAGGATGTAGCTACTGCAAGGCGCTCACTCTCAACTCATTACACAAGCTCTTACCAATTCTTACCTTGCTCAACAGGAGGGGACGACAACCAACAAGTCTGCAACCGTGGAATGAAGTGTATTGGTGCCTCAACAACAAGACTTGTCAAGCTGTAGTTGAAATATGTGGAGCTATAAGTGGGCTGAAGCAAGGAAGTACTAGCACCACGTTAGTTACAAAAGCAAGCTGAATAATCATTCAACGGTGGTACTGTGCTGGTCCTAGGCTAGACCGTGCTAGAGGCGCAAGCCTGGACACAAAGGAAGTCACAACATACCAACAAAAACAATGGAGAAGTAAAACGATTAGCCCCTTTTCTTCCTTTTTTTTGTTTCTTTCTTTCCTTTTCTTTTTCTATTTTTTTCTATTTTTTTCTTTTTTTCAGGGATCCTCAAAGCTAATTATATAAACAAAAAGACTTCACAAGAGTCACACACCACGCAAACTTTTTCCAAAAAGATAGGGGTATTCCGGTAAAAAAAAGAAAATGTGTATGCACAATGTGGAGGAGTCGAGTATAGGTATGGACTGTTGCTTCCTTTCTAGAACACTTCAATATATGTAGCACAAGAGCAAACAACAACAATATTTGGCAACACCACGCAGCAACTAATTCGGACTCAAAACTGATTCCAACTCGAATTTCAACACCACGTGGGATTCGGTCTCAAACAAACTCAGATTCCTACTAAGACTTGAACACAAAGATGTATTCAGATTTAGCAACCAGAAGGTTAATATGGTAGCACATGGTTGCGACTAGAATATGACAAGAACTCGAAACTCTAAATTACTAAAACTAAGACCAGCAACTCGACACAACCGATGCAACCAAAAACTCAACAAGCCCTAACTAAGCAATGCTAGCAAATGCTCACAAGGGTTTATTGGATTGAAGGTAAACTAATTTACTATTTTTTAGGCTTTTTTGGACTGTAGGAACATTAAAACAGTGAAGTATTGAAAGTCTCACCGATAAACCTTGCTCTGATTACCAACTGATAGGAACCCGCTAGGGTTGATTCCCGATCTTTCGATGAGAGGCATGGGATAACTTGATTGGTCGATGGAGACAACGTTCACGGCCCGAGTACAGACTTCCAAGATGCACCTTAGCAACTGATACACCACCTCCAATGGCTGTCGCGATCTTGTGGAGCGCGTCACCCGGCCACTAGGGCACTCGTCCTGCAAGCAATCGAAGAACTAGCAAGAACAAGTATAACAAGTACTGAATTTACTAGATGAAGATGAAGGTTTCAATCTCAATCTCAATCTCAATCTCAATAAGGTGGGGTTCCGAAGACAAGAAGACGGGCGACTGATCCAGCACGCACGCTTACAAGTAAGTAGCGAGAGCTAAACTTGATCTAAACAAAACCCAACTATTCTTGGTGATGGCTAACGGGTATATGAAGGTGAGAGGATGACCACCAGGGTGTTGGGGTCATAGTCCAACCCTAGGACGCATCGCTAATGGACCCGACTTGATACACGGCCCACTGGGCCAAATTAAAGTGACGCACCGTCTTTGGATAGAAAATCTCTTGGTAGTAATTCAGTCATTGCGTCCGCCTCAGACCAGATATGGACTTGATTCTGGATCCATATGAATATAGACTTCGTAACGAATCCATGAAGTACTTGAACGCCCCAATCCAAGTCCGTATGCGATCGTGGTGACCATCACAAGTTGGTGTTATCCTGGAGTCCGAATCCAGCCTGCGCGAGTCCTTTTCCCTTTCGGTCTTCTCCCTGGTTCCTAACCAAAACAAGAGTGCACACATCTCCATGGTCTAAATATCCTGGAGTTGGTGTTATCCTGGAGTCTGAATCCAGCCTGCGCGAGTCCTTTTCCCTTTCGGTCTTCTCCCTGGTTCCTAACCAAAACAAGAGTGCACACGTCTCCATGGTCTAAATATGATGGACAAGAACTCAAGAGTGAACTTACTTGATGATTAAGTTGACGAGCATGGACGCGCGTAATAGGACCAGAAACCGGTACTTGTGTCGGCGTAGAAACTGGTACTCATCTCGGCGTGGATGTATCGTTGGTGTTGATGTCCTCATCACAGTGGTCCCTAGATCAGTAGGAGAAGACCTCATAAAACCACAACAGAGGATCAAATTTATGGGACATTTGTGTTATTTCCCCTACTTTGAAGTGTTTTGTGATTTACTCTTTACTATTCACGAGTGAATGGTTAAAACAGGTGCAAATACGCAAAAACCAATGTCAAAATCGTGTTGATTTGTGAATAATGAAGGGCAAAATCATAAAGTTAAAAAACCAAGAGCAAAATCACAATTGCACTTCAAAGTAGGGGCAAGATCACGAGAAAACCAATCTTACCGTTACTAATTCGAGGCTCCTTTTGAAGCCTCCAGGTGAAGCCACCTAGGATACTAGGTGTACACTCTAGAAAAAGAGAGGAATACTAAAATTCTCACAAAAAAAGCAACATCTGACCATCACTCAGTAGACTCAAATCTTCATAGCCATTAGATCTATTATTTTTTTAAAAAAATTACCCACCTATGCCATTATGAAAATAGTCTAAAATAACCCCCTAAATCTTTATCTAAATTACCCGCATCTTCACTATGTAAAATAAACTAAAGTAACACCTTAATCTTTATCTAAATTACCCACTTATGCCATTATTAAAGTAATTTCAAAATAGCCCTCTAAATTTGTAACTAGATTGCCCATCACTAATACTTAAAAAATAACGTAAAGTAACCCCTTAAATTTACATTTGTATTACCCACATATGCCATTGTTAAAAATAACATGAGGTAACACTAAATTTGAATCCAAATCACCTCTATTAAAAATATACCTCAATATACACCAATATATGATTCTAAATTTTCTATGTTTATACACTATTGGCATAGAAAATAATAATTAAGGTATATATGCATGATGTGTGTCACCATTGATAAATATGTAGAGGATGTGATGAGAATATAGATTTTCATGTGACAAATATAGCTCAGACTTAGGGTCCATTAAATAAATTCAAGCTCATATCTGAGATGCAAAGTAATTATAAATGTGGATAATATTACAGAGTAATTACTTAATAAAGTCTATCATAATTGAATGAAGATAATAAGTATATATCTATATAAGTATTGTGTTAGAATATTTAAAGAATGAGAGAGAGAGCGCTCAAGGTAACATTTTCTATTGTTAGCTATGTGCCCTTATCTATTTACATATACTAGAGGGCCTAGTTTCCGAGCCTCCTCGTGAATCATGACCCCACGTGGGATCCACGTACGGTTCATGTGGGACCTAAGCGGGATCCACACACTATTTAGGTGGAACCCACGTGGGACCCACACAAGATCCAGGTGGGATCCGCACATATTGAATGGTGGGACCCACGATTCTATACTAAAGGGCCAATCGTAGCCCCATGCGGGACCTAGGTGTTGTTCAGGTTGGACCCTTGTGGGGCCCACGTATTATTTAGGTGAGATCCATGTGGGATCCACACACTATTCGGGTGGGACCCACGCATTCAGATAGGACCCACGTACGATTCAGGTGGGACCCACACATATTGTTTTGTGGGACCCACAGTTCTATTGAGTGGGTCCCATGATCTTTCAAAAAAAATTATCAATGGTGATTTTTTCCATTATTTGCAGTTATATTGTATGGAAAGTATACATATATTTAATTATTTCCTATATATCAAAAATAACTAAACTTTATATACTAAGTTCACATGTGGTAACCCTACTACTTTTTCAACTTTGCTTTCACTTCATAAACTCGCAAAATATAATTGAATTATTCATTCATTGCTAATTTTATCTTTTACCTCTACCAAAATCAATAATTAATGTAAGCCAATCTGTCATGTATATCTACTAACACCAAAAAGTTAGTGAATTCCTGAAGCATCCCCACATAAGTAGAGACTAAATGTGATACAAATATCAGTCCTGGGAGGCTGATAACACATTTATTCGACAGATAATTCAGTTACCGTACAACTCCCGAGGGAGTGGGCGTGAAAGCCACGCAGCGATAAGAAGCAAATAAACAACAGTGGCTAACCAAGCGACTGCCAAAAGACAACACTCGGGACTACACGGCAGCAGAAGCATCTTGTGAAGGCCAACACCACAGGCAGAGTTGGGTGCGGACACAACCTCCTACTCAAACTCCTCGGCGACGAAGTCCGGGTCTTCCTTTGTAGCAACGAAGAAAGGGTGAGTACAAAAGTACTCAACAAGTCCAACCCCATCCACGGAGGGGGATACAATCAAGTATATGCATAAGATATAACAAGGATAGGCTAAGGTTCATTTGTAATAAAGCCAGATTTTCATCACATGCACGGGTTTGATTTCAAAAGAGTGTTGCAAAGCTTTTCCTTTAGTAATCGAAACATGAGTGGGGTTGATCCTACACAAAGGATCGAAATTTTATTGCTATCGGACTCCCCGTCCGCCATAGCTCACGGTACAACTGTCGGACACTTCCAAATACCAACACACATGCCATGAAAACCATCCCTCCCCAAGTGCTAGTGATGTGACCAAGCCGTAACTCGTCCAATGCCGTGACACGGCTACTCGGATAGGTTTTAACTTTGCAGAGGTTGTACACTTTTCCCACAAGTAGGGTACCGCAGCACGATCACCTTAGTGCCAGTGAGGATCCTGACAAAGCCATTACCCACCTTAGCTAAGACTGAATAGCCAACACGAGAGCACCCAAGGGGTTAACGACCTATCCACGAGACCGTAACCGGGACATAAGTCACCAAGATCTTACTCCTTTTCCATGGGCTCCCGTTGCTCACCAGCACACCTGAAGACTAACAATTTAGCTAGTGGGATTTATGCTAAGCTGTTGCCCATACAACGGTCGAGTGGTTGCACGATGGTTGAATTAGGCAAAATGACACATCAACTCGGTCCTTAACCATGACAAGATGGATATCTCCCAACTTTGCTTAACCACTAAGGTACGAGCCCAACATTCTGCCATTTCACACAAGAAACACCCATCCATCTCATCTACACATTCCTTGCCTTTGAACCCAGAAACCCATTTTCCCATTTGAAAACACTCACACATTTGTTCTCTAAATAAACCATTGTAATCATGATTGAAGTTGAGTAACGGGTTCCTAAGAATTCTAGCAGTAATTATCATCTAAATAGAGTAAGTCATATTTAGAGATAAATATAGGGCAACAAGGAATATTGATAGCAATCAAGGGGTGGCTATCCAACCATGTCTCACAATAAAACAATATGCACTTTTATAAAATAGGCCAATAGGTTGTGTTTGAAAAACTAGGAATTGAATATGCATCAAAGGGTGAGATTGGACTTGCCGTCCTCAAAGCCTTCCGGGAGTTCTGACTCGTGCTGCTGGTCCTCAGGCTCGGGCTCGCAGTCAAACTCCTCCTCTTGCACCTCCTCGGGTACTCCGCGATCTATGGCACACACAAACGGGCACACAAATAAATAAAAGAAAATAAAATTTTACCCGTTGAGCTCTGAACAGAGAACACGAATGGAAAATAGGTAGAATGAGTATTTTTGGGAAATTTGGATATGGATCGGCGGAAGTATATTGGAGGATGATTTGGTCGAATTTGGGGTTAATTGGAGGAAGTTTGGCGCATGAAATGACAACTTAAACATGGATTAGGGGCTTAAAAGGGAGTTTAGGACTAAACCACGAGAATTTAGGGACCTATTTGTAAATACTTTTGGGAGTGGAAGGGCAGATCTGCGAAACAGACTTTGAGAGAGGTGGAAGGGTTATTTTGCGAATAGGGGATTTTAGGGGGTTAGATCGAAATTTGAGGAATTTTCTTCTTCTCCTTTCTTGGGTCGGCCAGGGAGTTGGGAGGGAGAGGGTGGCCGACAGCGGCCGGCCGGACTTCACCGACGGCGAGCCAAGGGCCGGGGGAGGTGGAGGAAGGGATGGGGATCCCATTTTGGCTCCCTTATTGTGGGTGGAGGCACCGGGGAAGGGGCGGCTGGTGGTGGACTTCGGCGGCGGCGCACGGCTATGTGGCGGCGGCACTCGGCCAAGGTGGCGCATGGGAGGGAGGGTGCTGAGCTGGAAGGAGGTGGAGCGGTGGGAGAGGCCGGGCGTTTGGGCCTTTTATAGCCGGCAGAGGTGGCCGGTGGTAGGGGCTGGGTAACGGCCGGCGGTGTGGGGATCGGCGGGCGGCGTGGTGGTGGCGGTGGGGCTCGGGTGGGCGTGGCCATTGGCACCGTGGTAGGAGACACCGGCGGCGGGGTGGGGCCGGAGGGCCGGAGGCTTGGGCGGTAGGCGCGCTGGGGCCGGTGGGGCCGGGTTGGGCGGGGGCCGGCGCTGAGGCACAGGCACGGGGCCTGGGGCGCGCTGGTCCGGGGCGGCCGGGCGCCAGGGGGCCAAGTGCCGGGGGGGCCGGGCGCCTGGGGAAGTTATGGCGCTGGGTAGGTAGGCGCCAGGAAGAAGAAAGGAGGAGGAAAGAGAAGAAGGAGGGAGGATGAAGAAGGAAGAAGAAGGAAGAAGAAAGAGAAGGATAAAAATAAAAAGAAAAGAGGTGGGGAAAAAAAGAGAAAAAGAAAGGGAAACCGGCGGCGATTGCAGCACGCGGTCGGAGCATGCGCGGCGGTCTGTCGACCGACATGCTGCAAAAATTATGGAAGAGGGTAAAATGATGGCTGTCGGCTTGGGTGCCGGGATGGCGAAATCGCCGGGAAGATTTTAGATTCCCGGGAGCTCAGCGGTAAAAAGATTTTGAAAGTGATTTTTAACGGGTGATTTTAGTTGGTGATTTTGTGGATGTTACAATTCCTAAACAAAAAGTTACATGTACCTCCATATTAAAGTGTTTGGGATTGGTGTGCTCTTAGACTTTGAGGTACTATACCGATTTTTTGTAGCTTTTGGATTTGATTCAATACATCGATGTGATGTTGTTTTTTTACCATAGTAGGAGCCAACATTTTTTCATTATTACTTTAGGTGAATCTCTTTGGTATAGGCACGCATAGCGCGCCAATCTAGCTAGTTTTTCTAATTGGGAACTCCACATTAATTTTCACAAGATGTGCTAGAAAAAAATTATAGAAGTTCTCAAGAATAAGAAATTTATGGGTGTCAATCCTTTAGACTCTAATAATCATAGTCATTGGTTTATTAAATTTTCTATAACAATATCCACCACTATAATTATGAAAATATTCTAACGTAAACCCCTCAACCTATATCTAAATTATCCACCTATGCCATTATAAAATAAAATCTAAAATTGCCTCATAATCTTCATCTAAATTATCCATACATGTCATTATAAAACACAACTTGAAATACCCTTCTAAATTTGTATCTAAATTACCCATGTATGTGAGAGACCAAGTTGAGATGTGCCTTGGTCTATGTGTGATGAGTGATTAACAAGATGATTTGAGGCTTTACCGGTTGAGTCAATGTTTCATATGTGCATGATTATGCTAATGGCTAACTGGATGTGTTGTGTTGCGGTGTTTGTACAAAACATATCTTGTGTGTTGTGTCTCTTGGCTTGTGATGTGCAGGTGTAGGATGCGACATGGCGGTAGACAGCATGAAGTGAAGGTCAAGCGCGAAAGGTCCATGCTGATGAACTAGGGCTATGAAGAGTGGACACGAGTAGGCTTGGATCGAGAGACCCGAGGAGTCCGGGCAGAGTCATGGGCGATCCACATGGTGCACGGAAGAGCAAGAGTACATGGACTGTGATGGAGACGGCGTTGGTTGAGTCAAGCAGGACGGAGGCAAGTCGAGTAGGCGGCCCGGGAGCTGGGAGCGAAAGACTTGGAGGCGTCAAAGGCTTGGTAGAGGCTGGACACGCGTCGACATCGATGAGTCACGCCTTGCGGGGCATGCAAGACGGTTTGACCGGTTTGACCTCAAAACCGGGGGTAAGTCATGCCAGGAGGGTGTGTAGAGGGTTTGACCAGTTTGACCTCAAAACCGGGGGTGAGTCACACTAGGAGGGTGTGCATAGGGTTTGGGTGGTTTGGGACTCAAAACCACCACGCAGGCAGGTTTACCGGTTTGGGCCTCAAAATCGGGGGCGAGTTTGGTGCGGCTGGACGGTGTTGAGTCGGAGGATGCGTGGCACCATCGCGAAGCTTGAGTCGAGGTGAAGCTAAGTCATGAGGCGCCGGGTCTGTCTGATGAACGAAGAAAAAGTTGGATGGGGGTTATATGCTTAATGGAAGGGTATTTTGGACATTTGCAAAATGCCTATATATATATATATGAGGAGTGGCTATTTGGGGCAGCCACGTCTTGGGCTTTTTGGTGGTAGGCTGCTCTTTTGTTTTGTGAGAGTCTTTGGTAGAGGGAGGGAGGGAGAGAAGAGTAGATCTTTGTTTGATCTTTTCGCCATCCTATCTTTGATTGTGCTAAGGAGTGGCTTGAAACCGGACTTGGTGAAGTAATCCAAAGATCTATTTCGTGCCATCTTGTTCCATCCCATTTGAATTTGCAATTTCCGTTTGTGTTCTTCACATTCTTATGTTCTCCCTTTTCTCCCCTCTCACATTTTTGGTCGATTCGTGTTTTGTGGGGAGTTCTGAGTCAATCCGGTTGTTTGGAAATGAACTAGTACGTGAGTTGAACCTTTCCACCGAAGGGATTTGATTGAAATCTCACTAGTTCATAGATCAGGTCGATTCAAGTTTTGGCATTGAGAAAATAGAGTTCTTCACAGGATTTGAAATTCCCTTTGATTTACAAATCTTTTAGGGATGATTTCTTAGGAGAAGCTTCTTTACTATATTGTGAAGGTTTCTCCGGAAATTTCTGCACGTACGGAATTTTCTGAAGGTTCCTCCGGATTTTTTCGCACATAGGTGTTGGTTTTCAAAGTTTGTCTTCCAAAGCTTGTTTGGAGTCTTTCTTGCTTTCGCTATTCTCAAATTGGATTCCTAGCATGATTCCTAGGTCCATTAGCTTGTGCATAGTTAAGTGGACTTGATTTTGCTAGAACAGAGGCTTGTGGTTTTTAGCCAAAGTTCTTGGAGAAAATTTGAATTGGCTCCCATTCACCCCCCCTTTGGTCGCCTTTCTGGTCCTTCAGTATGCCATTATTAAAAATAACTTATAGCTTAATCAATCATTTGCATGTCCATTATACAGAAGTATCAAAAGTAAACTAATATACGATTCTATAGATTACTTATACCATTGTTAATATATAAATACTAAGTTAACACCATGTATACCATTCATACATTATTGGAGGAAAGTGATGATAAATACTGATTTCATATTTACAAAAGTACGGAGGTGCAATGTAAAGCAAAAAAAAATATAAATCTGATGAAAGGTGTATAAAATAATTACTAACTAAAATTCAATCACAACTTGACAAAGATAAGTATACAACTATATGTGTATGGTATTAGAATATTAAACAAACAAGAGAGTAGCCATTAAAAATTATGATTATTTGTGGCGGAACTGTCCAAATTACCTTGGCTAAAATGCACTTAAGTCGCCTAACACGCGATCATGCACTTTAAACAAGCCAACTGGGTCGTCCGTCAGATTTCATCCGATAAAACCACATACTCACGATCAAGAAGCATTGCTCACATGAAGGTGAGTGGTTATAGAAATTACAACATTCCCATCACATTAACGTAGTTCAATAATTTATTACATCAAAGTTTTCAAAATTCAGACAGAGTTTGCAAGGTTGTAAACACCAAAGAAGTAAACATCCGGAAGCTAAATGTCGATACACGATATCATGATGAAGCCGATCATGACATCGATGACCCCTATCCTCGCCGTCCGACGAGGGATCCCACTCGACCGTCCAATCCGGAGGGAGTTGGGTAGGCCAAGTGACACTAGCAGCAAAACTATCGACATTACCTGAAAAGTTATGCCACAAGCAAGGTTGATCAACTAATACTCAGCAAGACTGACCCGACAGTGGTTGCTAAACCACTAACTTCTAGACATGCAGGCTCTTTGGCTATGGGTTTGTTTTTGCCAAAACCGACTAATGTTGATCTTTACTTTCAATATTTTAGCTCAGGTTCTATGTTCATTAACCAGTCTAAATTAGCCACTATACTAAGCAAACATAGTTTTCAAACAATTAATGACAAGCATCAAGTTTAATATCTCCATCATGTTCCATCTTTACTCAGTGCGGCATAGCGATCAACTAGTCCCAAACTGTGAGATGCAGACGATTCGAATCAAGTTTATTAACAATGCATGGTGAGCCTAATCCCATGACATCCACGCATCACAAATAGACGCTTCACTTATCAGTCGTCCCCATCAATTCCCAAGCACGTATCGGGTCCACTTCCCTTGGTACAAGGCCCCACAGTCCCAGCGTCTGTTGTACTGTGACTACACTTGTCACCACATGATGCGCCAGGGGAAAACTCAGTTTCCAGCGACACTGGAATGAAACACTCACGTCCTGGTTCAATCAGGTACTAGGCTTCCTCATCCCATACTAGGTATGAGATTAGTACTTTCAAACACTTGACCATGAACACTATGACTTTTCGACCTTCGTCCATTTTAAGTAGATAGATGGGACAAACCATCGAGTACCGAATAATAAAGCCCAGCCCCATCCATCGTCCTTATGGTTATAACATAAGTAAAGCAATCAGCTCCTTAGCTCATGAGTGACAAGCAATCACTTGACTTTTACCGAGTCCTATTTAAGCATTGCATCTACTCGACTCTAGCAACTAGTGTTCAGATCAAGGTACTAAGTTTCATGCATATATGGTTTCAATAAACTCCTAGAAATGTAAATGCATAATCATAAGCATCAACATATTGCATAAGTTTAACACAGGGAATCATGCACCGGGACTTGCCTTCAGGATCAGAGAAAGTTAGCAGGTCTTCGGGGTCTTGATCTGGCTCGGGCTCAGCTTCCACGTGATGTAGCTCTGCAGCAGGTTCCTCTTACGGTGTGGGGCGGAGCTCATAGGTTCTGTCAACGATATTAACTTCTACACGATATGCATATGCAGGTAGTTCAATTTTCCATGCTTTCAAATGCAGTATGCAAGACATGAATTGTTGTTGAAATGTAAATTGCATTTCGACCACATTCACCTAAACAAGGTTCTAGATTTTCATTATTTTCATGAAGTAAGGTGTGTTGTGGTATAAAACTCGGGGTTGACTTTGATGGTGATTGTGTACACATTTAAGGTTTTACAATTTAGACTTCACAAGGAAAGTGGGGTCACTCTAGGGTTGCTCAAGGTTCATTTGGAAAGTTATACTATTTCTAAATGTTTTTCTGTACCTCTTCCATAAATTACCATTTTAACCTTACAATGACTTAACATTTTCTTTTATTCATTTGAACTAGTTCAGCTTCCAAATTTGTTTCTATATTCAAACAGCAACATATGACACTGAGAATTTAGTAGTAACTCAATTATGTCATCACTGAGTTACTGTAAAAATTTGGGATCCATTGGACAAGTACAAAAATAATTAAAATTGTTTCATTATCCAAAGGTAGCATTTACTTAACCATTTTTATCTCAAAATCTACAGTGATTCTGAGGGTGAAACTTTAGCAGTGGGTTGCATGTGTGTGACAGAGACTTTGGTGAATGTTTCATACTTTTTAGTGAAGGACATCATTTTCCACATATATCCCCTATTTATCTTTCCATAAAAAGGAAAGTGTGTCTCATTAAGTGTCATCTAGGGTTTCATATTTTTTCTGAGATCTATACTTCAAAACTGATCTACTCCAAGTGGAGTCACATTTTTCTCTGCTCTAGATTAATCTCTAGGCAAAAAGATAAATTTAACCATAGATTTCACAGATAGCAGTTAAACTATGACTTAAAGTTCCAAACTAGGCTGCAAAGTATTTTCCTAAGGTTCTTCTCACTGCAACAAACATCTTAGAGTGGTTTTGTTAGTTTTACATTTTTCTATGATTTACTATGATTTAAAAGGCCTAAACAAGAAATAAAACTATAGAGCATTATTTTCTAACAGTAACATGGGCAAAGTTATTTTTATATGAAACTATTTGCTCACTGAGTCTAACAAAAGGGGTTTGACATTTTTCTGATTTTTCTACAATTATATGTGCTTTTCCAAAGTTCAGTTCTTTTAAAACCATTTAAAACAGATAAAGCCGTGGCAGTTTTACAGATAGGCCCTAAGACTTCTCAAACATTCATAGATCTACCCTCAGGTTCTACAACTAGGCCCCTATAACTTGTAAAACTCCTCAAATTGGTCCTTATGGCAGCCGCCGGTGGGGCGAGTACGATTCTGGCGGTACGACGCGCAAACCAAGGGAACGAGGGCTCGGGATCGAAGGTGCGCTCACCAGGGAAGGCTTGGGGCAGGTTTGGGTTGCGGAGAAGGCGTGTGGACGGCGAACGGCGGTGGGGACGAAAACACGGGTGGCGGCGAAGGTTCCTCCGGCGTCCCGGCGCCGGCGAGGCTTCCGGCGGCCAACGGAGGGTGTGGGAGGCTTCGCGTGGCTGTGATGAAGCTAGCGGAGGCGATGTCGAGCGGTGGGGTAGCGCGGAGGTGGGGTCTCCATGGCGATCGGCAGCGGTGTAGAGCTTCGGTAGAGCTTGCGCGATGAGGCGGCAGTGCAGGAGAGCGGGGAGCTGTGCAGGTGGGCATTCACCCCTTTTATAGGGCTAGGGCGAGGCAAGGCTAGCAGTGGCGAGAGGCATGGCCAGAGGGCACTGGGGAGCCACTGGCGGCCAGTTGATTGGTGGGGGACGCCATTAGCAAGCAGAGGCGGAGCTTTGGGGGAGCATCTCGCTCGCATTTGCCTGGTGGGATACGGAAGTTGAAGAGCAGTTTTGCCACGTGCGCTGGTTTTTTCCCATCAAGCGGTGGGTTGGCGAGGCGAAGCCAGCCGGTGAAGGCGTTCAGGGCGGCGGTGAGCTGCTGGTGAGGCAAGGCGCGCAGTTGGGCGGAGGCGATGCTGCTGCAGAGGGGGAGATGCTCGTGGGCGAGCATGGCAGCCGGGTCACTGATTTGCCTTTTCACGATTGCGGGTTGGGTGGTGGGAGTTTGCCGGTGAGAGGGTTCCATGCAGCGGCGGCGAGCTGGGGCACGCGCCGGGCGCACTCTGGCGCGAGGGAGGGGCGCGAGACACGGCGAAAGGGCTGAGGTTTGAGGGAGATTTAAACCAAAAATTTGGACTACACTTCAAAATTTCCCTTTTTAAGATCTGTTGTCCTTAGGTCAAAGTTTAAACTTTACAAAAGGTTCTAGTTTAAAATCGAGTTAGATTTGGATCTATAAGGGTTCAAAGTTTGGTAGAATGCCTGTCTTCCTGACTTAGGCAATTCTGCAGTTTTGAGCTGATTTTAGTGATTTGGCTGTTTTTGTCTTGAAATTTGAAAGGCTTCTGATATGTATTTGGCAAAAGTTTAATTTACAAAGTTGTTGTATACACTTGAGTCTCAAACTCTTATAAAGGGTTTTACTTAAGTTTTGTTTGAGTTTTATGAGTAATTTGCGTGCCAAGATACATACTTTGAACTGTTTCCAGACTTCGAACTATTTGCCGGTTTGGGTTGAGTTGACCATTCTGGTCGAGTTTGACCCGATTTTGAAGGGTTTTTGTTGATATTTGGCCCTGGGTTAAATTTGTAAAAGAATTGTAGTGCTTAAACTTCTATAAAGGGTTTGACTTAAGTTTATATACAAATTTGGGAGAAACAGGGCTGCCAAGTTGAGGTTTTTTCACTGTTCTCAGCACTTATAGTTTTAAAGTGAGTTTGAAAAGCTACCGATTTTGATTCCAGTTTTTGAACCTCTTGTTCTCCAAATCAAACAAAGTGATAATAAAGAAAGTTTTTAGAAATGTAAAACTCTACAACTTTTAGTTGGACAAAATTTTAAGTTTTGATTTAACCCCAATTTGAGCTTTTAAGGGCAAATTTGATCTTTCACTTGCTAGGTTAGTGTGTAAGCCTCGTATTTCAGCTTAGCCAAGTTTATTTTAACTAGAGTTGTTATAGCCTACCCCCTTAAAAGGAATCTTATCCTAAGATTCGAGTGAAGAAAGACTAGTGTGATTTGTGCAACGTACCTCCCTAATCGAAAAGAAAACCTCGGAAGTTAACATTGAGGTACTCCTTTATTTCCCATGTCGCTTCATCTTCTGTATGATTACTCCACTGAATTTTGAACATTCTCACCATTTATCTTCAGTGTGTCTTTCCTTCTGGTCGAGGATTTTAATAGGATACTCCACGTAAGATAAATCAGGTTCGAATTCCAATTCCTCATGTGCAAGAATTTCTGTCGGAACTCAAACACACTTCTTGAGCTGCGAGACGTGGAAAATGTCATGTATCGCTGCAAGCTTCTCAAGGAGTTTAATTCGATATGCTACGGGTCCACAAATTTCCACAACCTCATATAGACCAATATAGCGGGGAGCTAGCTTTCCTTTAATTCCGAAATGTTGTACACCCTTGGTCGGTGACTCTTGGAGGTATACATGATCGCCAATGTCGAATTGTATAGGCCTCCTCCTTTTGTCAGAATAGCTCTTCTATCGGGACTGAGCGGCTTTAAGGTTTTCCCGAATAATCCTCACCTTCTCTTTCGCTTCGGTCACCAAGTTTGGTCCATAGACTATTCTTTCTCCTGCCTAGGACCAAGTTAGTGGAGTTCGACACCTACGACCATACTAGGCTTCAAAAGGGGCCATCTTCAAGCTAGCTTGGTAGCTATTGTTGTAAGAGAACTCTGCCAAAGGCAAACATTTATCTCAGCTCTTGTCGTAGTGGATGACACAAGCGAGTAGCATATCTTCCAATATTTGATTGTCCCTCTCAGTTTGTCCATCTGTCTGAGGGTGGTACGTTGAGCTACGAATCAGCTTAGTGCCAAGTGAAGACTGTAACTGTTCACAAAAGCATGCTACAAACTGACTACCTCAATCCGAGATGATCCTCTTCAGCACACCATGTAGGGAAACAATCCGGTCCAGATACAGCTTCGCATACTTCTGTGTGGTGTAAGTGGTGTGTACAGGAAGGAAATGCACTGTCTTGGTAAGTCAGTCCACTATAACCCATATGGAGTCATGCTTGCGAGAGGTATTAGGCAATCCGACTATGAAGTCCATGCTTATATCCTCCCACTTCCATGAGGGAATAGGTAGCGGTTGTAGAGTGCCAGCTACCTTCAAGTTGCTTGCCTTGACTCGTTGACATGTGTCGCATTTCGAGACATAGCATGCAATATCTAGTTTCATCCCACTCCACCAGAAATTTTGCTGGAGGTCATGGTACATCTTGGTACTAGTGGGATGAATTGAAAATTTAGACAGATGTGCTTCATCCATAATCTGCTTCCTGAGATTGGTAGCATTTGGTACAACCAATCTATCATGGTACCATACAACTTCTTGCCAATCTTGGCAGAAATGCTTATAGCCTTCATCATTCTGTGCAAGTGTAACAACTCTACCTTAATTAGGTGTAGTTAAACTTAAGGAAGTAGAGGAGGTGAAAGGTCCAAGTTGCCCCTAAAAAGCTCTTTTTAGAGTTAAATAGAAAACTTGAGTTTTTATATACAAACTTAAATATTTTCCCAAATAGAAGTTGTAAAACTTTTAATTTCAGACAACTTTTATTAATAACATTTTGGCTAATTTGGAGTGGGAGAAGGTCAAAAACAAGAATCAAATCAGGAGTACATCAAATTCCTACAAATGACCTGAGTCTAAAAACAAGAATCAAATCAGGAGTACATCAAATTCCTACAAATGACCTGAGTCCTGGAATTCATGTTTTTCCTTAACTTTGCAACATGTTATCTCACAATTATGTGCACAAACTCAAGTCAGACCTTTAATAGAAGTTGTAGTTCCCTGAGTATGTTACAACTTTATTACACTGATCCAGGTCCAAATCAGAACCGAACCTGCTCAAACACATGGTCAAAATCGTGTTAAACAGTCAACTCAGCCTACTTGCATCCCAAAGTCTGGAAAACGTCCAAAGCGTGCATCTTGGCAAGCCCGTTCCTCTTAAAAGTTGAACTGAACTCAAGAAAAGTCCCTAATAGAAGTTGAAATCCTAAGATCAAAGAACATTTCCCTCAATTACATCTTGGCATGATTCGATTGGGAAGCTACTCAAAATCTGAGCCAAAGTTGGCCAAAATGCTAAAAAATGGCAAAAACCACAATCTATCCAAGTCCAAGGAGGCCAACGTTCTGCCGAACTTTGCAAATCCATAAGTTCAAATCCGTTTCAATTTTAAGCGAACTCCTTTTGTAAAGTTTGGAGCTAGACATTAGGTCTACATGTTTTACTTTTGGAGTTTCGCGAGTTCTTTTGAAAAGTTTGGAGCAAAAGGGCACAAAACCGACCCTTTTGGACTACCCCGAGGCGCACCTCGCCCAGCGCGTGCCCGGAACGCACCTGGTATGTTCGCCCGAGCACCGCCCGCCACATGGCTCCTGTCCACCGGCGAGCTCACCGACGGCCACGACGGGACAAGTCGATCGCTGGGACGCCCAATGACCGCGCGACCCTATCCTTCCTCTGCCAGAGCATCTCCCTCGCCCAATGCCGCGCTGCGCCTTTGCCGCTCCCCTCCCCCACGCCATGGCTGCACGATGGCCGAGCTCCGCCTACCCAATCCACCGCTCAACGGCGACAGGATGACCCCTGGCTTGCGCAATCCCTTCGCCAGATAAAGAAGATCTCGCACACCTCCTATCTCTCCCGCCCAATCACTTGAAGATCTTCATATACGCCCACACCATCCCTCCGCCAGTGAGTGCCACCACTACAAGGATTTGACCCTTTTAGCACCACTTGTTTTCGCAACACCACACATTTGGTTGCAATATTTGGTTCTATGGCAACCAACGGCATAATTGGTAGCGATATATGGGCCTTATGGCCACAAAAATTGTGTGTTGCATTAGTCATAAGCTCTGTTGCAAGAGGGAGGTGCTAATGCTACAGTGGAAAAGGTGGTTGCGAGTATGGGTTCCCATTGCCATGACTAGTGTTGAGTTTTGATAATATTGATTTTGTGTTGCAATAGCTAGGCGTTGTTGCTACCATTGTAAAGTTGGTTGCAAGTAGCTGTGCATATGGCCACAGTGTAATTACATCGTCTCAATCTTCACCTGTGTTGCAAAAGCTGTTGCTATATTGCATCCAAAAAAAGATTAGTTGCAAGTAGTTGTGAATATGGCCATGATGAAACTCTGTTGCTTTAATCTTGTCCTGTGGTGCAAAAGATCTTATTATATTGCATCGAAAAAGTCATTCGTTGCATCTGTTGAGGTTCTATTGCCACTAGCATCATATGTGGCTACATTTGAGTATATTTGGTTGCCAGAATATTTTGTATTGCCACTAAAATTTATTCATGGGCATTGTATATCATATACACTAGAGTCTGGAGCACGCCCCTAGTGCGCTAATGTTTCGATCAATTACGTAAAATCTTCATTAAAAGGCTTGATATTTGTGCACCAGTGTCAAGAATGTGATATATTTTGGGGAAAAAATAAAATTGGTGGCTCTAATTAGGTCATTGCATATGTTTATGTTTAGATCTATGCTAGGATCGTGCCGGTGGGTTGCTATGGACAAAACAAATTTCGTCTATAAGCATCAAACATTATCGTGTAAAATATTTACTTCTACAAACGCAAACATGCGAAATGCCCCCAATGTGAATAAAAATGACTTTGCAATGAGTAATAAAATAAGCAATAAGTAGTCGGAGCTGCTGCTGCGGCGTGTGGCCATCGTGCCCGTGCGTTAGGCAACAAAATATTTGTATTAAAATACATGAAAATTCAACCAAACTAATAATGTAAAAATAAGAGGTATTTAATCCAAGAACTTAGTTATGGGTGAAGGAAATTTCTTCTTTAAGCATCAAATCTTAGACGTACGAAGTATTTCTAATGGCATGCAGTGATAGAACCATACACTTATTTAACATTGCAAGGTGCGTGCCCATACGTTGCTACGGGCAAAAATAGTGTAGAATCTTATTAATGTTTTGCAATTGCTACTGTATTCGACGAGCTTTAACCATTGATCTTCAACTGCACTGGGGTTGTCAACTCCTGATTAATTATGCAGATTTTGTATGAGAAAACACACGGTGACAGCCTAATAAGGAAACTAAAAAAGATAGATTCATGGGAGCACAAGGAGTTTAATCATCTGCGAGCTACCGGAGAACGATGTCGAGGACCTGCAAGGCCTCCAGTGGCGCGTCCACCTGCTGCAAAGCGATGGACTGCCGAGAGTGGAGGTCGGCACACGAGAACTTGATGGCGACCCTGTACTACCTCTCCCCGTAGGTGCGCGGCCGCTTCGTCAGCACTGCCATGAGCGCGTCCTGCCCTGCACCCTCCACCGCCACCATCTGATGGAACCTCCCGACC
The DNA here is from genome assembly GCF_000263155.2 of Setaria italica. Classification (NCBI taxonomy): domain Eukaryota; kingdom Viridiplantae; phylum Streptophyta; class Magnoliopsida; order Poales; family Poaceae; genus Setaria; species Setaria italica. Next base: position 24,434,862 of record NC_028458.1, on the reverse strand, counting down.
CCATCACCATCGCCATCCTCAGGCTTATCATCTGAACAGAGCTTTATAGGTTTTCATATAATCTTGAACTAAAATGTGAGAACTTAGCCAATCACCTAGGTAGACTTTGGTCCCTGCAATGCATGCACAGATAAGCCAATCAGTGTCAAAACTCCTGCCTATTTTCTTCTGTTAGTCATTTCAGTGGACAGATTATATGTAGTGGCGATTGGACAAGCAGGGGCTTGGCATGGAGCTCTTACCATTGGAAGCCACTTGCAGTTCTCTTTAGGATTAACCTAAAGCACATTATCTTCCCATTTTACATACCAATATAAAAGATATTTTAAAAATTGACTGTACAATAGTACTGTATGTATAGAAGAGGAAATGAAGCAAAGGACTGTACTCAGACACTCAACATCTCTACAATCCATGATGCATTTGGCACATATGTGCCAGCAACCATGGTGTTCAATTCCCTGATAGACAAATATACGAGGAAAGAGCCTGGGTTTGGAGAATGAATTTCTTTATCTGAGGAGACAGATCACTTGTATTCACAAAAATGAAATCACCCAACAGAAATAATAGTGATCTGAGGTATTGAAGAATCTGGTTACTGTCATGTTTCAGATCCCAAATAATTTTGACATTACCTTTTCTTCTTTAAGTTATCTCCCCTTTTCCATCCACTCCATGCCTTTCACGCATGCGTGATAGAATAAAGAGAAAAAACCATTACACATAACATACCAACAGATGTACATATGAGTAATAGAAGCTGATACAGGAAAACCAAAACAAAGAAAAATCACCTGGAAACTGATAGGGAGCAGGGAGCATTTGAGTCAATGAGTACAAAACATTCACAGAGACAAGAATTTTCAACACCAACACAAATATGTATGCCCATAACAATATTTGAGTTCAATATTTCACAGGTACTAAGCCTTCAATTCAAAAAATCACACCAATACATATAGAATCACATTTATGTAAAAAACTCATCATCTTGTCCTTGGTCTAAAGAATTGACAGGTGCAACATGTCCGTCGTCAATGTAGGTGTCATCATTATCATCATGTTCATCAACTAAGTCTTCATCATTTGGTTCTGGCACAGGTATAGCTTTTTCAATGATCCTAGCATCTCCAGTCACTCCTTGGAGGTCATTCCTTGCCCAATTTATGAACTCTTCATGTTGTCTACAAATATTCATGGCCTCCACACCGACGTCGAGTAAGTCAAATCAATATGTCCTTGTTGTTCAGTCTCTTCTAGTTCTAGCATGGAAAACAAAGTCCTAGGCTTCATTCTAACAACATTGCTCCAGTTAGATTTATTTGCGCATTTGACATAAAAAACCTGCTCAACTTGAGTCCCCAGAACATAAGGATCATTTACATATCGACGACGAGTTGTATCAATATCTATAATCCCATATTGATCTTTATTGTACCCTCTACTTTTGTTCTTAGTAGCGGCAGGAACGTCGTACCAATCACACTCAAACAATATGACTTCTTATTCACTAGGGAAATCTAATGTGATTATCTTTTTAAGGACACCATACCAATCCATATTTCCCGTACTACCATCACCCTTCACTAAAACTCCAGAATTTTGTGTACTGAAGCTGACCTCTGTAGAAGCCATTCGAAAAAGGAAATCATGGATGAAGCATCTGCTGAAAACACGGGCCATATAATGGGGACCCTGAGAAAGGGCATATAGCTCATCACTAATCTTCCATTTTGCATAAACTACCTTCATCTGCACTCAATTCAAATACATAAATAAGACAACATTGCTCACCTTGCGTTCAAACCACCCAACAAAATGCTCCCTATGATGCTTATCAATGCCAGGTGCGCTAGTTCTTCTCATTAGCTCCTTATGCTCACTATATATTATTGGTTGGAACAAACAGATTACATTAGTGCAACATTAATCATGAGTAATATTCTACTCTTACTTATGTACTATGAAAAAATACAATAACACAAAATAAGTGGTAGTAACAGCTTACTTAATCCATGGAATTGCCTCGTCACAGTTTGATAATATGTAGTGCTGCATTTGCAGCATGTCGAATCTAGAAATAGGCTCAATTTTGCAGCCTTTCTTGCTATAGTCGATGCTCCCAAATATGCTAGGCCCAGCCAGTGGTTCATTCACCGCACTACTCTTATGACGTGCTGGGTGATTCAGCTTCATATCAATGTCTTCTAGGAAGCGAGAGCAGAATGTCATGCACTCCTCTGAGATATATCCCTCCGCTATTGAACCTTCTGGTTGTGCCTTGTTTCTAACATATCATTTAAGTGTACGCAGATAACTCTCGATCGGATACATCCACCGATAACACACAGGTCCTCCAATTTTAGTCTCCTCAGCTAAATGAATAGGCAAGTGCATCATAATATCAAAAAATGCTGATGTAAATATCATCTCAAACCGACATAAGGTCTCTGCAATTGAAGAACTTAGTTTTTCAATGTCACTTTGCACCAGCTCCTTTGAACATAGCGCATTGAAAAACCTGCTAAGCTTAATCAATGATCTAGCACATCTTCAGGCAATATGTGGCGTGCAACTAAGGGTAACAGTTTCTGCAAAATAACATGATAGTCATGTGATTTCAGTCCAAAAACCTTATAGCCATTGACATCCACGCATCTCTTTATATTACATGCGTAACCATTAGGCATCCTCACTCCTTCTAAGAATGTACATAACATTATGTTCTCATCCTTGCCTAAGGAGTACAGTGATGGTGGCAAAGTATACTAAGCATTCTCTAGCACTGGATGTTGATCTTGCCTTATCCCAAGATGTTGCATGTCCAGCTGCACCTCGTCACTATCCCTACACTTACCACCTATATCAAGCGACGTCCCAATTATGCTCTCACATATATTTTTCTCAATGTGCATAACATCTAAATTATGCCTTACAAGCAATTTTTTCCAGTAAGACAGCTCAAAAAATATACTCTTCTTCCTCCAGTTGTGCCATCTACACTCTTCTTCACACTACTTCCTCTTCTTTGTGGCTATCCCAAATTTTGGTTGCTCAAAACTTTCATAATGCTGTATTACCTGTGCACCAGTCAATGGCACAGGTGCCTCCCTCATCTCTGTCTTATTATTGAAGCTGTTTTTGTTCCTACACCACCTATGGTTCTGAGGTAGAAACCGGCGATGACCCAAGTAGCAGTGCTTCGACCAAAATTTCAACCATAAGTAGTTTGTATCTTTGTGGTAGTATGGACATGCATACTTTCCTTTAGTACTCCAACCAGATAGCATGGCATAGGCAGAAAAATCATTTATGGTCCATAGTAGAAGCGCACGAAGAGTAAAATTCTTCTTCATCTTTGCATCCCATGTTTTAACACCTTTAACCCACAATTCCTTCAGCTCATCAATTAGGGGTTGCAAATAGACATCAATATTCATTCCAGGAGATTTTGGCCCTGGTATCAACATAGACATCATCCAATACGATTGTTTCAAACACAACCAAGGAGGCAAATTGTAAGGGATTAGGATGATAGGCCATGTAGTGTATGCAACATTCAACATACAAAATGGATTGAAGGCATCAGCTGCAAGACCGAGCCTTACATTGTGAGGGTCTAATGCAAAATTTTTATACTCGCCATCCACATGCTGCCATGCCAATGAGTTTGTAGGGTGACGCATTTTCCCATCACGCACCAGTTCATCCTTGTGCCAACGCATCAGTGAAGATGTTGATGCTCTCATATACAATCTTTGCAAACGAGGAATAAGTGGAAAATAACGAAGGATCTTACGGGGAAAACGCTTCTTTCCACCACCAGTGACAACAAGATTATCCTTTTCAGTACCCCGGTCTCTTTCCACCTAGACTCACCACATGTTGGACAGCTATCCTTTTCAGCATAATCCCCACAAAATACCACACAGTCATTTACACATGCATGAATCTTTTGGTAGTCAAGGCCAAGATCTCGAACAACCTTACGTACTTTTTCCAAGGAAGTTGGGATACAGTGGCCATCAGGGAGCACAAGCAAGAACAAGCGAAGTATGTGCTCCAAGCCACTGTTACTAATACCGTGCATGCACTTAATCTGAAATAGCATGACAATGAAAGAAACCTTTGTAACCTCCTTGCAACCTGGATACAATTCCTTATTTGCCTCTTCTAGTAACCGATAAAGTTTCTTTGCACTCTCATTTGGCTCTTCCTCATCATTTCCTATGACTTCTCCATGTATAACACCGCTGATCAGTGAAGAAACCAGTTCGTGGGAACCATCCGCATGACCTCTTGTGCCTTCATCAGCGTTGTCCCTCTCAGGTAAAGGCTCACCATTACCTTCTCCTCGGATGAAACTATCATCAAACCCTCTCTGTGCCCCGTGAGTTTGAACCTCTTTTTCAGTTCCATAAGACATGCAATGGCATCGAGTACATGGACATGGAGCAGTTTCTTCTTTAGATGTGCCTTCAAATATACTCTGAACATAGTTCTTGAATCCTATTTACCATTCAGAAGTAAATCTGGACATACACATCCACCTCCTATCTTCATCTGACATTCTTCACACTATCAAAGAACAAGAACAACACAATCTTCCAAAGAAGTACTCCCTGCGACGACCAGGACAAACATTAATTAACAAGAATATCCACCCGAGTGATATATGAGCAATAATAAAGCATCACAGCCCAAGCTAAGGAGCAATTAGTAAAACATTCCCAACAACCGTCCCATCCACAACTACCGTTCAACCAACTAAATCATTCTAAAGTTTTTTCTCTAGCCAGCAGCAACACTCTTTTGACATTTATTCCTAAACCACTAATCGGATTGAAACAAAACCAGCGTTGTAGAAAGATATCGATCAGAGATTAAACTTTCTTTGTAGAAAAGAATTCAAATTCCGCACATATTATTCCAAAATTTGAAAATAATATAACTGCATGAATTTGCAATCTAGAAATTATGAACTTTGCTTACAGATTGAACTTCATAAATTTATTTATAGGTATCTCGGGACTAACTAAAGATCACCTTTGCAGCCACGAACAGAAATCGTAAGGAATTGGATGAAGTCCCACTCTTTGCTTCTGACCCCCTGCCTTGTTTTTCTCTTCTCCTGCTCGTGTCTGTCCTCTTAGCTTATCTGATTCACTTTAAGAATGTGGCCATGAGTAGCTTCTAGATTAGAAATAATCGTCTATTAATTAAAAATAATTAGAAATATTCTAACAGTACCATATCGTAAAAAATTATGTGATCAAGCAAGTGTGGTTAGAGAACACGGCATATATGTAGTTTAATTTCATGACATAGTCTTCCTGTATGGCCAATACTTTACTTAGGCACTCTCTTTTTTTCCCTTGCTACTAGCTAAATTAAAACCTGCTCATCGTCACCAGAGATTACAATAAAAAGTACTAGAAACGTACGCTCCAAGTAGCTAGCACAGCGACTGAAGCTGCTGCCACCGGTTAGTTGTATCTACACCGATCGATCAATCGAACAAGAAACTGTCACCAGGCAGCCACGTCGCTGGATCGACTTAATCAAATTCTTAGTAAATTATATAAGTTACAGTATAGATGAATTTTGAACTTTGAATATCAATGGAGGATTGGACGGGGCAAGTTTGTGTTACCTATTTTACTTCTGGCCGTGGCTCGGTGGCTGCTAGTGGCGTTTGTGCTGCTTGTGCTCAGGCTATGGGCCTGGCCCAATTGATGAACTAACCACGTAAATACGTAATCAGCCATGTACCCTATACCATACATGTACACATATATGGGATGAGCCCCTCTGTTTTTGGGGCCCGGGGCAGCTGGCCCGCAGGGCCGGGCCTGAGTATATATGCATATGCATACTTGTTTGGTCGCCGGAGCTCGTCGGAGGTGGGTCAGTGGTGGAGCTGGGAAGGTCTAGAGATGCGGGCGTGACGAAGATGGCCGGAGCGCGGACCACCTTTGGGCGAAGGCGGCTGAGCTGGAGCGGAACTTCACCAGGTACCAGCACCGGCTCGCCGAGAGGAGGGCGCAGGCCGCCGCCGAGGACGTCAAGGAGGAACGCCGCGGTGGGGATGATGCGGCGGCCGGGAGGGGCCGGAGGTACGAGGAGTACGTGAGGAGGAGGGACGAGTGGCTGCGGCGTCGCGACGGCACAACCTGTTCGGAGCGTACGGGACTCCGAGGTGCCCTCCGCGTCCGACCGCTTCCACTACGTGTACTGGCGCACCGGCAGCTCGGCGGCATCGATGCCGACGCTGCGAAGCGGAGGCGCGATGTCCAGCGGTGACTTCATGCTGGGTCAGCGCGTGCACCAACTTCCTAGCTGGGGATGAGGCTTTGATGTTGCTATCTTCAGTTCATACAGCACGTGTGCACGAACGTGTATGCATGGCCTGCATGAACGTTCTTTCTTGCTTGGCATGTCCTCAGTTCATACTAGCAAAGATGAATGTCTGAACTCTGAAACACCACATTCAGAGAAGTGGCAGTCACCGAGAAATTCACTGTCAATGTCATTTCCAGTACAAGTTAGCTGATTCTTTCCATAGTGGCTGATAATGGCATTAGTATGGCAAGTTAAAAGGATTTCGGACATTTTTGCGAGGCAGCACATTGTAGCGCTTGAGCAGCAAAAAAAATTTGTGGATTGCCAGCTAAATCAGGTTCTCAGCGATCATTCAGGGGCAACTCGATCAGACGTTGCACCTGATGATACGGCACTATCACCTTGTAGTCAGATTGATTGGTTAATCAAAGGTTAACCGACTTCCTCCAAATTGAATGGATCGTAACAGACGTAACGAGCAGGAAAAGCCATATAAAAGGGTACAGTATGATTTCATTATTCCATCAGCCCATCAGGTGGGACAACTTCCAAACAGCATCATAGGAGTTTTAGATTGCAGAGCAAATCCTATGATGACACCATAGGAAAAACTGCTCAAGTTGCGAAGCTATAGGATTATACAAAGCCAACAAGTTTAGGCCTATTCGAAAATTTGCAAAACATGCCCTGGCCGACAAGCATAGGCTGCTTGTCTAATCGTCCAGCTCGATGATCTTCACAACAGATGAATCTCCCACCTTCTGGCAAACGACAACGCGATCATGGGACTTGGTTACACCCGAAGCTTTGCCGTGGTCAAGAGCAACCTTCAGAACTGACTGGTAGATTCAGCCTGAAAGACACAAAGTAGGATCAGCAGTAAGGCACAAGTCACCACCCAGTCAGAGTAGGAATAATTTTAGCAACCAAGCTAACCAAGGTCAAGCTGTCGGAATTAGCATAGAAGCTCCAAACCAGCAATAAAGAATTCAAGTGTGTGCTTCCCATACCCAAGAACTTTAAAGGTGAACAAATATGTAGTGCATGTTCACAGTTCATGTAGCCAATAAAAGAAACTTACTGGACGGCGTGGATCGGCAAGCATTGGAAAGAGGCCTCTAACTATGAGCGATTGTCTTGCCTGCAGAAAAAGAATACAAAAATAGGAGCTTACATCACCTAAAATGAGCACGTGTCTTTATACAAAGTACAAAAAGGTAAATTGTAAGGTTCTTCCCTACTATTTCCATAGAATGTTAACGTAGACATGTTTGCAATAGAACCACGAGCGCACCTGTGCCACGAGCTCGACATGGTCGTGGAGCTCTACCAGGCGCGCCCTGCGCCGCGACAGCCGTGGTTGGCACCGCGCGGTGAACGGCGGAGGGGAAACTGCCTGCCGCTTGGCTTGGCAGAGGCAGGAGGTCGACCGCCTCGGGGGGGGGGGGGGGGGGAGGCTCCCTCTGGAACCGCAACTTCGACTACGCCGTCCGGCTGCTCGCTAGGTCGCTCTTCACCATCGCGACGAGGATCACAGAGGTGTTCGACGTGGAGCCAAGGAACATCTCAATCTCCTCCTCCATGGATGACGACTCCAACTCCAAGGTCTTGCGGCTTTCATGGAGCAGCTTGTTCGTGAGTAGCAGCATGCATGCAGTCCATGGTGTACCCTTCCGACATCGTGGCCGCGGACACTAGTCCTCAGAGGATGCTGCGTGCAAGATTCGGCAAGACTACCAGCGGATCATCACACAAACGCGAGGCCTTCGACGTCCATGTTCGAGTCCACGCACGACGTTCTGACCAACGCGCCGGCGACATCCCTCGGCGGCGCCGCCCTGGCGCTGCACTACGCAAACCTCACCATACTCATCGAGAAGCTCGCCGTCTCGCCTCACCACATCTACTCCGATGAGAAGGACGACCTGTATGGCATGCTGATGGACACACAAGATCCGAGCGTCTCTCAGAGCGCGCCTCAAGCCGTTCGAGTTGTCCTTCTAGAGGCTGGAGCCCAGTGCGTCGAGCGGGCCGCTCATCGGGACGAGCTGCGGACGAGCTTGCGTATTTGTAGTTTCCCTGCTGCCTCCTCATTGGCCTGCATCTTTGGGTCCGCCTGCACAGCCCCACAGCTAGCTCCTGGATTAGATCCAATCACACGGCAACCCTTCGGTGCCTCTTTCCAGAAACAACCATGCATGGTGGCGGCATAGGTTTTGGCGCTAGGTCAAGCGACGGCGGCTACCACGGAGACCACGATGGCGGCTCGATGGACACACCCACGGCTGGTTCCTCCAATGCCATATGCAAGCGCGCCATGATGTCGCCTCCTTCGTCCGCGCATCCATCTTCCACGCTTCATCATCTAGTGTCTGCTTCACAAGAGAGGCGCCATCCTACTAAGGAAGCCGTCGTCCAGGAAGATGACAGCGATGACTACGGTGACCAGGAAGATGACAGCGACGACTATGATGATGGCTCAGGGATGCTACGTTTTCTCTACATCAGGTATGTATATATAGTATATGCTACTGGGTGTTAGTTGGTGCACGTGATGGGTATCGACCTGATCGATCAAGGGTTGTATACAATGTAGAACTTGTATACGTTGTAGAAATTTTGATATGCTAATCAAGATAGAAATATGCCTTCTGGATTAACTTTTCTTCTTAGTATAAAGAGATCTATAATGTTTATATTTGGATTAGTATCTAGTTATTCTTTTCTGAAATTTAAGTTTATTCAATCATCACCTGCTGGCACAATATTTTTCCTCTGATAATCCTTTATTCTAGCCTTATATAGGGTGTGTTCTCACCTAAAAATTACTAGGTGATTGCCCTCTGCGTTGCTGTAGGAATTTAAAGGATGATTTCGATACGCATTGTGTATGAACAAAAAGCATATACGCAGGACAATGGCAGTTCCAATAATTATCAATCATATTCTTTGCACATCTTAAATAATTTAAATTTTAGTGATATTTTCTATGCATCAATAAGCAGTCCTAATTTCATCATCACAACCTCCTGAACCTGCTAACATACTGTTATGCCCTCACTATTTATATTGCCTGATGCATATCTAATATACCACACTGATTTAGATCTATGTAATCTAAACTAAAGATGGATGGTTGAAACGTAGTTTTCAATATATTAGAAGCATTTACATGATGTCAGATGTTCGATTTTCTAAGTTTGATCAGTCGATGCTAGTAGAAAAATTATTAATCAAAGTTTCGTCATAATGAGAAAAATATTACCTCTTGTATTGCAATCACAGTTTCCTAATTTTGTTAAATTCAAGTGTAAGTAATATCTTACACCACACAATGATATCTTTTTGCTCTATTGCATACAGTGAACCATTGACGGGTGAGATATGGAAAATTTGTTTCCAACGCAAGGGGAAACCTGAGGACGACGAATTTGTCGACATTGAAGTAGACAGAGCTCATATCTTATTTTATAACCTGGTATACTTCAAAGAACAGCTTGGGTGTGGAGCTAGGGACTTCTTATACTACAAGAAACATTGCGGTAGGGATGTAGCTAAACTTTAAGCCATCGAATATTTACGCCACGCAGAAGCAATGCTACAGGACAATGCTGCGGAGAGGGAAATCAAGTTGGTATTGTCAAGGGAGCCAGAATCAGAGGTAAATGTCAGCATAACACCAATTAAGCAACATGGGGAAAAGCAAAAATATGATCAATCAGGTACAGATGAACACCTTGATGCCTACAAGGTGTGGCTAGGAAAACTGCAAGCCAAAGAACCAGACATAGGTAAGATCATTCATTGCATCACCCATTCAAATTGATATAACACAATGTTGCTTTGACAAGTGCATCTAGTTAATCATGACTTGCAGACTACAGGGATGACTTCAGGGATGAAACAATCGAAACATAAAAGGAATGGCTAAGGCATACAGGCCGTCGTTGGCATACGCGTAATTTAATTGCCTTTATGATGTCATCAAATATATTACCAGCTCTTGTACATCTAATAAAATAATTGATGCATGGTGATTTATTTTTTTTGCGGTGTCATTATTTAAAGAACATACGGATGATGACCATATACTGGATAGGAGGAAAATCAGGAAAGGAGCACGGCAAACAAAGATAGGCCCAGCTCATGCAAGAAAACCAAAACAACAAAGGAATGGTATGTGCTGGTCTTTCCATTTTGCATTATACTCTTTTGCTGATCATATATTTTATATTTGTTTCATATGTTAATAAGGTGGACTCAAAACTCGTGGACGTGGATGTCTCAAAGGATATAAAGCAGCTACAAAGAGAATTAAGAGCGGATCTTAGAAATTAAAGATCGAATTTGATTCCTTGCTGGGACGCCCCTATGGTGAGAATAGCCGCACATTTGTGGATGAGATTGTAATCTTTACCAGGAAAAAGGCTCCACTTATAGGAGTGCAATCGTGGAAGGATGTGAAGGACAATGTGAAAATAGCAATAGCAGAAGAAATGATGGTAAGTCAATTATTTTCTTTAGCCAAATGTTATGAATTTAGTACCTCTGCTTTAATGTTCTATTTGTCTTTCCATTCAAATAGAAAATTTGGGACTTAGATGACATTGAAGATTCTACTAAAAAGATATGGGCAATTGCCAAAGAGAGGTACAAAGGATAGAGAGCTTCATTTAGTTCGACATACAAGGCATACTCCACTGACGCTCAACGAATGAAGCATAAGCCTGAAGATTTAGACAACATGGAGTGGTACTACTTGATCCAATATTTTGGAAGTAAGCCATTCCAGGTTCGTCGATGTCCAGTTTCTTTTGTGATTCCACTACTAAAATATAATGTAATTAACAGAGCACTGCTTGTACACCTTTTGCAGAAAATTAGCACCAGGATTCTGAATCCGACAGAAGGTGAAGACTAAGCATCTGACGGGATCGAAATCATATTCCCAAATTAGTTTTGAATAGGTGATGACAACATTAGCTAAGCTAATTACTTTCTTAAATGGTTGTTACCTAATGCTAAATTGTTGCCATCTCAGAGAAACAAGGGTAATGGCCAACAGCCTACTGATTTGCAACTTTGGATGACTACTCACACCAAGGATGGGCAATGGTCAAATGAAGACTCTAGGGATATCTACGTGAGTGTTTGTATATGATTGCACCTTTAAAATTTTAGCATGTTTCAAACTTATTTTGGAACTGTTTGAAATTACATGCTTCTAATTTATTTCTCATGTTTCACTTAGGAAAATGCGTGCATCCAAGTTACAGAGGCAGAAAAAGGGAAGGGTAGGCCCTTCCTTACGTTTGAGGAGGAAAACACAGTTTTTCAACTCAACTACTCTAAAACTCTTGGAATAAAGTCATACAGATGTCATGGACATGGATACATGGCGAAATATCCAACAAGAAATGCTCTACTGAAACATAGAGAAGAAGATGCAGCCTGTACTGAAGTTTTAGTTCGACAAGAAAGAATGCAGCACCAACAAGAGGTTGAAGAATTAAAAGAAAAGCTTGAACTTGTAGTTTCAGCAAGGGAAAGAGACAAGGAAGAAACTAAGAAACAAATTGAAGAAATCAAGGAAGAATTCCAGTCAACACTACAACAACAAATACAATTAGCATTGTAGCAGGTAATAACTTTGGACCACAGTTCTCCTTTTTTGGCTCCTCTATTTTAGCTAATGTTCCTTGTCTTTTGGGCTACGACAGGCTATCCCAGGAACCATCAACACCACACAAGTTCCAAACAGACCAAGTGTCAACAACAACTTCATCACACCACCACGCATAGAGGATGCGGCTATAGAGGTAATACAAATACAATAAGGTTACTTATAGAAGATGCAACATGTTTACATATAAAATGCAACTTGTTCACATCAAAGCTTTAATTTTGGTAGAATAATGTACCAGTAAGCGTGTTGACCACAGAAATGTTAGTTGACGAAGGTACTACCATGACAACAAAGACTAGTGCAACCAGGACTCTTTTTCAAAAAAAAATGGTTCCAATGGGTCATTCAATTATGTTTCTACCCAACAACTATTGAGGACTCGTAATCAAAAGAAAAAATAGCAGGTATGAATACCAATGTGATTTGTCTTTGAAATGGTGGGTAATATGCTTTGTATGATATGTCAATAAAGTTCATCAAACTGGTGGGGATCTTATCATCTCAAACGGTATATGATATTATTGCAGAGTGTTCCTTAATTTAGTTTATATCTTTACTATGTCACTATGGTCATTTAGTTTGCATGTGATTAGTTATTCCATGCACTTAATCACCAAGGTTCCTATATTAAATTAATAAATTATATGTGTGTTCATGAATTGCAGGAAAGCGTGGATAGCCAAATATTTAGAGAAAGCTTTATGCCTATATGCTGGTGATGGACAGCTAGAAGAATGAAGAATTAGAAATTTTTATTGGTGATGGCCGGTACTGATGAGGCATGAAGAGATCAATAAGAAAACTCATATTTAGTTTTATTTTATTATGCCAAACATAGTTACAAACTTGTAGTTAGACATCATGTTTATTTTAGCAGTACTCTGTTCATTGTGTTATTATTTTGGTTGAGACATATATTTGAAGTTAATGAAGGTTTGAGTTCTTATATGTGATGATAAAATATATACTCGTGGCACAATTATTTTGTAACAAAAATTAAATTTCTAGCTACAAAACGAAATTAAAAAGGTGCTGGCCAAAATGCCCTCGTTGCAACAAATCACTACGGAATCACCGTTTGTTGTTGCAATATACATTATTGCCAAAAACTTTATGTGTTGCTATAGGACGTGTCTACCACCAATAATGATTCGTTGTATTTTCCATCTATTACCACCAACAATGATTTGTTGCATTTTCCATCTATTACCACTAACAATGATTCATTGCATTACTTTTTATTGCTACCAGCAAGTGTACGTTGCAATTGTGACTCTAGCCACCAAATTTGTTACGTTGCAATATTTATCTGATGCAATGGAGCATATTGCATGGCAATATGGCCATATTCCCATGTAACTATGGGGTGACAATAAACCTATTTTGTGACAAATTTGTTCGTGGCAATACTGTCATATTGCAGCCAGGTATTTCATTGCAAAAATAATTCATGCAACCATTCTGTTGGCCGCAATATCCGTGCTTGCAACCAAATCGCAGTTGCGTTAGTTTTTTTATGTGCATTGCAAAATCACCATATTGTAACACCTGTTGGCGTGGAAAATCAGCCTATGACCCTCAGCGTCGGACACACGACCCGGGAGAATCTGCTTAACTCCTGTTCAGGTTATTGCCCTGGTGCGGTTCGCACGGCGTGCCAGTCAATCTGACCTGTTGGTTGACAAGGAAAGAAAAGTATTCAATTCCAGGGGTTTCGATCGGCTAAAGTTCTGATCTGTCTTAAAAAGCGTATCAGCAAATTGGCTGATTTACTGTAGAGATGACCGGCTATAGAGCAGTCGATGATCATGTAGCGATTGTAAAGAAACTACTAGAGCAATTTAAACAACGCTACAAATGCAACACTTGAAACAGATCTAATCGGCTATATGACAATAAATAAGAATAACAGTAATGAAGCCAACAGTTCGAATCTCAAGCTGGATAACTGGTGACAAAACTAGAGCAATAGAGAAAACCGATAATTCTAGTTAATATCGATAACTGGTGAATAAATCTAAATGAAACAATAGCGATGCGCTCGATAAGCAGAACTTACGAATCGGCCGAAGATCGTGTCGATGCAGCCCTGCCAACCCGTACGAACTCGTGTAAAGAAAAAGGTTTTTGGCAAAGTCGCCAACTTGAAAGTAAAGTGTGAGGAATAAGTAGATCTGTTGTATTGATTGATGTGTTTTTACAAACCTCTAGAGATGACTATGTATAGCCTGTTACAACTGATTTCCTAACTGACTAGGATCTATCTCTAATTTTAAATTATAATAAATATTCACAAACACAACTCGTATCGGAGTTTGTTATCATATCCCATGGGCCAACCTTCTTCTTTAGCTAATCTTCTCTCTAGCCCACCTTAGGCCCATATTGGTCAAGCTGCTCCAGCACCGAATCGGCCAATCCTTGCTGACTTCTTTCGTTAATCGGCCGAAACACTGAAGCCTTAATCAGCCGATTTCCAACAGTAGCTTTTAGCTTGCCGCATTGGCCAATCTTTTCCTTCCTTGACGTCGATCCAAAACATGTGTCGAAATCCGGCGTCAACACATGCCCCCCAGTTTTGGAGTAAAATATAACTTTTGCTTCAAAATTCTTTTTAATCTTAACTTTCTCTCCGAGACAAGCGTGGCAAAGACTCCTCTCTGTTTTAATCTTAACTTTTATCTGATGATTGGAATCTTTTCGAACTTGACGCCTGAGGCAACCGCTCCTCCAAAATTCATGTAGATGGCGTGGTAAAAATCCCGCCTTTCCCCTTTCTCTCAAACCGTCCTTAAATACAAGCATTCTCCGCCGCTTCTTCTCCACAAGCTCAGAAATTTTCCTTCCCCCGGCGAATTATCTTCCATCACATTCCAGCGCCCTTTCACCTCCCGGTCGCAACCTTCCGGCGGTCCTCTTCTCGTCCTCACCCCGCTTCATTCTTTCCAATGGCGGCTCCATCAATGACTATGAGCTTTATTCCGGAGGTAAATATCTGAAGCTTCACCTTTTTACCTTTCACCGCTCATGCGCTTTTTAGATCTACTCTCAATTTCCCTTTTTACCTTTCTTAGGCGGTCAGGCAGCAGATCACTATCCACATTTCTGATGCACATGGTCTTATCGGCCTAGGTCCTATGGGGAATCTAGATCCCACCAATTTGATCAACCTAGAAACCCATAGGATTCCATTTAAGCAGTCACCCATGGATTTGAACCAGTGGACGGGATGAAACACAAATCCAGAGGCGGATATCTATTGACGATATAGCGTATGAAAGAGATTTTTATGCAATTCCATCGGTGCTAGCTCTATTTTCAGCATTTGCCTGAACAGGCGCATTTGCTGCTTCAGTTAATTCCTTTTAGCATTCAGATCTTGGCCGAATGAAACTGTTGGTTGGAAAGAATGGTTCCAAAGAATGTCCAGCTCCAAAAGAGTTCTTTCGAACAAACTGAAAATTAGCCAATGTATAAATTTGTTTTTGTCCCAGATGGAGAAGAACAAACCCCTGGTGATGGCAGCCTCTTACTTCTGGTCCGATGCGCTTAATGCGTTTCTTTTTGGACACGGACCCATGACCCCCACTTTGGCAGACATCCTGATGTTGACCGGCCTTGACATCTCTTCTCCCGATTCGCCTTTTGATTTTCTGGTCAAGCCGACCCATAGGCTGGAGACAAAAGGAATCGGCGGGTGGAAAGGATATATCGATAAAAACATGAAGACTGGGCCGATCGGCGATAGAGAATACACGGCCTTCCTAATGATGTGGTTAGAGAAGCACTTCTTTTGCGGCAAAGCAGTCAGCCCTTCTTCTAACACACAAGCTTTGGCCGAAGCCCTGGCAAGAGGATCCACTGTCCCTCTAGGAAAACACTTGCTAGGATCGGCTTACCACATGATGCATCAGATCACCGTCAAGTTGTCAACCGGAGAGCCGATTGGTAACCCTGGTGGTCCCTGGTGGTTTATTACTCTCTGGCTCAATTTATACGTGAGTAAGGTTTTCCGGCAGCAAGTAGAGACCAAAACATTTCCCAATATTGAGTCAGAGGAAAACCCAATAGTACGACGATGGTGCACTTCTTTTGGTGAGGCAGCATCAGCTTTTCCTGGCAGCAAATTTTCTCCTACCAAAACAGCCGAGTATTTCAGATGCTGTTATAACGGCTTCAGTGAAGAAACCACAAGCTGGTATCCATACCAAAGAGCTGAACCACTCTTTGAACATCCCATCTGCTTCAACTCGACAACCAACTTTTTCGACAATGAGCTCACAGATGTCCTGATCAAACCAGGGATCTTACTAGCGAACTTCTTTTCAGAGAAAGACTCTCCAACTTATGAATTTTATAACCCATCGGTGGCAGCACGGCAATTTGACCTCGGACAGTTACCGATTCAGATTTGCTTTGCTGGCCGCGCAAAGTTTCGGGATGAGCTTACCAAAGGACTTGACTATAATTGGCTATGCAGTCTGACGCAGTCTGGCACCAGACTCCAGTACCATTGACTTAACCAACTGGGTGGTGGGTCCTTTTGCTATTCAGCAATTCAAATTATGGTGGGGAGAATGGAAGCAGCATCTTTTCTGTGTATCCCCCGCAACATACTTCAACGACCTGGATCCCGCCAACATCGATCCAAATGCAGCGGTACTTCCCTCCTTCTTAGCCAATTTTTAATGTCGTTCCTTCTGTATTGCAAGATTACTGCTGACTTTTATTTTTCCCCTTGCAGTCTGGAAGCCAACTCCCCACAACATGCAGCTGAAGCGGCAGGCCGATAGAAAATCGCCATCCGTATACATCATTTCCACTCATCGGCTTTCAGGCCCCGTCCATCGAAGACATCACCACCGGCCGATTGAAGCAGAAGCTGAAGATATCTTCTTCAAAGAAGACAAGCCGCCAGGTGCGCGCCTGTATAGAATCGGCCGACCAATCGGCGGTGGCATCGACCGGGTCTTTAGCCATGCCGACTCCGCCGACTGCCAAAGAAATCGACCCTTAGGCTGCTACAGAAGTTGAAGCAGCAGCTGCGTCACTATTGTTAGAAGCTCTTCAAGTAACTTTATATGCCTTGTATTTTTCCAAGTATCATGTCAGTATTAATTTCTTCTTTCTGTTAGGCTGCACCAATCATTCCAGAGCAATCTCCGCAGCAATCGGCCACACTCCAGGCAGAGATCGAGACGCCAGCAATCCCTCCCACTAAGGTAGAGAATATTTGTTTTACTCAAATCTCTTAATCCTTAATCGAAATCTGACCGATTTCTGATGCAGGCTACTTTGGGTGCGTCGATTGTGCCCTTCCAACAATCATCGGCTGGACGACTCGCAGAGGTAGAGCAGCTATTATTCATCATCAGATTTAACCATTGCTTCATACTTACAGAGATCCATTTCTTGTAACTTTCCAGGAGGCTAGCCCGAGTACGGCGCCAATAATCGTCGAATCCTCTTCTTCTGATGAGCCAACTGTGCCAATTCCCGAAACGAGGATAGCACTCCTACCAACACAAACAGAAGAAATCCATTTTAAAGAGGTAAGAAACTTGATGTCCAAATTGGCTGATTCTCTGCTACCGTCGGCTAATCCATCTCTTTATTTTATCAGGAGCAGGACACTCCCAACAACAACCTCTTCTCTTTTGCGGTCACAATCTCTGATGATGAGGAAGTCGCCTCGCGCTAGGTTGCTCTGAGTTCAATTCATGATGAAGTTCGCACCAAGCTCCAGAGCATACGGATCCTTCTCTAGGATGATATCGGCCGACTGGTGGAAGACACCTTGCTGATTTGGCAGCTCTTCAGTGAAACCAGAGGCCGAGTTCCAGAAGAGGTAGAAGAAGCCCTAGCACCTGCAGCATATATCGAGTCAATGTGAATTTTAGTGTTCAGAGCTTTACGACACATGGCCGATCATGCCAAACTAGCAAAAGCACGTGAAGAGGAGGATTCCTACAAACACCAAGCTCAAGAAGTACACCAGCGAATCAGCGTTCTCGAAAACTCTCTCCCAGACATCGTTAGCACCATAGACCGCCTCAAACGGCGAAGGGCAGAGCTCGCTAAGGAAATGGAGCAGGTGACCAAATCTATATCCACCGAAGAGAAGAGACTCCATGATCTCCCATCTGTTATCACCAATCTGAAGCAGGAGAGACAAAACCTTGCCTATGAAGCCATCAAACTTAATCGCAACATGCCAAAAGTCCCTGGTTTGGCTGACGACGACCAAAGAACCTTAGATTCGGTCGATCAGATCCGGGAGCGAGCGATCGCGGCCATTAATGCTCTCCTCGGGTGAACCGTTGAAAACACTGAATGCTTTTGTACAAACATTTAATGCTCTTTTGCCGTTGCCATGCGAATTCAAACTTGGACGGTCTTTTGTCGCAGCTTTTCATTTAATAGCCCTTTACTCCGACGGGACGCGTTTTACCAACCGTTTTCATCTTTTTTCTCTATAAGTATGAGACCCCCATACCATTTCTAGGAGCATTCGCACCTTGCCCAGCCTTCCATCCTTAAGTTGTCTTATTTCCATACTCTCAATCTAGGTGCCGAGATGTCTTCCTCTTCCTCCGTCAATCAGGTATGAAATCCCCCTTCGTTCCTCTGCCAGATGCTCATCGATCTGACGACGGGCTATTGTTTGTTATCTTCCCAGCCGAGATGCCTTAGCCCTGGCTTGGAACGGGCTATTGAGATTATGCACTCCGAGGAACCGCTGACGCAGGTGGACAAAGATATGATTGAGGCCCATCGCGAAGAACTCAAAGATCACATCCATGCTCATATCCAGAAGATCCTGGATCATATTGAAGCCAACTACTCCAGGCGGCCACCAACCGAGAAGAGCCACCAGCTACCTCATCAGATCATTCTTGAGGACGCCATGGCAAGAACATCCCAACCACCTCTCAACAGAAGCCACCAACTTCCTCGTCAAGTTGCCATTGAAGCCGCCATGGAAGATTTGGAGGAAAAGAGCACCCGTCTCTTAATAGAACTAGGCCGGGTTGAAAGAGAGATTAAAAAGAACAAAGCTCAGCTGAAACGTGGTCAATGAATGTATTGGTACTTTTGGTCTAAGGGCGACTTGTACCGTGTCGGCCATGTATCCTATCGTTGTATCGAATAATAAATCAGCTAGACTAGTCAAAGGTTTCACCCTCAAGGTGATCTCTCCTTGCATCGGCTATATAAACACGGGTCAATAGGAATCGGTCATAACGACTTGAGACGCTATATTGTCGGCTTCACGTCAACCCATATGCTAGGATAGTATCTCTTCAAATACCTTCCATTCAAAGCTCTTGTAAACTCTTCTCCTTCGATAGTCTCTAGTATGTACGCATTACTCGGAGCACATCGGCTGATTTTATACGGCCCTTCCCAAGTGGGCGACCATTTACCAAACTTGGGATCCTTAGACCCTATTGGTAGCACCAGCTTTCATACCAAGTCTCCTTGGGAGAACTGCTTGACCTTGACCTTCTTGTCATACCATCTGGTCACTCTCTTCTTATTCTCTTCAATACTGATCAAGGCCCTCAATCGATGATCCGCTAGATCGTCGAGCTCCCTTTTCATTAGGAGAGAATAATCATCGGCTGTCAACTGATCTTGAAGTGATGTGCATCTGGATCCAGTCCTCAATTCTCAGGGTAACACTGCCTCGTGACAGTATACCAACTGATAGGAAGATATTCTAGTAGCTCCACGGCAGGCCATCCTGTAGGCCCATAAAGATTCAGTCAAGGATGCGTGCCACCTTTTGGGCTGCTCCTCTATCTTGGCCCGAGCAACAAGTTGTAGGATCCTTTGCCATTAATGATAAAGAAAGTAGTGAGTAGGGTCTTATTGCCGATGGCGAGGTCGATGCAGAGTGCTCCGCGGGTCGGGGACACATTGCCTTCAAAATCCTTGAGCATCATATCCATCTTGGTCAGATCCTAATCACTTTTGCCCAATTTCAGGAACATAGCATACGGCATGATATTGACCGCAGCGCCTCCATCTACCAGTAGTCTAGTAACTGGTCGTCCGTTGACGTGTCCTTTGAGGAGCAGAGCTTTGAGATGTTGTCGTTTTTCATCCTCGGGTTTCTCAAAAGTGGCTGTCATTGGCTCCAAAGCCAATTGTGCCATTGGCCCCTCTATTTCTATTGCGTCGTTCCGATCAGTGAGAGCCATGAACTCCATCGGCAAGATGAACACCATGTTGACGTCGGCTGCTGACCCCTGATCATCGTCTTCTTCATCGTTTCTTCTTCTAGGGCGCCAGACTCAAGACCTGTTGTCCTTCTTATCCATCATCTACCTCTGTTCTTCTTATTGTTGTTCCCATTGGCGCAAACGCTGGACTCTTCGTTTCTGGGATTTGGTCACGCCGTCTGGGCACCATCTAGGGTTTACTGGTTTGACCGGTGGTTTTGCACACTCCTAGTCTAGCTCTCATCCTAGGGGGGTTTCGTCAGGCGTTCTGGCATCAACCATCTTCTCCAGCCGATCATGTGCGCTGGCCCTGCCTCCCAGTCGATCACGCTGGTCAACTCTGCCCCCCGGCCGATCATACTGTTCAACTCTGCCCCCCAGCCAATCACGCACTGAAACGCGCCGATCCTCTTGTTTGCGCCAGTATCTGTTGATCGGCTCTGATCCTTGATCCCTGGAGCGTGACCTCTTGAACGGGCGACCGCTTCGATACTGACCGTTGCACTCGGGGCAATTATCGGCTGATGGTAACCTGAGGTTGTTTTCCCAGCAGTGGATGAAGAACGGGCACTCTAGTGATCTTCGTGTGGGCGCATCATCTCTTCGTGGCGTCTCGAACTTTCTTGCTGCCACTGATACTTGCTGAGTAAGTATTGGGAGGTGATAGGTCAACGTGATCTCTTTGATCCTTCGCCCTCATCTTTGACCCGTCCTTTTCCTTTGACATCCTCGACCGTGGCTTGATTTCTGGGGTCCATGGTGCCACTTCTCTTAGCTGATTCTGACATCAGCACCTTGGTCTGGGGCACGTTCCTTCCCACATCAACCATGTTAGTAGGGAAAGGATGCTGATCAATCTTCATTGGCTTTACTGGCTTTATTGGAACTTCGAACTTGAGTCTGCCTTGCTCATTGGCCGATTGTATCTGCTGTCAGAAGATTTTGCACTTGTTCGTGTCATGAGACGTGGCATTGTGCCACGTGCAATACTTCATCTTTTTGAGCTGCTCGGCCGACGGAATCGTGTGATAAGGTGAAAGTTTGATCTGCCCTTCTTGAAGAAGTAAATCGAAGATTTTTTCAGCTTTTGATGTGTCAAAGCCGAATGCTTCTGGTTCTTTCTTTCCAAACGGGCAAAATATTGGCTTTTTCCGTTTTACCCATTCTGCTAGGCCAATTTCCACCTCTTCCTCTGATTTAGACCCCTCCAAGTTTGCCACCTTTTTCTGAAAATTCCTCCGTTGGTCGAAGGGGCGCATCTCTTGATCGGACAGTCGGTGGATGATATGACTTAAGCTTTCGAACTCCTAGGAGGCGTACTTCTCTTTGATGTGTGGCAGGAGACCTTGGAAGGTGATGTCGGCCAGCTGAGCGTCAGTCAAGACTAGGGTGTAGCACTTGTTCCTGATCTCTCTAAACCTCGATACGTAACTGGTCACTGGTTCGTCGCTCCTCTGCCTGAGGCTGGTCAGATCTAAGAGCTTCATCTCGTGGACTCCCGCATAGAAGTACTTATGGAACTGCTTCTCCAGATCGGCTCAAATGATGATGGAATTAGGCGGCAGTGTAGTGAACCACTGGAAGGCCGATCTGGATAGGGATGACGAGAATAATCGCACTCACAGAGCATCTTGTGTAGCGGCTTGCCCACACTGGATAAAGAATCTATTTACATGCTCCACAGTTGATGTGTCATCTAGTCCTGAGAACTTAGTGAAATCGGGAATCTTGTATCGATGGGGAAATGGCAATAGGTCGTAGGCAGGTAGGTATGGTGCCTTGTACGTATAGGTCTGCACCTTTGGTTTCAACCTGAATTGATCTTGAATTACTTCTGCTATCCTTGCGGTCCAATCCACCTGCTGCTGATGTATGACCGGTTGAAGAATTGGTACATGCTACTGGACCGGCAGTGCCATGGCTGGGTGATGGATCAGAGCGTGCTGCAGATTTTGCGGTTGTGTAGTCAACTGAGCAGCCGATAGTTGATGGCGCAGGGGATCCGCCGCTCCATTATACAGTATCATCGGTGTGGCACCCCTAAGTGTTTCTGTAGTGTCTGCCCCCCTGCCGATTTCTAATGAAGTCGGCTGATATGGTGGGACAGTCGGTCGGATGGTCGATTGGAATGATGCTTGGACCGAAGACCTCTCGTAACTGGTTGAATGATCCGACTCGGCTGTTGTTGCTGGTGCCCCCCAAGGCACTAAGTTTGAAGGCAGCAATTGCTCGGAGGAAATTTGAGCAGGCTGAGATAGCGCTTGCGATTGGTAGCATGGTGCGCTGTTATATCCTAGGGGCATTGAAGCGCTGTATCCTCCATGTTGCATCGGTATCGGCTGAGGAGCAGAGTGAGATGTGCTTGGTAACGCTAAGGAGCCTCTGATTGGAGCTAGGATGGGCGGGGTGTACGCTGGTCCCTAATACCCTGAGCTACTCCACTGACCAAGGAACTAATGACGGCGTTGTATACCATGTTAATTATTACTGTGGACGTGTCGATCATAGCCTGATAAATAGACTGTTGAATCATGTCAGATATCTTCCCCGAGTCCTCAGTGATGGTGATGTGGCAGGGAGTTGGAAGAAGAGCTTTCTTGATGGTCTCCCCGCTTCTGGTACGACTAAAGGATTGCAAGCATGTCTTCCTGTACTCTTCTAGGTGTCTTGCCAATTCTTCCTTCTAGTCGTCCTTGAGATCTGCTTCAGTAACTTCGGTGATGTTCTCTTCGGAGACTTCGGAAGCCTTCGACATGCTGGATGTTGTTTCTATCCCACCGGGCGTGCCAAAAGTGTGTTGGTGCTGAAAATCGGCTGATGACCCTTAGCGTCGGACACACGACCCGGGAGAATCTGCTTAACTCCTATTTGAGTGATTGCCCTGGTGCGGTTCACACAGCGTGCCAGTAAATCTGACCTATTGATTGACAAGGAAAGAAAAGTATTAAATTCAAGAGGTTTTGATCGGCTAAAGTTCCGATCTGTCTTGAAAAGCGTATTAGCGAATCGGCCGATTTACTGTAGAGATGACCGGCTATAGAGCAGCCGATGATCACGTAGCGATTGTAAAGAAACTACTAGAGAAAGTTAAACAACGCTACAAATGCAACACTTGAAACAGATCTAATCAACTATATGACAACAAATAAGAATAACAGTAATGAAGCCGACAGTCCGAATCTCAAGCTGGATAACTGGTGATAAAACTAGAGCAATAGATAACTCGTATCGGAGATGGTTATCATATCCCATAGGCCAACCTTCTTCTTTAGCTAATCTTCTCTCCGGCCCACCTTAGGCCCATATTGGCCAAGCCGCTCCAGCTCCCAATCGGCCAATCCTTGCTGACTCCTTTCATCAATCGGCCGAAACACTGAAGCCTTAATCGGCCGATTTCCAACTGTAGCTTTTAGCTTGCCGCATCAGCCAATCTTTTCCTCCCTTGACGCTGATCCAAAACACGTGTCGAAATCCGGCATCAACAACACCATATCCAAAAGGATGCAAGAACCTATTGCATAGTTCCAAATGCAACCACCTGTCAACGACCATACATAGATGTAATTGATAGGACTGGATCCTAGTAGTGCGCCGGCCAATGGCGCCACTCTGTTCTCCTTCCCCGCTCGCCTCTGGCCACGTCTGCCGTCAGCATTGGCTCCGCTCTCGCCCTCTGCACCTCCCCGGCCCTATAAAAGGAGTCGATGCGCCGCCTATGCAGCTCCCAACACCTACAAAGTTCTGCCGCCTGCCTCCACCACTCCCCACGCCTTGCCATCTCCACCGCCAGTTCCACCATTGCCCCGCGCTCTTACCTGAGTAGCTTGTTGCCCTCCCAGAGCCCCGTCATCGCTGAAACTCCACCGGGACTCCACCGCCGAAGCTGCCTCCCCTCCCCAAGCTATTCCGCCGCCGCCGAGCCCGCTCCGCCGAACCAATCACCGCCAATCCCTCCCTTGTGAGCTCTCGTGTCTCCCCCGCCTGTTCTGGCCCTCGATTGACCCCAAGACTCGTTGGAATCGAGTCGAGCTCGCCACCGGCCGCCGCAAGGGCCTCCCTGAGTCTTTTATCTTTTTCCAGGGGCCTTAGCACAATAGGGACCCCTACGCGATTACACCGTAGACGTGAGGGTTAGATTGTAATTTTGTTTTGGTTAATTTTTTTAAATCGGCAAAAATTAGTTTAAACTTTGTAAATGCACCATAAATCGTAGAAAAATCAGAAATTCGAAACCACTTTTGTTGGTGTTGGCGCTAAAAATTAACCGATTGAATCTTAGCGTCGGACACACGACCCAGGAGAATCTGCTTAACTTCTATTCGGGTAATCGCCCTGGTGCGGTTCGCGCGGCGTGCCAGCCAATCTGACCTGTTGATTGGCAAGCAAGGAAACGTGTCAGATCCCAGAGGCTGCGATCGGCTAAGGTTTCGATCTCCAGGAAGCTTATCAGCGAATCGGCCGATTTGCTATAACAAGGAAATCGGCTATGGTACAGCCGACAACTAGGTAACGTTTGTAAAGAAAACTGTTAGAATAAACTAGACAACGCTACAGAAACAACACTTGAAACAGATCTAATCGGCTATACGAAAGTAATGGATAAGCGACAAAGATAAATAAGCCGAAAGCTCTAATTCCTAGCTGGATAACTGGTGATAAAACTATAACAACAGGTAAAACCTAGAATTCTAGTAAATATCGATAACTGGTGAATAAATCTAAACGAAACGACAGCGATGCGCCCGAAGTTAAAGCTTATATATTACTCGATAAACGGAACTTATAGAATCGGCCGGAGATCATGTCGATGCAGCCCTGCCAACCTATACGAACTCGTGAAAGAAGAAAAGTATTGGCAAAGTCGCCGACTTGAAAGTAAAATATGAGGAAATAGTAGATTGTTGTATTGATTTGATGTTGTTTTTACAGATCTCTAAGGATGGCTATTTATAGCCTGTTACAACCAATCTCTTAACCGACTAGGATTCCATCTCTAATTTTAAACAAAAACGAATATTTACAAGTACAACTCGCATCGGAGTTGGTCGTTGCGCTCTTGTGGGCTAACCCCCTTTTATCTTCTCTTTGCAATTCACTTTAAGCCCATATTGGCCCAATCGCCCTAGCCTCTTAATCGGTCGATTTCTACCAACTCCATCCGCCAAAACACTGCAGCGCCAATCGGCCGATCTCCAACTGTAGCACCAATCGGCCGATTCCCAACCGCGACCTTTTCAACTCGCCGCATCGGCTAATCTTTTCCTTTTTTGACGTCGATTCCATACGTGTCAAAATCTGGCGTCAACACATGCCCCCCAGTTTCGGAGTAAAACATAATCTTTACTTTGAAATTCCTTTCAACTTCCCTTCCGAAACGAACGCATTAAAAATATCTTTCCGTTTCACGGTCTCCTACATGATGATTGCAATCTTTTCAAAACGGGTGCTTGAGACAACCACTCCCCCGAAAATCGCATCGACGGCGCGGTAAAAATCCCGCCTTTACCCCTTCTCGGACCGTCCTTAAATATCAGCACGTCCTGCACTTCTTTTTCACAAGCCCACATCTTCCTTCTTTGGCGCACTGGTTTCCTTCTTCCTCCGGCGCTTCTTTAGCTTCCAATCTCCTCCTCCTACGACCCTTTTCATCCATATTCCTCTCCACTTCCCCAATGGAAACACCATCAGGAACTTCACCAACACCAGAGGCTCCGGCAACGGCTCCACCGGCGGCGGCTCCAGCGGCAGTGGTAGCAGCTCCATCGGCGAGAGCGGGAGCTTCATAAGCGACAGAGGCCCCACTGACGGCTTCAGCGTTCGTAGCTCCACCAGCAATCCCGCCAACCATGATGAGCTTCATTCCGAAGGTACTTACTGAAACTTTCTTTTTACTTTTCACTGCCAAGGCATCTATTTTAGATCCATTCTTATTTTCTTCCCTTTTTACCTTTTTAGGCGGTTAGGCACCAGATTACCATTCGCCTTACCGAAACCCCCGGTCTTATCTGTCTTGGCCCTATGGGAAATCCAGATCCAACTAATCTAATCAACTTGGAGACCCATAGAATTCCATTTAAGCAGTCGACCATGGACCTAGATCACTGGTGAGGCACCTTTAGATCATGGCCGAATGAAACCCCTGGTTGGGAAGAATGGTATCAAAGGATAGCCACCTCTAAAAGGGTTCAGTGGGACGAGCGAAAAATCGGCCAGTGTATCGACTTATCCTTGTCCCAGATGGAAAGGAACGAGCCCTTAGTGATGGCAGCCTCCTATTTTTGGTCCGATGCTCTCAACGCGTTTCTCTTCGGATATGGGCCTATGACTCCCACTTTGGCCGATGTCGTAATGTTGACCGGCCTTGACATCACTTCTCTTGAAACCCCTTTCCACTACTTGGTCAAGCCGACTTATCAGCTGGAAACAAAAGGAATCGGCGGGTGGAAAGGGTTCATTAAGAGCAACAAGAGAACCGAGACAGTCACTGAGAGGGAGCATGCGGCTTTTTTGATGATGTGGCTGGAGAAACACCTCTTCTGTGGGAGAGCCACTGGTCCATCTTCCAATACACAGGCTCTGGCCGAAGCATTATCGATAGGAGCTTCTGTTCCTCTCGGAAAACATCTGCTCGGATCGGCCTATCATATGCTGCACCAGATCGGCGTCAAGTTATCCAAGGGAGAGCCGATTGGAAATCCAGGTGGCCCCTAGTGGTTCATCAACCTATGGCTCAATCTGCACATGAGCAAGATCTCACAACAGCGAGTGGACCACATGACTTTCCCCAATATTGAATCAGCGGAAAATCCCACCGTACGGCGCTGGTGTACTTCCTTCGGCGAACCAGCATCAGCTTTCTCCGGTTGCCAGTACTCTGCTACCAAGGTAGCCGAATACTTCAGATGCTTCTACAACGGCTTCAGCGAAGAAACAACTAGCTGGTTCCCGTATCAGAGGTCGGAACCACTCTTCGAGCTCCCCTCTTGCTTTGACTCAATGACCAACACATTTGATGACGACCTCACAGATGAGCTGATCAAGCCAGGATCATCGGCGAATATCTTCTTGGGGAAGGACGCTCCTACTTATGAATTTTACAATCCTTCTGCCGCAGCACGACAACTCGGCTTGGGTCAACTGCCGATTTATGCATACTTCACCGGCCGTGCAAAGTTCCGAGATGAGCTCACCAAAGGTCTCGATTACAATCAGCTGTACGATCGGGTCCCAGATTCCAGCACCATAGACTTGACCAATTGGATAGTGGCCCCTTTTGCTGTCCAACAATTCAAACTATGGTGGGCAGAATGGAAACAACATCTCTTCTGCGCCTCCCCGGCGATATACTGCAACATCCTGGACCCCGACAACATTGATCTGAACGCAGAGGTATCACTCCTTCCTCAGCCGATTTTAATCCCTTTTCTCTCTTTTATACCACTGTCTCTTGTTTTTTCTTTCAGTCTGAGAGTCGGGTCCCTCCAAAGCGCAGCCGGAGCGGTCGGCCGATAGAGGACCGTTATCCGTATATGGAGTTCCCCCCTTATCGGCTATCATGCCCCCTCTGTTGATGACATCACCGGCCGATTGAAGCAGACGCCGAGGAAAATCATAAAGAAAACAAGCTGCCGGGTGCACGCCCGCACGGAATCGGCCGATCCATCCGCGGCTGCATCAGCGGAGTCTTTGGCTGCACCGACTCTCCCAGTCATCGAGGAAGTTGACCCCCAAGCTGCTACAGAAGCGGGAGCGGCCGCCGCGTCGCTGTTGGTAGAAGCCATTCAGGTAAACTTGTTTTTTTAATTCCTCCCGATTGTTCTTCCGACACTGACTCCTCCCCTATATCAGGCCGCGCAAACCGCCCCGGAGGATCCACAGCAATCGGCAATGCCCTAGACAGAAACTGGAGTACCAGCGCTTCCTCCCACTAAGGTACAGAGTCTCTTAACTTAATCCTTTAACATTTAAGCAATGAGCTGACCACTTTTGATGTAGGTTATCGGCACGCTAACTGTACCTTCCGAACAGCCGTCGGCTAGAAAAGTTCCTCAAGAGGCCGGCCCGAGCAAGACGCCGATAATCGTCGAATCCTCCTCCTCCGATGAGCCAATTGCACCAGCCCCTGAACCGAGGGTAACAATCCCGCAGGCACAAATAGAGGAAATCCGCTTCAAAGAAGAAGTTCTATTACCCGAACTGGCCGATTCGCTATCATCGTTGGCTAATTTATTTTTCCTTTCATTTATTCTTTTGCAGGAACAGGATACACCCAATAATAGCCTCTTCTCATTTGTGGTTGCACTCTCTAATGATGAAGAAGTCTCCTCTCATCAAGCTACCTTGAGCTCCATCTCTGACGATGTCCACGCCAAGCTTGAGAGCATACGAACCCTTCTCCAAGAAGACATCGGTTGATTGGTGGAGGACACCTCGCCGATTCAACAGCTCTTTGGTGACATCAGCAGCCGAGTCCTAGAAGAGGCGGAAGAAGCCTTGGTGCCCGCCACATACATTGAATCGATGCGGATCCTGGTGTTTAGGGCTCTGCGCCATATGGCCAATTGTGCCAAGCTGGCCAAGACTCATGAGGAGGAAGATTCGTACAAGCACCGGGCCCAAGAGGTACACCATCGGATCCACTTCCTCGAGAACTCCCGCTCCGGAATGGTCGATACCATAGGTCGCCTCAAGCGCCGAAGGGTGGTACTCGCCAAAGAAATGGAGCAGCTGGTCAAGGAGATAGCCATCGAAGAGTAGAAACTTCAAGATCTCCCCTCCGTCATCACCAATCTGAAGCAGGAGAGGCAGCACTTGGCCCACGAGGCTCTCAGACTTCATCACCATATGCCAGAGGTTCTAGGATCGGTGGAGGACGACCAGCGGGTTTTAGACTCGGCCGATCAAATTAGGCGACGAGCGATTGTGGCCATTAATGCCCTTCTGGGATGAACTGTAAAAGTAATGGCCATTTTGCAAGAACATTAATACCCTTTGACCGTTTGATGCCCAACTCAATCTTGACCCGTCCTTCATGGCGCCCCTTTATTTATTACCTTTTTACTCTGACGGGACGCGTCTTACCAAACCCTCGCCCTTTCTCTTCCTATAAGTACCAGCCCTGGTATTACTTTAAAGGGTACTTGCTTCGCTCAGTCTTTTTCCCTCCGATTGCTTTTTCCATCAGAATACTTGCAGACATGTCTTCTTCATCCTGTTTCTTTTCCTCTTCTTCCGTCAACCAGGTACGAGATCTGTCTTCGTTTTTCCCCCCTCCAGTTTGATCTTTTTAACCAATCTAACTTTAGGCGGTTATGGGTTAATTTTTTCAGCCGAGACACCTTAGCCCCGAACTCGAACAGGCGATCGAACTCATGCACTCTGATGAGCCGTTGTCGCAGGAAGATAGGGACTTGATCAGGGCACACCGTGAAGAACTCAGAGATCACGTCCCTGCCGACGTTCAATGGATCTGGGATCACATCGACAGCAACTGTTACAGGCGGTCGCCAGTCAATAGGAGCCACCCACTCCCTCACCCAATCGCCCTTGAAGGCGCCGCGGCAGGAACATCTCGCCCGGTACTGGATCGGAGCCATCCTCTTCCTCGCCAGGTTGAGGCGGAGGCCGCAATGAAAGATGTGGAAGAACAAAGCACCCGCCTTCTGATAGAATTAGGTCGGATTGAGAGGGAACTCAAGAAGAAGCGTAGTTGAGTATTTTTGTTCTCAGGGCGACTCGTACCACGTCGGCCGTGTAACTTATCATCCGTACCGAATGATAAATCGGCCAACCTGAACGATTACTTTTCTCCTCTAGGCGATTCCTTTTTCTGCATCGGCTACATGATTATCCAGGAAATAACCGTTCTGTCCTGCTATGCCCCATAATGATTCTTATGCATCGACCCATATACTGGGGTAATATCTTTTCAAGTACCTCCCGTTCAAGGCCCTAGTAAATTCTTCCCCTTCGATTGTCTCTAGAATGTATGAGTTTCCCGGAGCACATCGGCCGATTTTATACGGCCCTTCCCAAGTGGGAGACCATTTACCGAACTTAGGATCTTTAGATCCAATCGGCAGCACCAACTTCCATACCAGATCCCCTTGGGAGAACTGCTTGACTTTAACCTTCTTGTCATACCACCTGGCTACCTTCTTTTTATTCTCCTCAATGCTGATCAAGGCCCTCAAATGTTGACCTGCCAAATCGTCGAGTTCCTTTTTCATGAGCAAGGAGTAGTCATCGACCGCCAACTAATCCTGAAGCGATGTACGTCTTGAGCCCGTTCTCAACTGCCATGGCAATACTACCTCGTGACCGTACACTAGTTGATAAGGAGATACCTTGGTAGCCCCGTGGCATGCCATCCTGTACGCCCATAAAGCTTCGATCAAACATAAGTGCCACTTTTTTGGCTGTTCCTCGATCTTCCTTTTGATCAACTTAATTATCCCCTTATTGGAAGATTCAGCCTGGCCATTAGCTTGAGCATAATACGGGGAGGAGTTCAGCAGCTTGATCCCCATATCGGCAGTGAATTCCTTGAACTCTCTTGAAGTGAACATCGTTCCCTGATCGGTTGTGATAGTCTGAGGGATGCCAAAGCGGTAAACAATGTGGTCTCTTACGAAATCGACCATAGCGGCCGATGTTACGGCCTTTAATGGAATTGCTTCCACCCATTTGGTGAAATAGTCCGTGGCTACTAAAATGAATTTATGCCCCTTACTTGATGGAGGATAAATTTGTCCGATGAGGTCTATTCCCCAACCTTTGAATGGCCATGGCTTGATTATTGGATTCATGGCTGATGCGGGTGCACGCTGCACGTTTCCATATTTCTGATAGTCTTGACATCCTTTATAATATTTGAAACAATCCTCAGGGATTGTTGGTCAATAATATCCATTATTCCTAATCATCCACTTCATTTTATGAGCCGATTTGTGAGCTCCACACACGCCTTCGTGGATTTCTCCCATCAGGATTTTTGCCTCCTCCGTCCCCAGGCACTTGAGCAGAACGCCATCAATCGTTCGGTAGAACAAATCGTCTTCTAGTAATACATACTTTGTGGCTTGAAAACGCACTCGCCGATCCACTTTCTTGGACAGATCTTTTAAATAATCAGCAATCTCTTTTCGCCAATCGTCAGCCGCGAGTTCCTGAGTCATGGCGCCTTGAATCGGCCGATACCCGGATGCGTGCTGGGCAAGCCGGTTGGCCTCCTCATTATAGTTCCTGGGAATATGCTCAATAACCGCGGACTTGAATTCCTTCAAAAGTTGGAGGCAATCCTCGTAATAAATCCTCAAAACATCATCCTTGCACTCGGATCTTCCTGTCAATTGGTCCACGATGAGCATGGAATCCCCAAAAATTTCCACAGCATCGGCCTTAATCTCTCTTAACAATTGTATCCCTTTTAGGACAGCCCGGTACTCCGCCTGGTTATTAGTAGCGGATGCTTCTATCAGCAGAGAGAAATCATAACTTGCCCCCCGAGGTGATATGAGAACGATGCCGATTCCTGATCCGGCCCCACATGATGAACCATCAAAATATAGAGTCCACGGAACTAGTTCCACGACAGCGACTTCTGGTCCATAGTGCTGGGCGACGATATCGGCCATGACTTGACCTTTGACGGCTTTTGCCGACTCATATCTTAGATCAAACTCCAATAAAGCTAAGATCCACTTTCCAATCCGCCCTTTCAAAATCGGCAATGACAACATGTACTTTACTATGTCATCTTTGCATACGACTACGCACTCTGCTGATAACAGGTAGTGTCTAAGTTTGGTGCATGAGAAGTGAAGACACAGGCACAGTCACTCTACCGGGGAGTATCTCGTTTCGGCGTCCAGAAGTCTTCTGCTAACATAATATATCACCCGTTCCTTTCCTTCAAACTCCTATACCAGCGCCAATCCGAGAGCTCGTTCATCAGCCGATAAGTATAGCTTGAATGGCTTATCAGCCTGTGGTGGGACCAATACAGGTGGCGAGACTAGGTATCGTTTGATGTCTTCCAGTGCCTTGCGTTGTTCTTCTCCCCATACGAATTCTTGGTCGGGTTTCAACTTCAGTAATGGCGTGAAAGCTTGGATGCGTCCGGACAGGTTGGATATGAATCTCCTGATGAAATTGACTTTGCCGATCAAGGACTACAACTCGGTTTTATTTTGTGGGGCCACAACTTTATTGATAGCCGCTATGATTTTCTGGTTGATCTCTATCCCACGCTCATGAACCATGAATCCTAAAAACTGTCCGGCAGATACGCCGAAAGCGCATTTGTTCGGGTTCATTTTTAACCCATGCTTCCTCGTGCACTCCAATACTTGCCGCAGATTGACCAGATGTTCCTGGTGTCCTTTCGATTTGACCACGACGTCGTCGATGTAAATCTCTACCAGTACGCCGATGAGTTTGTGAAATATATAATTCATGGCCCGTTGATATGTAGCGCCGGCGTTATTCAACCCAAAAGTCATTACTACCCATTCGAACAAACCGAGGTGACCTGGGCGTCTGAAGGCCGTTTTTGAAATGTCTTCTTCGGCCATTAATTTTTTATTATACCTGGCGTTTCCATCCATAAAACTAATGACTTTATGACCTGTGGCAGCATCTACTAACACATCAGCTGTCAGCATCGGATACTCGTCCATCGGTGTAGCCTGATTAAGGTTCCTGAAGTCAATGCACATGCGCAACTTTCCGTTCTTCTTGTATACGGGCACAATATTAGAGATCCATTTGGCATAACGGCACTGCCGAATAAATTTTGCTTCAATCAGCCTTGTAATCTTGGCCTTTATATCAGGTAGAATTTTAGGATTACACCGTTGTGCAGGTTGCTGATACGGCTGATATCCTGGCTTTATGGGCAACCGGTGTTAAACAATGGACCGGTCTAGACTAGGCATCTCATGGTATTCCCAAGCAAAACAATCTTTAAACTCTTTCAATAAATTTGTCAATTTACATTTGTATTCTGGATCCAGGTTAGCACTAATGTACGTCGGCCTTGGCTTGGTGCCATCACCTAAATCTATCATCTCCAATGAATCGGCCGACGTGAACCCGTGCCCCAGCTTCCCGTCTTCTCAGACAAATTGATCCATTTAATCTGAATCTTCAGAGCCGACTGCTCGGATCGGCTGTAGGCCAAAATCGGACACTTTTAGGAAATCGGTGTCCCAAATCTTCCCGGATATGCATTTGATGTGCTCGCAAGTCCATTGTTGCGCGTCGGCCGCAGCAACGCTATAGGCAGAATCAGCGGTGACTATTTCGATGTTGTCGCCGACCCATTGTACGGGGCATTGATGCATTGTAGACGGGACGCACAATTTGCGTGTATCCAGTCACGACCGAGTAACATGTTGTAGGACCCTTTGCCATTAATAATAAAGAAAGTGGTGGGAAGAGTCTTACTACCGATGGTGAGGTCGACGCAAAGCGCGCCGCGGGTGGGAGACACGTTGCCTTCGAAGTCCTTGAGCATCATGTCCGTCTTGGTCAAATCATCGGCGCTTTTTCCCAACTTCTGGAACATGGCGTACGGCATGATGTTGACTGCAGCGCCTCCATCTACTAGTAGTTTGGTGACAGGTCGGCCGTTGACATGTCCTTTGAGGAACAGCGCCTTGAGGTGCTGCTGTTTTTCGTCTTCGGGTTTCTCAAAAGTGGCCGTCATTTGCTCCAAAGCCGATTGCGCCATCTGTTCTTCTATTTCTGACGTGTCATGTTGGTCAGCGGGAGCCATGAAATCCATCAGCAAGATGAAAACCATGTTGACATCGGCTGCCGATTCCTGGTTGTCGTTGCCTTCCCTGTCATTTCTTTTGGGGCGCCTAACCCGAGACATGTCGTTCTTCTTGTCTATCATCTGTCATTGCTCTTCCTCCTATTGTTCCCATTGGCGGAGACACTGGATCCTTCATTTTTGGGATTTGGTCAATCCATTAGGGCACCATCTGGGGTTCACTGGTTTAGCCGAGAGTTTGGCGCGCTCCCATTCTGGCTTCCGCCCCAAGGGATTTTTGTCTGATACCCGAGCATCGACCATCTCTTCTAGCCGATCGTGTGCACTGACTCTGTCCTCTGGTTGGTCGTGCCGATCGGTCCTACCCCCCGGCCTATCGTATCGCTCGTGTCTATCTCTTGGCCGATCGTATCGGTCACTCCTGCCCCCCAGCCGATCACGCACTGAAAGGCGCCGATCTTCTTGCTCGTGCCAGTTTCTGCTGATTGACTCTGGCCTTCCATCTCTGGAGCGAGACCTTCTGAATGGGCGATTGTTGCGATATGGACCGCTGCATTCCAAGCAATTATCGGCCGATGGAAACCTAAGGTTATTTTCCCAGCAGTGGATGAAGAACGGGCATCGCCAGTGATCCTCGTGTCGTTGCATCATCTCTTCATGAAACCTTGAACTTTCTTGTTGCCGCTGGTACTTGTTGAGCAAAAATTGGGAAGTGATGGGTCTACATGGTTCTCCCAATCCCTCACCTTCATCATCCATCCATCTCTTCCCTTTGACATCTTCAGGCGCAGCTTGATTCCTGGGGTCCATGGCGCCACTCTTTTTAGCCGATTTTGATGTCAGCACCTTGGTCTGAAGTGCGTTCCTTCCTGTATCAACCATGTTGGCGGGGAAAGGATGCTGATCGATCTTCATCGGCTTTGTTGGCTTCGTCGGGACCTCGAATTTGAGCCTGCCTTGCTCAATGGCCGATTGTATTTGCTGACGGAAGATTTTGCACTCGTTTGTGTCATGGGACGTGGCAGTATGCCATTTGCAATACTTCATCTTTTTCAGCTGTTCGGCCAATGGGATCGTGTGGTAGGGTGAGAGCTTGATCTATCCTTTTTGGAGGAGTAGGTCAAAAATTTTGTCGGCCTTTGACGTGTCGAAACCGAATGCCTCTGGTTCCTTTTTCCCGAAAGGACACGATATCAGCTTTTTTCCCTTAACCTACTCTGCCAGGCCGATTTCTGCCTCCTCTTCGGATTCAGATCCTTCTAAGTATGCCACCTTCTTCTGAAAATTCCTCCGTTGATCAAAGGGGCGTACCTCCTAGCCAGACAGTCGGTGTACGATTTGACTCAGGCTTTCAAACTTCTGTGAAGCATATTTTTCTTTGATGTGCGGCAGGAGACCTTGGAAGGCTATATCTGCCAACTGTGCATCGGTCAGGACTAGGGTGTAGCACTTGTTTCTGACTTCCCTGAACCTCTGCACATTTGTGGACACTGGCTCGTCACTCCTTTGCCTGAGGCTGGTCAGATCTGAGAGTTTCATCTCATGCACTCCCGCGTAGAAGTACTTGTGGAACTGCTTCTCCAAGTCGGCCCAAGTAACTATGGAGTTGGGTGGTAGCGTAGTGAACCATTGGAAGGCCGACCCAGACAGAGATGATGAGAAGAGACGCACCCATAGGGCATCCTGTGTAGCCGCCACCCCACATTGGATGATGAATCTATTCACGTGCTCCAAAGTTGAGGTATCATCAAGCCCCGAAAACTTGGTGAAATTGGGAACTTTGTACCGATGGGGAACGACAGTAGATCATAGGCTGGCGGGTATGGCATTCTGTATGTGTAAGTTTGTACCTTC
This sequence comes from Setaria italica, assembly GCF_000263155.2. Classification (NCBI taxonomy): domain Eukaryota; kingdom Viridiplantae; phylum Streptophyta; class Magnoliopsida; order Poales; family Poaceae; genus Setaria; species Setaria italica. Next base: position 24,398,969 of record NC_028458.1, on the reverse strand, counting down.
GGCTTTAAACCGAATTGATCTTGGATTACTTCTGCTATCCGTGCTGTCTAGTCTCCTTACTGTTGATGAACTACTGGCTGAGGAGCCGGCACATGTTGGTAGATCGGCGGAGGGATGACTCGGTGATGAATGAAAGCGTGCGGCGGGTTCTGCGATGACGTGGCTGACTGTGTGGTCGGCATCTGGTGTCTCAGCGAACCGGCCGTTTCATCATATAGTATAATCGGCGCAGCACCCCGGAGCGCTTGAGCAGTCTCTGCCCCCCTGCCAGTTTTCGACGTGGCCGGTTGATACTGTGGAATTGTCAGCCGAATGACCGATTGGAAGGGTGCTTGGGTTGGAGAGCTTCCATAGCTGGCAGATTAATCTTGGACGGCCGTCGCCGATGGTGCCCCCCAAGGCACTGGATTTAATGGTGACGATTGCACAGAGGAAATTTGAACGGATTGAGGCGGCGCCTATGACTGGAGGTATGGTGCGTCGTTGTATCCCAGATGCATTGATGGCGAATGAGCGCTGGGTCCTCCATGTTAAGCTTGGATCGGCTGAGGAGCCGAGTGGGATATGCTTGGAAAACTCCTGACCGGGGCTGTGATGGGCGGGGCGTACGCTGGCCCCTGGTATCCTTGAGACACGCCATTGGCCAGGGAGCTGATGACGGGATTGTATACCGTATTGGTTATCACCGGAGATTGATCAATGAAAGCCTGATAGACAGACTGCTGAACCATCTTGGACATCTTGCCCGAGTCTTGGCAATTGTAATCTGGCAGGGAGTTGGAAATGGAGCTTTCTTGACAGTTTCCCCGCTCCTGGTACGACTGAAGGATTGTAGGCATGTCTTCCGGTACTATGCTATCTGCCTCTCCAACTCTTCCTTCTGGTCGTCCTTGAGGTCTGCTTCCGTCACCTCAATGACATTGTCTTCGGAGATTTTGGCAGCTTTCGACATGGTAGTGGTTGTATTGGTCCCACCAGGCGTGCCAAAAGTGTGTTGGTGCTAAAAATCAGCCAATTGAATCTCAGCGTCGGAGACACGACCCGGGAGAATCTGCTTAACTCCTGTTTGAGTAATCTCCTGACGCGGTTCACGCGGCGTGCTAGCCAATCTGACCTGTTGATTGGCAAGGAAGGAAACGTGTCAGATCCCAGAGGCTGTGATCGGCTAAGGTTCCGATCTCGAGGAAGCTTATCACAGAATCGGCCGATTTGCTATAACAAGGAAATAGGCTATGGTACAGCCGAAAACTAGGTAACGTTTGTAAAGAAAACTGCTAGAATAAACTAGACAACGCTACAGAAACAACACTTGAAATAGATCTAATCGGCTATACGAAAATAATGGATAAGCGACAAAGATAAATAAGCCGAAAGCTCTAATTCCAAGCTGGATAACTGGTGATAAAACTAGAACAACAGGTAAAACCTATAATTCTAGTAAATATCGATAACTAGTGAATAAATCTAAACGAAACAACAGCGATGCACCCGAAGTTAAAGTTTAGATATTACTCGATAAACGAAACTTACAGAATCGGCCGGAGATCGTGTCGATGCAGCCCTGCCAACCCGTACGAACTCGTGAAAGAAGAAAAGTATTGGGAAAGTCGCCGACTTGAAAGTAAAATATGAGGAAATAGTAGATTGTTGTATTGATTTGATGTTGTTTTTACAGAGCTCTAAGGATGGCTATTTATAGCCTGTTACAACCAATCTCTTAATCGACTAGGATTCTATCTCTAATTTTAAACGAAAATGAACATTTACAAGTACAACTCGCATCGGAGTTGGTCGTTGCGCTCTTGTGGGCCAACCCCCTTTTATCTTCTCTTTGCAATTCACTTTAAGCCCATATTGGCCCAATCGCCCTAGCCTCTTAATTGGTCAATTTCTACCAACTCCATCCGCCAAAACACTGCAGCGCCAATCGGCCGATCTCCAACTGTAGCACCAATCGGCCGATTCCCAACCGTGACCTTTTCAACTCGCCACATCGGCTAATCTTTTCCTTTTTTGACGCCGATTCCATACGTGTCAAAATCTAGCGTCAACAGTTGGACTCACAGAACTATCTAGTTATACATAAAAATAATCTTACCCATGTTACTATTGGAAATAATACCCTATCGTTTTATTTCTTGCTTAGGCCTTTTAAATCATAGTTAATCAAAGAAAATTGCTAAAAAGATAAATCCAACTCTGCGATCTATGCTTCTGACTATGGAAGCTTGGAAAAGTAATGAAGACCCTGGAGTAGAACTTTAACTCATTGTTTTAGGTTTATGTTTGAAATCTAGAGTTAAATCTTTCTTTTTGCAAAAGTTTTAATCCAGAGCTGAGAAAAAATATGAAACCACTTGGAGTGGCTTAGTTTTGAAGTGTAGTTCATAGGGAAAATATGAAACCTTGACTGAATCTTGATGAAACCCACTTTTTTTTAGAGCAAGATAAATAGGAGTAAAATATGGGAAATAGATGTCCTTCTCTAAACATCATGAAAAATTCACCAAAGTCCCTGTAACACATCTTCAACCATCTGTTAAAGTTTCACCCTCAGAATCAATATAGGTTTTGAGATAAAAATGGTTAAGTACATGCTACACTTGGTAATAAAATAATTTTAATTCTTTTTATGCTAATCCAATGGATCCCAAATCTTTACAGTAACTCATTGATGACATAAGTAATGTGCTGTAATTTTCTCAGTGCCATACATTACTGTTTGTTTGTGGAAACAAATTTTGGAAAATGAATCGGTTTAAATGATTAAGGAAGTGTTAAATCTTAGTAAACTTAATTATTGTTTTTGGAAGAGGTACAAAAAAATCATTCAGAAATAAATGACCTTCCAAATGAACCCCGAACAATCCTAAAAGTGACCCCACCTTCCTTGTGAAACTCTAGGTTGTGAGAATCTTAAATATGTACACAATCACCATCAAGTCAACCCCGAGTTTAAACCACAACCCACCTTACTTCATGAAGATAATTAAAGTTAGAACCTTGTTTAGGTGAATGTGGTCGCAATGCTCTTTCATTTCAGCAATAAGTCATGCCTTGCATAATTCGTACGAAAGCATGGAAAAATCTGCACTGTCTGCATATGCATGTCGTGTAGAAGCTAATATCGCCGACGGAACCTACGAGCTCCACCCTACGTTGGAAGAGGAACCCACTGCAGAGCTACATCATGCGGAAGTTGAGCTCGAGCTAGATCAAGACCTGAAGGTAAGCCCCGGTGCATGCTTCCCTATTTTAAAGTTTATGCGATATATTGATGCTTATGATTGTGCATTTATGTTTGTAGGAGTTGATTGAAACAGTAGATGCATGAACTTAGTACCTTGCTCTGAATGCTAGTTGCTAAAGTCGAGTTGTGCTAGTCTTCACTTGTGCTAGTCGCCTGGGTGTTCTATTCTGGCTAGTACCCGGGTTGTTATTCTGAGTGATAACCAGTATCTCCTTGTCCGGGTAGTAGCTTCCGGAACTTGATGTAGCGATCTCTGTATAGCTTTCTTCATGGTTGGACGTAAGTGGAACGCCCTCTTGATACGGCAGGTTATCTATATGGGTGATGAGGCGCGAGTCATAGTCACGGTCGAGGAAAGATGGTCGCAATCCCGGCCAGTGGACGAATCTGCCTTGTGGTGTCGAAGTTATTACCAACCCTTGGGCTGGGCCAGATAATGGTATTTCTGGAGAGTAGGATGAGTCAGAAGTCAATGTCCTCGTCCTGCCCGAGTTCAACGCGGGTTCGAGCAAGAAAATCTTAGTAGACTTTTGTCGCGTTGCGACGTCCGTGCGGGAACTGTTTTGAAGTCGAGACTGATTTGGATGCTGACTAGGGCCGCCGAATCTGAAGCGAGTCCGACCCTGAGTCCAGGGGTCGGCTGAGCCCGACCCTTTGAGGGAGTAGCTCCACCTCGCCCGACCCTGAGTGGAAATCGGCCTCGCCCGACCCCGAGTCCTGGGGTCGGGAGCGCCGGACCCTTCGGAAGAGTAATTCCGCCTCGCCCGACCCCGAGTCCTGGGGTCGGGAGAGCCTGACCCCTGAGCGAGACTCCGACTCGCCCGACCCCGAGGCCTGGGGTCGGCGGAGCCCGACCCTTTGGAAGGGTAGCTCCGCCTCGCCCGACCCTGAGTCCTAGGGTTGGCGGAGCCTGACCCTTGAGCAAGACGTTGGAGTCGGGAGAGCCTGACCCCTGAGCGAGACTCCGCCTCGCTCGACCCCGAGGCCTGGGGTCGGCGGAGCCCGACCCTTTGGAAGGGTAGCTCCGCCTCGCCTGACCCTGAGTCCTAGGGTTGGCGGAGCCCGACCCTTGAGCAAGACGTTGGAGTAGTCCGAAGCAAAGTCGAATCCGACGCGTAGTCGAACTTGAGTTTGTTGACTTTGAAATCTTGATTTTTTCTAGTCAATTCTTCTGGTTTCTTCTCCTGAGTGTCGACGATCTAGCACCAGAATGATCCTGAGCCTTCGGCGACACAGAGCCAGGATCCGAAAATGAAGGTGGCGCCGGCTTCGATGAAGAAGACGGGCCTGATGATGACTTTCACCATTGAGTTCACGCTGAGAGACTCGACGAGTGCCCCTACCTGGCGCGCTAGCTGTCGGTGTTTTAGACCCGCAACCCGCCTAGGGATACCCTAGGTGGTCTTTTGTGCGGTAAGGGTCATCGAGAATCAAGGAATCAATGGTGACGCAAGGAACACGATTTAGACAGGTTCGGGCCGCTAGATCGCGTAAAACCCTACGTCATGTGTGTTGGTTTGTATTGATGTATGTTCTGGTCCCGAGGATTGTGTTCGAGGGGGGTCCCTGCCCGGCCTTATATACCCGGGAGGGCAGGGTTACAAGTTTGAGTCCTAGTCGGGTACTATTATAGAGTTCTACTCGGCATCGGCCCGAGTAGTCTTCCATAAACATACAAGACTAGTCCGACAAGGATACGCCTATCCTTGTTCCGATCATGTCCGAGTACGTCCTTAGTGGGCCGTCCAAGGCCTACTCGTGGGTCTGGGGAGTACGCCCGACAGGATCCATAGAGCATGATATTTACTTCAGCCCGCTCTATGAATGTGCTCTATCAGATGATTGAGATGCAGAGTAGAGGTATGACCACCGTGATTGGGATGGCAGTGGCCAATCAGGTTGCTCTCACCACCGTGCAGAATGGTATGGTGGATTTGTCACTTGAGTTGGTGCAGAAGGATGTCCAGATTTCTAATATGTAGATCCGGATTTCTGAGTTAGAGGAGGAGATAGAGGACATGGAGCATGACATGGAGTTGCTGGCCGATCAATTCTATGATGTGAACATGGAGTTGGCTGATGCTAATCAGCATCTACAGGAGCACCACGATGAGCTTAACGCTATTCACGCCTTAGAGGTGCAGCAGGATGAGCCCATGGCTTAGGAGGAGGAGCCCGAGGAGATTGAGGGCTTTTCGAGCATGGATTTTGAGGAAGCCGCCCCACAGCCCCGAGTTGGCAACGCTCCCTGTCCTGCACTTAGCTTTGCCTCAATAGGCAACCTCGACGACTTCTAGATGTGTCATCGTGTCGTGAGTAGTTTCTTTTTGTTTTACTCCTCGGCGACCTATATTTTGGCTAGTCATGTAATAGGTTAGCTTTGAGTTGAGTATCCTTGTGTTGAAAAACTGGTTGCAAGCACGGACTTGCCGTTGTTATGGGTTAGTTGTAATGTCTGAAAAATTTGGCAGAATTTCAGTGGCTGTTTCTCCTCAGTTTTAACCCTGTCTCCACTCATTTTTGATCTGAGGTTTGAATACCAAAGTTGTGCGAAAACTTGTGTTCTAACTGCTCATTAAATTTCAGCTCCTTTGGATCTGTCAAACTCGCATTAGAACCAAAACTCCGCCGCTCAGCTTGCTGAAAAATCAGCCCAGACAGCAACTCGCTAAGTTGCCTAAGCAACCCCTTTCCTTCCTTTTCGGTCAGCAAGCGTAGAATCGCAATTGTTACATACGACGTGACCTAACTGTTGACCAAGGATGAGAACCATTGTGCACTTCAAGAAGAGATATGCACCTACTCAATAAAGGATATTTTTCAACTATCGGCAAGACCAATGCTTATGATTCCGCACATAATTTTTCCTTGTGATTAAGCAAGCTTTTGAATTCTGTGACTAATGGGAAGATGAATCTTGCAGATGGTGCACAGCACATGCTCCGGCTCTATTCCCAGTAGCAGCGGCAGCCCCAGGGAGGAAGAGCTCCTCAGCAACCTCATGTTGCTCGCTATGAGGACTTTTTGGGGACACAGCCTCCTTTGTTCCACAAGACGGAGGATCCGCTCGACACCGACGCTTGGATTCATGCCATCGAGTCCAAGTTCTCCCTCCTCACCGTGCATTTCCCAGATGAGAACAAGGCTCAGTTGATAGCACAATAGCTGCGTGGTTCTGCCCTCCTCTGGTTGGACCATTATCACGCCATGCTGCCAACCGACCACGTCGTCAGCTGGGAGGAGTTTAAGATGGCGTTCAGGGGCCATCATATCCCTGAGGGTCTCCTAGAGCGCAAGCTCAATGAGTTCCTAGCTCTCACTCAGGAAAGCCGCGATGTCCTCCAATATGTGCAGGCTTTCAATGACCTGTGTCGCTACACAGGCTATCATGCGGATTCCGATGAGAAGAAGAGGGACCGCTTCCACAGAGGCTTGAGTCTTGAGCTCAAGGAAAGGTTGAATCCCATCAAAGTGGATTCTTTCAATGAGCTGGTGAACCTGGCAATTTCCCAGGAGGATTGCATGAAGGCCCTCAAGGCCGACATGAAGTAGAAGGCTCCAATGCTGTCACCCAGCCCGCCTGCTCAGAAGTATAGGATGGTTCCCCCTCAGGCACCTCGCAAGCCAGCACAGCCTGGGAGATGGGTTACTCGACCCCCACCATAGGCAGCACCCTATTTCCTCGGATTCCAGCTACAGGGGCCACAGCCTACCCTTCCAATGCCACTATGCCCTGCCACTGGAAACCGTTGTTTCACCTGTGGGAATACGGGACACTTTTCCAAAGACTGCCCCCGCAAAAAGAATCAACGGCCTGGCCAGAGCAATGTGATGGGCAACAAAGGGAAGAAGCCCAGGGCGCAGGTCCGACAAGGCAGGTTGAACTTCACCAACCTTGCAGAACTCCCGGAAGGCGCACCAGTGATGACGGGTACGTTCTCTGTCCATAACCAACCCGTCCTTATTCTATTCAATTTAGGAGCATCTCATAGTTTCATCGGGACTAGAACCAATGTTAGGTGTGGGTTGAATTTCTGTCACACAAAAGGGTCATATATGATCTCTTCCCTGGGTGGGAAAGTAGCCTCATACTAAATGAGCTGCAATGTACCTATCAAGTTAGGAAGAACCCTTTTTAAGGAAAACCTCCTTATCCTTGTTTTAGAGGGGATAGATATTATCTTGGGTATGGATTGGATGACTCGACATCGAGTGGCATTAGACATCTCTGCCTGAGCAATCCACATAAATTCACCCAGATATGGTAGCTCAACCATACACTTACCCCACCAAGAGTGCGAAAATTCTTGTGCCTATCCTGTGGCTGAAACTCGATTGGAGGACATCCCAGTGGTATGCGAGTATCCCAACGTGTTTCTAGATGACTTGATGGGTATCCCGCCAGATAGAGATATCGAGTTTGCTATTGAGTTGCAACCAGGCACGGCACCGATTTCAAAGAGGCCATATCGGATGCCACCCGCAGAACTCGCAGAACTGAAAACCCAGTTACATGAATTGTTGGAAAAAGGTTTCATTCAACCAAGTACCTCACCTTGGGGCTGTCCAGCTTTGTTTGTGAAAAATAAGGATGAGAGTCTGCGCATGTGTGTGGACTACCAACCTCTCAATGCGGTGACAATAAAGAATAAGTACCCATTACCCTGCACTGATGTTTTATTCGATCAATTAGCTAGAGCCAAAGTATTTTCCAAAATTGATCTTCACTCCGGCTACCATCAGATCAAGATCCGACCATGTGACATTCCCAAGACTGCTTTCTCTACACGGTATGGACTCTACGAGTACCTAGTTATGTCATTTGGGCTTACTAATGCGCCGGCTTATTTCATGTATCTCATGAATTCGGTGTTCATGCCCAAGCTTGACAAATTCATCATGGTATTCATTGATGATATCCTGGTATGCTCAAAGAATGAGGAGGAGCATGCAGAGCACCTTCACACTATTCTCCAACGCTTAAGGGATCACCAACTGTATGCCAAATTTTCCAAGTGTGAATTTTGGCTGGACAGTGTTAAATTCTTGGGCCACACTATATCCAGCGATGGCATAGTAGTAGACCCAAGCAAAGTCCAAGAGGTGATGGACTTGAAGTCACCCACTTCAGTTCATCAAATTTGAAGTTTCCTCAGTTTAGCGGGCTACTACCGGCGATTTATTCTTGACTTCTCGAAAATAGCTAAGCCAATGACTGAATTACTAAAGAAAGGAGTTAAGGAAAGTTTGTGTGGAGCGATAAATGTGAGGAAGCTTTCCACACATTGAGGAGATTGTCGACCTCCCCACCAGTTCTAGCTCAGCCAGACACCACTAAGCCGTTCGACATTTATTGCGATGCCTCTGGTACTGGACTTGGATGTGTTCTTATGCAAGACAACCGAGTCATTGCTTATGCCTCGCGAGAGTTATGGCCACATGAGCTGAATTATCCTACTCATGATCTTGAATTAGCAACGGTTGTTCATGCTCTGAAAATATGGAGGCATTATCTTATGGGGACTCACTATAATATCTATACGGATCACAAGAGTCTCAAGTATATCTTCACTCAAGCTGATCTTAACATGCGTCAAAGAAGATGGTTGGAATTGATCAAAGACTATGATTTAGGAGTGCATTACCACCCGGCAAAGCTAATGTAGTTGCGGATGCTCTTAGCCGCAAGGTCCATTGCAGCTGCTTGTCGGCAACCAACTTTGCCAAGACATTACATCATGAGATGGCTAAGCTCAATTTGGAAATCATCCCCCATGGCACCTTAAGTCATATTTCCATTGAGCCTACCTTTGATGACCAAATTGTCCTAGCACAACTAGAAGATAAGGAAATAAAACTCATCAAGAAGAAACTTGCATAGAAAGATGAAGGATATAAGTACTTCCGACAGGATTGGAAGGGAGTTGTACATTCTAAAGATCGGCTAGTTGTTCCAAAGAACCCCGATCTTAAGAAACAGATTATGGATGAAGCACACCTTTCCAAATTTTCGATTCACCCTGATAGTTCCAAGATGTACCATGATCTTTGGCAAAATTTCTGGTGGAGTGGGATGAAACCAGATATTGCGTGTTATGTCTTAGAATGTGATACCTATCAACGAGTTAAAGCAAGCCACTTGAAGGTAGCTGGCACTCTGCAGCCGCTGCCTATTCCCTCATGGAAGTGGGAGCCTATAAGCATGGACTTCATAGTCGGATTAGCTAACACCTCTCGCAAGCATGATTCCATATGGGTTATAGTGGACTGACTTACTAAAACAACGCATTTCCTTCCTGTACACACCACTCACACCATACAGAAATATGCAGAGCTGTATCTTGACCGGATTGTTTCCCTACATGGTGTGCCAAAAATGATCATCTCAGATCGAGGTAGTGAGTTTGTAGCACGCTTTTAGGAACAATTGCAATCGTCGCTTGGCACTAAGCTGATTCGCAGCTCCACATATCACCCTCAGACAGATGGACAAACTGAAAGGGTCAACCAGATATTGGAAGATATGCTACGTGCTTGTGTCATTCACTACGACAAGAGCTGGGATAAATGTTTGCCCTTGGCAGAGTTTTCATACAACAATAGCTACCAAGCTAGCTTGAAGATGGCACCTTTCGAAGCCTTGTATGGATGTAGATGTCGAACCCCTTTAAGTTGGTTGCAACCAGGAGAAAGAACGGTTTACAGACCCGACTTAGTAATGGAGGCCGAAGAAAAAGTGAGAGTTATCCGAGAAAACCTTAAGGCCGCCCAGTCCCGACAAAAGAGCTATTCCGATAAGAGGAGGAGGCCTATCCAATTTGAAGTTAGGGATTTTGTATACTTCCGAGTATCACGGACTAAGGGCATACAACGCTTCGGAGTAAGAGGAAAGTTGGCTCTACGCTATATTGGTCCATATGAGATTGTGGAAATTTGTGGACCCGTAGCGTACCAGGTTAAACTCCTAGAGAAGCTTGCTGCGATACACGATGGCAGACTTAAGTGGTACTGGTGATCAGTGTGGAGGCCTTCTGTATTGTTTGCATGTCTTTTCTTTCTGTTGATCGTCGCCGCTGCGTTTACAAGGAGTATCCTGTTAAAATCCTCAACCGGAAAGAAAGACATACTCGGAGATAAATGGTGACAATGTTCAAAATTCAGTGGAGTAATCATACGGAAGATGAAGCGACGTGGGAAATAGAGGAACACCTCAACACTGATTTCTGTGGTTTTCTTTTCGATCAGGGAGGTACGTTGCACAAGCCACACTAGCTCCTTTCCTCACTTGAATCTCGGGACAAGATTCCTTTTAAGGGGGGTAGGTTGTAACAACTCTACCTTAATTAGGTGTAGTTAAACTTAAGAAAGTCATTAGTCACTAAGTAGAGGAGGTGAAAGGTCCAAGTTGCCCCTAAAAAGCTCTTTTTAGAGTTAAATAGAAAACTTGAGTTTTTATATACAAACTTAAAATTTTGCCCAAATAGGAGTTGTAAAACTTTTAATTTCAAACAACTTTTATTAATAACATTTTGGCTAATTTGGAGTAGGAGAAGGTCAAAAGCAAAAATCAAATCAGGAGTACATCAAATTCCTACAAATGACCTAAGTCTTGGAATTCATGTTTTTCCTCAACTTTGCAACCTATTATGTCGCAATTATGTGCACAAACTCAAGTTAGACCTTTAATAGAAGTTGTAGTTCCCTGAGTGTGTTACAACTTTGTTACACTGGCCCAAGTCCAAATCACAACCGAACCTGCTCAAAAACTTAGTCCTCAGATCGAAGAACATTTCCCTCAATTACATCTTGGCATGATTCGATTGGGAAGCTACTCAAAATCTAAGCCAAAGTTGGCCAAAATGCTGAAAAACAGCAAAAACCACAATCCGTCCAAGTCCCAGGGGGCCGGTGTTCTACCAAACTTTGCAAATCCATAAGTTTAAATCCGTTTCGATTTTAAGCAAACTTCTTTTGTAAAGTTTGGAGCTGGACGTTAGGTCTACATGTTTTACTTTTGGAGTTTCGCAAGTTCTTTTGAAAAGTTTGGAGCAAAAGGCCCCAAAACTGGCCCTTTTGGACTACCCCGAGGCGCACCTCGCCTAGCGCACGCCCAGAACGCACCCGGCATGTTCGCCCGAGCGTCGCCCGCTGCGTGGCTTCCGCCCACCAGCGAGCTCACCGACGGCCAATCGATGGCCACGATGGGAGAATTCGCTTGCTGGGACGCCCAATGACCGCGTGACCCTATCCTTCCTCTGCCTGAGCATCTCCCTCGCCCAATGCCACACCACGCCTCTACCGCTCCCCTCCGCCACGCCATGGCTGCATGATGGCCGAGCTCCACCTCCCAAATCCGCCGCTCGATAGTGATAGGATGACCACCGGCTTGCCCAATCGCTCCGCCAGACAAAGAAGATCTCGCACACCTCTTATCTCTCCCGCCCAATCACCAGAAGATCTTCGTATACGCCCGCACCATCCCCCCGCCAGTGAGTGCCGTTGGCCCATGGCGCCACCCTGTTCTCCTCCCCTACTCACCTCTGACCACATCCGCCGCTAACATTGGCTTCACCCTCGCCCTCCGCACCTCTACGGCCCTATAAAAGGAGTCGATGCGGCGCCTGCGCAGCTCCCCACACCCGCAATGCTTCACCGCCTCCTCTGCTTTAAGCGCTGCCGCATCACCCTCCCGTGGAACCCCGACCTCCGCCACTCCCCGCGCCTTGCCATCTCTACCGCTAGCTCTGCCATCACCCTGTGCTCCTACCCGAGCAGCTTATTGCCCTCCCGGATCCCTGCCGTCGCTGGAACTCCGCCGGGACTCCGCCGCCGAAGCCGCCTCCCATCCCCAAGCCGTTCTGCTGCCACCGAGCCCGCTCCGATGCCCCAATCACCGCCAATCCCTCCCCGATGAGCTCCCGCGTCTCCCCCGCCTGTTCTTGCCCTCGATTGACCCTGAGACTCGCTAGAATCGAGTCGAGCTCGCCGCCGGCCGCCGCAAGGGCCTCCCTGTATCTTTTATCTTTTTCCAAGGGCTTAGCGCAAGAACTAGGGACCCCTGCGTGATTAAACCATAGACGTGAGGGTTAGATTATAAGTTGGTTTAGTTAATTGTTTTAAATTGGCAGAAATTAGTTTAAACTTTGTAAATGCACCATAAATCGTAGAAAAAAATACAAAAATGCGAAACCACTTTTGTTGCCCATGTTACTGTTGGAAATAATACCCTATAATTTTATTTCTTGCTTAGGCCTTTTAAATTTTAGTAAATCGAAGAAAATTTCTAAAAAGATAAATCTAACTCTGGGGTGTATGTTTCTGAGAATGGAAGCTTGGAAAAATAATGAAGACCCTGTAGTAGAACTTTAACTCACTGTTTTAGCTTTATGTTTGAAATCTAGAGTTAAATCTTTCTGTTTGCATAAGTTTTAATCTAGAGCTGAGAAAAATATGAAACCACTTGGAGTAGCTTTGTTGTGAAGTGTAGTTCACAGGGAAAATATGAAACCTTGACTGAAGCTTGATGAAACCCACTTTTTTTAGAGCAAGATAAATAGGAGTAAAATATGGGAAATAGATGTCCTTCACTAAAAATCCTGAAAAATTCACCAAAGTCTCTCTAACATGTCTTCAACCCACTGTTAAAGTTTCATCCTCAGAATCACTATAGGTTTTGAGATAAACATTGTTAAGTGCATGCTACCCTTGGTAATAAAATAGTTTTAATTCATTTTGTGCTAATCCCATGGATCCCAAATCTTTACAGTAACTCATTGATGACATAAGTAAGGTGCTATAATTTTCTCAGTGCCATACGTTACTGTTTGTTTGTGGAAACAAATTTTGGAAATTGAATCTGTTTAAATGATTAAGGAAGTGTTAAATCTTAGTAAACTTAATTATTGTTTTTGGAATCATTCAGAAATAAATGACCTTCCAAATGAACCCCAAACAATCCTAAAAGCGACCCCACCTTCCTTGTGAAACTCTAAGTTGTGGGAATCTTAAATATGTACACAATCACCATCAAGTCAACCTCGAGTTTAAACCACAACCCACCTTACTTCATGAAGATAATGAAAGTTAGAACCTTGTTTAGGTGAATGTGGTCGCAACGCACTTTCATTTCAGCAATAAGTCATGCCTTGCATCTTTCGTAAGAAAGCATGGAAAAATCTGCACTGTCTACGTATGCATGTCATGTAGAAGCTAATAGCGCCGACGGAACCTACGAGCTCCACCCTACGTTGGAAGAGGAACCCGCTGCAGAGCTACATCACGCGGAAGTTGAGTCTGAGCTAGATCAAGATCCCGAGGAACCACTAACTTTTTCTGAACGTGAAGGTAAGCCCCGGTGCATGCTTCCCTGTTTTATAGTTTATGCGATATATTGATGCTTATGATTGTGCATTTACATTTGTAGGAATTGATTGAAACCGTAGATGCATGAACTTAGTACCTTGATCTGAATGCTAGTTGCTAAGGTCGAGTTGTTGCTGTGCTAAATAGGACTCGGTAAAAGTTGAGTCATTGTCTGTCACTCACGAGTTATAGGAGTTGTTTGTTGACTCATACTACAACCATACGGATGACGGACGGGACCGGGAATGGTTCCGATATGGTGGTTCGCCCCGTCTGTCTAGTAATGAACTTGCTAAGGTCGAAATGTATCGGCGTTTGTGATCAAGCGTTTGAAAGTACTAATCTCATACCTAGTATGGGATAGGGAAGCCTAGTACCTGATTGAACTAGGGCGTGTCTTATATTCCTGCTATCCTTGGAATGTCGTTCCCATGGTGCATCATGTGGGTGCAAGTGCGGTCACAGTACGACAGAGGCTGGGACTATGGACCATTGCATGCCGAAGGAAGTTTGGACCTAACACGTGCCTAAGGGATTGATGGGGATGGCTAACAAGTGAAGCGACCCTTCGTGGTGGGCGGATGTCGTGGGATTAGGTTCACCATGCATGGTTAATAAATTCGAATCAATTCGTCTGCCTCTCACAATTTGGGACTGCTTGATCACTATTCTGCACTGAGTAAAGATGGAACATGATGATATTAATCTTGATGCTTGGTCTTTAATTGTTTGGAAATAATGCTTGCTTAGTATAAGTTGCTAATCTAGACTGGTTGATGAACTTAGAACTTGAGCTAAAATATTGAAAGTAAGGACCAACTCTAGGTGCTTTTGGCAAAAACAAACCCACAGCCAAAAAGCCTTGCATAACTAGGAGTCGGTGAAGTAGTTATCACCTGTCAGGTCAGTCTTGCTGAGTACTAGTTGCTCAGCCTTGCTTGTGGCTATATTTTCAGGTAGTGCTGAGTACGAGGAAATGGTTGCCAGCTTGACTTGGCCGACCCAACTCCCTCCGGGTTAGTCGGTCGAGTGGAAAGCAGCCTCAGATAGCGTGGATCGTTGAAATGGATATCATGGTCGGCTTCACCATGGTATTATGTATCGTCGTGTAGCTTCCGCTATTTTACTTCATCGTTGTTTACAACCTTGCAAACCTTGTTTGGATTTCAAAAACTCTACTGTAATTAAGTGTTGAACTATGTTAATGTGATGGGAATGTTGTAATCTCTGTGCCACTCACTTTCGCGTGAGCGATGCTTCTCGATCCTGAGTAAGTGGTTTATCGGATGAAATCCGACGAACGACCAAGTTGGCTTGCTTAAGTGCATTTTAGTCAGGTTAATTTGGGCGGTTCCACCACAGCAAGTTTCTTCTTGATGAACTTTATTTCTTTGTCTGCTAACTATGCCATGACTATCTGATCGTGTAGGGTAGGTTCGACAGAGATTTTGTTTAATGTACCCTTAGGAATAGTCTCCAAATTGAATTTCCTCATCTCATAGCATAACATCTCGGTGAAGTTGGTTGCCGACCAGCAATTGCAATGAGCCTTGCAGCTAAGAGCATCCACAACTACATTCGCTTTGTCAGGATGATAGCGCACTTCTAGATCATAGTCCTTGATCAATTCCAACCATCTTCTTTGACGCATGTTCAGATCAGTTTGAGATAAGATATATTTGAGGCTCTTGTGATTCGTGTAGATATTACAATGAGTCCCCATGAGAGAGTGTCACCATATCTTTAAGGCATGTATAACTGCTGCTAACTCAAGGTCATGTGTAGGATAATTCAGCACATGTGGCCATAACGCTCGTGAGGCGTATGCAATGACTCGGTTGTCTTGCATAAGAACACATCCAAGTCCTGTGCCGGAGGCATCACAATAAACGTCAAACGACTGAGTTGTGTCCGGCTTAGCTAGAACTGGTGCGGACGTCAAAAATCTCCTCAATGTGTGGAAAGCTTCTTCACATTTGTCGCTCCACACAAATTTGACTCCCTTCCTCAACAATTCAGTCATAGGCTTAGCTATCTTTGAAAAATCTAGAATAAATCGCCGATAATAGCTTGCTAGATCGAGAAAGTGTCGAATTTGATGAACTGAAGTGGGTGGCTTCCAGTCCATCACTTCTTGCACTTTACTGGGGTCAACGGCTATACCATCGCTGGATATAGTATGTTCCAAAAATTTAACACTATCCAACCAAAATCCACACTTGGAGAATTTGGCATACAACTGATGATCCCTTAAGCATTGATGAATGATACGAAGGTGCTCTGCATGTTCTTCTTCATTTTTCGAGTACACCAGGATATCATCAATGAATACCACGACGAATTTGTCAAGCTCAGGCATGAACACCAAATTCATGAGATACATGAAATAAGCAAGTGCATTAGTGTGCCCAAATGATATAACCAGGTACTCGTAGAGTCCATACCATTTTGAGAAGGCAGTCTTTGACATATCACACGGTCGGATTTTGATCTGATGGTAGTTGAAGCGAAGATCAATCTTGGAGAATACTCTGGCTTCAGCTAACTGATCGAACAAAACATCAATGTGGGGCAACGGATACTTATTCTTTATTGTCACCGCATTGAGAGGTTGGTAGTCCACACACATGCGCAGATACTCGTCCTTCTTTTTCACAAACAAAGCTAGACAACCCCAAGGTGATGTACTTGGGCGAATGAAACTCTTTTCCAACAACTCATGTAGTTGGGTTTTCAATTCTGCCAACCCTGCGGGTGGCATCCGGTATGGCCTCTTTGAGATTGGTGCTGTGTGAGGTTGCAGTTCAATGGCAAACTCGATATCTCTATCTGGTGGCATGCCTGGCAAGTCATCCGGAAACACATCGGGATACTCGCAGACAACCAGGATATCCTCCAGTCGTGTCTCAACTACTGGATAGGCACAAGAATTTATGCACTCTCGGTGGGGTAAGTGTATGGTAGAGCTACCATGGAGGGGTGAATTTATGTGGACAGCTCAGGCAGAGATATCTAGTGTCACTTAGTGCCGAGTCATCCAATCCATACCCAAGATAATATCTATTCCCTCTAGACCAAGGATAATAAGGTTTTCCTTAAAGAGGGTGTTACCTAATTTGATAGGTACCAACGGATTTATCTGGTCTGAGGCTATCTTCCCTCCCGGGGTAGAGATCATATATGACCCTTTAGTGTGATGGAAACTTAACCCACATCTAGCACCAATTTTACTCCCAATGAAACTATGGGATGCTCCAGAATCAAACAAAATCAAGACGGGTTGGTTATGAACAGAGAATGTACCTGTCATAACTGGTGTGCCTTCCGGGAGCTCTGCCAGGTTCGTGAAGTTCAGCCTGCCTTGTCAAACCTGCACCTTAGGCTTCTTTCCCTTGTTGCCCATCGCATTACCCTGGCCAGGCCGTTGATTCTTGCTGTGGGGTAAGTCCTTGGCAAAGTGTCCCGTATTCCTGTAGGTGAAACAGTGGTTTCCATTGGCAGGGCGTGGCAGCAGTGGAAGGGCAGGCCATGGCCCCTGCAGCTGGAATCCAGGGAAACGAGGTGCTGCCTGCGGTGGAGGTCGAGCAACCCATCTCCCAGGCTGCGCTGGCCTACGAGGTGCTGAAGGGGGAATCACTCTGAACTTCCGAGCAGGTGTGCTAGGTGACAGCATTGGAGCCTTCCGCTTCCTGTCGGCCTTGAGGGCCTTCATGCAATTCACCAGTTCATTGAAAGAATCCACTTTGATGGGATTCAGCCTTTCCTTGAGCTCAATACTTAAGCCTATGCGGAATTAGTCCCTCTTCTTTTCGTCGGAATCCGCGTGATAGCCTGTGTAGCGACATAGGTCGTTGAAAGCCTGCGCTTATTACAGGGCATCGCGGCTTCCCTAGGTAAGAGCTAGGAACTCATTGAGCTTGCGGTCCAGGAAACCCTCAAGGATATGATGGCCCCAACTGACAACGTGGTTGGCTGTCTGGAACAAAAAAGGGACAGGTGAGACATGGAATCAATACTCGGAAATCTAAACAGATTTCTGGTATGTTAGAGGAAAACTCATAACTCAGCAAGTATTCATCCAACATTTCTCAAATTTTACCAGCATGTTCTTTAGGTAGTGTGTGACAAGATTGGTATTCAAAGGTGGAGCTAAAACAGATCTTAACAAGGTGATAAGCTCAGGTTTTAACAAGTGGTATATGCTGGAATTTTCAGGAACAGAGCTGAAGTAAACTGAACACAACTCTCAAACCAGAGACCCAAAAATTTGGATATTTTACCACAAGGTTCTTTGCCAAGTGTTTAACAACTTTGGTTAAAGGGTGCCTAATAGAAAAAGTCCTTAAGTGGTCGAAAAATTAAAACTGTAACTGGTGCACAACTGATTACTCAGCAACTTACTTGGGCAAACATCAAAAATTTTTATCAGCATCTTGTTTAGGAAGTTTTTAACAACTTTATTATACCAAGTTCTGGAGAAGACTTAAGGAAACAGTTTAAATAAATTTTTAACAACTTTGAACAGTGGAGCAAGACAGCTAGAGAATCCTTATCACTCTTAAGATTTTTAGAAAATTTCCCAAGCAAGTTCGATTTGCGTCTTTTAGGTTGCGACTTTTATTCATGATGCATGCACATCCTAATCGGCCGCACAACTGAAATAATTGCCAAAAAGCTTTGGACTTACCTAGTTAGTGCCGGTGGCAAGGCAATCAATACGGCTCTCACTGTAGTAACTAGTCGAGTTGCTCATCGTCGTTTCTTATGTAAACGCGGTTAGTGTACCTGCAAAAGATTTCAACCTGAACCTTTCATGCCAGGACATCACGAAAGCGTCCACAAACATTACTGTTCACTATAAAAATGGCACCCATGCGTTTAATGCTGCATGGACAGCGCAACAACCGTGGAAATAGGCCCTTTTGAATAGAACCATATAACCCTTCGCATACTTGTGATGCGGAATCTTGCACATGTTTAATAGACGTGGGCGAACAACTGTGATGATAGGCTCGTTGGAATTGAACCATACCACCCTTCGCATGATTTAACATACGGAACCTTTGGCATGTGTAATAAATGTGGGCGAAAACAACTGTGATGATAGGTTCGTTGGAATCAAATCCTATCACCCTTCGCATACTCGCGATGCGGAACTTTACGCACGTATGATAAACGTGGGCAAAAAGTGATGGAAGTCAGTAAAAATAACCAATAGTTAATAGCCACCTTAAATAACCAAAAAATTCTCCTAGGTCTTCTCGTACTAAGTTCATCCTTAACGAACTTACAAATTTTTTTTAAAACTAATTTCTTGCAAGTTTTATTCAGAAAGGGTATTTAAGGTCTGTTGTTCTCTCTGTCATGCTTTGAGCTCTGGTACCAGCTGTGGCAGAACCGCCCAAATTAACTTGGCTAAAATTCACTTAAGTCGCCTAACACGTGATCATGCAATTTAAACAAGCCAACTAGGTCATCCGTCGGATTTCATTCGATAAACCACATACTCATGATCAAGAAGCATTGCTCACACGAAGGTGAGTGGTTACAGAGATTACGACATTCCCATCACATTAATGTAGTTCAATAATTTATTACATCAGAGTTTTTAAAATTCAAACAGAGTTTGCAAGGTTGTAAACAACGAAGAAGTAAACATGCGGAAGCTAAATGTCGGTACACAATATCATGATGAAGCCAATCATGACATCAATGACCCCTGTCCTCGCCGTCCGACGAGGGATCCCACTCGACCGTCCAACCCGGAGGGAGCTAGGTAGGCCAAGTGACACTAGCAGCAAAACTATCGACATTACCTGAAAAGTTATGCCACAAGCAAGGTTGAGCAACTAATACTCAGTAAGACTGACCCGAGAGTGGTTGCTAAACCACTAACTTCTAGACATGCAGGCTCTTTGGCTATGGGTTTGTTTTTGCCAAAAGTGACTAATGTTGATCCTTACTTTCAATATTTTAGCTAGGTACAAGGCCCCACAGTCCCGACCTTCTCCGCAATGTGACTGCACTTGTCACCATGTGATGCACCAGGGGAAAACTCAGTTTCCAGAGACAGTGGAATGAAACGCTCACATCCTGTTTCAATCAGGTTCTAGGCTTCCCCATCCCATACTAGGTATGAGATTATTACTTTCAAACACTTGATCATGAACACTATCACTTTTCGACCTTAGCAATTTTAAGTAGATAGACGGGGCAAACCACGAAGTACCGAACTGAAGGACCGGAAAGGCGACCGGGGGGTGAATGGGAGCCAATTCAAATTTTCTTCAAGAACCTCGACTAAAATCCCCCAACCTCTCTTCTAGAAAAATCAAGTTCACATAGCTATGAACGAGCTAATGGACCTAGGAATGATGCTAGGAACCCAATTTGATACAAGCGGAAGTAAGAAAGAGACCAAACAAGCTTTGGAAAAGAAACTTTGAAAACTAACACCTCTGTGCGAAAAAATCCGGAAGAACCTTCGGAAAATTCCAGAGGTGCGGAGATTTCCGAAGAAACCTTCACAAATTTCCGGAGATCTGGAGATTTCTAGAATTAGGTCCATAGATTTCCGGAATTCCAAAACAGCCTACATGAGGAGGAAAGAAAAATTCAAAACTCAATCAAATGACCTCCAAAAATCATGAAATTTGAACAATAGACTCACAACATAGTAAAGAAGCTTCTCCTAAGAAATCATCCCAAAAGATTTGTCAATTAAAGGGAATTCCAAATCTTGTGAAGAGCACTATTGTTTCAACCCCTAAACTTGAATCACCCCGATCTATGAACTCGTGAGGTTTCAATATAATCCCTTTGGTTGAAAGGTTCAACTCACATCTTATTTCATCTCCAAACAATTGGTTTGACTCAAAACACCCCACAACTCATGAATCGAACAAAAATGTGAAGGGGGCGGATAGGAAGAAGCAAGAACGCGAAGAACACAGACAGAAATTGCAAATCCAAATGGGATGGAACAAGATGGCATGAAATAGATCATTGGATTACTTCACCATGTCCTGTTACAGCCGCTCCTTAGCACAATCAAAGCTAGGATGGCAAAAAGATCAAATCAAAGATCCACTCTTCTCTCCCCTCACCTCTCTCCCAAAGCCTCTCAGAAACAAAATAAGGAGCCTACCACCCAAAACAAGCCCAAGGGGGATGGCTGCCCTAACAGCCCTCCCACATATATATAGACATTTGGCCAATGTCCAAAATACCATTACATTAAGCATACAACTCAAATACCCTCCAGGGGTAAAACCATCCAACATTTTCTTCGTTCATCGGATGGACATGCTACCTTCACGACTTTGCTTTGCCTCGACGCAAGCTTCGCGATGGTGCCACGTGTCCTCCGACTCGACGCCATCCGGCCGCAACAGACTCGTCCCCCGGTTTTGAGGTAAAACCTGTCAAACCCTCTTGCACACCCTACAGGCGTGACTCATCCCCGGTTTTGAGGCCAAACCGGTCAAACCATCTTGCACGCCGCGTACAATGTGACTCACCGATGTTGACGCGTGTTCGGCCTCCACCAAGCCTTCGACGCCTCCAAGCCTTTTGCTCCCACTCCCAGGCCACCTACTCGACTCGCCTCCATCCCACTTGACTCGACCGATAGCGTCTCCATCACTGTCCGTGTACTCTTGCTCTTCCGTGCACCATGTGGATCGCCCATGACTCCACTCGGACTCCTCGGGTCCCTTGGTCCAAGCCTACTCATGTCCATCCTTCACAGCCCTAGTACATTGGCATGAACCTTTCGTGCTTGACCTTCACCTCATGCCGTCGACCACCACGTCGCATCCTACACCTACACATCACAAGCCAAGAGACACAACACACAAGATATATCTTTTACAAACACCGCAACACAACACATCCGGTTAGCCGTTAGCATAATCATGCACCTATGAAACATTAACTCAACCGGTAAAGCTTCAAATCATCTTGTTAATAACTCATCACACATAGATCAAGGCGCATCTCAACTTGGTCTCTCACGAACAATAAAGTCTGGCCCCATCCATCGTCCTTATGGTTATAACATAAGTAAAGCAATCAACTCCTATAGCTCACGAGTGACAGGCAATCACTCGACTTTTACCAAGTCCTATTTAAGCATTGCATCTACTCGACTCTAGCAACTAGTGTTCAGATCAAGGTACTAAGTTTTATGCATCTATGGTTTCAATCAACTCCTAGAAACGTAAATGCACAATCATAAGCATCAACATATTCCATAAGTTTAACATAGGGAATCATGCACCGGGGCTTGCTTTCAGGTTCAGAGAAAGTTAGTGTGGCGTCCCGCCCTCCTGGGGCTGGGCCCGCATACACCTGGCAGCTCTCTAGGATATCAAGAATTTCCTCACATACTAACACAAGTCTTTTCTACGCACTTTGTCCTCACTCGTGCGCACCCGGGAAGAACTTCCCGATCGGTCACCCATCCTAAAATTGCTCCGAGTCAAGCACGCTTAACCCCGGAGTTCTTTGAGGATGAGCTTCCAGAAAAGAAGTTGCAACTTATTGGTATGAGTATTCTATCAATCCTATTAAGCCTTGCACCAGGATGTCACATACTCACCCCCTCAGAAGACCGACACCCTCGTCGGTCAACCCCAAGCCAGGAACGTCCCCTCTTGGCCACGTCCGTGTGTCCAGTGCCCGCGCATGTGCCATGCTGTGTGACCACTCTGGGCCCACACCAGCCATGCACACCATGCCTGCGTAACTGTGACCGCACGCGCCCGTGAAACCGCGAGAGTCGGCTCTGATACCAACTGTGGCGTCCCGCCCCCCCGGGGCCACGGCCGCATACACCTGGCAGCTCTCTAGGACATCATGGATTCCCTCACAGACCAACACAAGTCTTTTCTACACACTTTGTCCTCACTCGTACGCACCCAGGAAGAACTTCCCAATCGGTCACTGTCGTTGTCAAGATTGGTGGATCAAGACTTAGACTAGTAAATTTCTTTTATGCGCGTAAAGCCTCAGGTGGTGGCGTGGGAGACACGGGTTAGACTGGTTCGGGCAAGGGAAGCCCTACGTCCAGTATCGAGGATGCTCGTATTGCCCACGCGGGGTTCTGTAGTAGGGGTTACAGGTCGACGAGAGAGGGACTGGTCCCAAGTCTCTTTAGTGCTTATGCTCTCAGGGAGCATCGTTGTGTGCTGTGGCTTGTGGGAGAGGAAGCCGATCCCCCCTCCGGCCCTAGATTCCTCCTTTTATATCGCAAGGGGGGTGGCCGGAGTTACAGCTGGGATCGGGTGAGGAGGACCGTAAAGAGTAAAGCGTAGAATGGTAAAAAATACGGCAGGGAGGAGGGGCGAGTGTAACGACCGACCCCTAAACCTTCCCAGTTAGTCTTAATCAGAGCCCTTGATCCTAGTCATCTACCTTGCTTTTTCCCGCGCCGAGTGCTCAGCCTTCCGCCTGGTTCCGACCCCGGAAGACCCGACCCCTTCCCGTTTCGCTCCTCTCCCGACCCCGGCGAGCTCAGCCCACCGTCGGATCCTGCTAAGCATCCTCAAACGTCCATTCTATCCACCGGTGGACCCGCAAGATCTTTTCCCAGATCCTCCGCGACAGTCGCACTCGAGTTGCATGCCCGCTTTCCGCCAAATCTCAACCACCGGTCTACCCGCTCCTACGCCGCCCTGACGACAGAGCGCAATGATCGCTGGCGTCACCCCCGGAGTTCAGCACCACCGCCCTCTTCGCTCAATCGCCGCCCCGGCAGAGCACTCCATTGCCTCTCCCCGGCCTTCGCGCCGCTCCCCTTCTCTCTCTCCAGCGTTGCTCCCTTTCTCCGTTCCAGCAGCTATAAAAGGAATGCCCCCGTCACCGGAGTTCCCTCCGCCATTGTTGCCATCAGCTTTCTCTCGCTCCCTGCTCAAGCTCCTAGCGCCACCCACCCAGTTCTTGGGGAGTTCTTCTCTCAGGTTCTCTCTCAGTTTTCTCCAAGTCACCCTGCAGCTTGCTCCTCCGTGCTGCGTAAAAGCTCTCTTGTGATCTGCAAGAAGCGCCGCCGCCACCGTAGCATTCCCAGTCTTAGCCCTTGTTCGAAGCTTTAGTCCCTCCGCCCAAGTCTGCTTCTTCCCGACCCTAAGCCTCCCTTTCAGGAAGAAGGTGAGTTGCCGACCCCAGTCCGCCTCGCCCGACCCCTCCTATCCGCCCGACCCCGGTTCCGTCTCGCCCGACCCTATCTGTTCCGCCGACCCTCATATCCGCCTCGCCCGAGGGCTTGGCTATGATCTTTTCTTCAACCCGAGGGTGTATGTGTAAAATGTAGGAACCCTTCAGCGCTTGCGTCTGAGGCTTCCTAGTATATCACATCCTCTAGTTCAAGGATCAGATCATAAGTTCCTTTCCTACCCTTACCTCTTGATCTTCACCAGCTCTCTTGAACCTCCATACCCTCCTGCTCTTTGTCGCGAGTTTCTGGGCTCACGCGAGTCAGTGTTGCTGTTGAAATAACCGTCTATGCTAACCCTTGCATTGCATTCGTGTAGAGCTGCACCTCGCCGACGGCTTCTACGAGCTACACCCGGCGCCAGAAGAAGAAGCTGTAGCCGAGCTCCTGCCCTCCGAAGCCGAAGTCGCCACCGAAGTCGAGCAGTTCCCGTCCTCCTTGCTCGAAGGCAAGCCCCGGTTGCATGAAAATCCTACGTGTTTTGCCAGACTTGCGCATGCCTTCTGTAACATGCTTGTGCATTTACATATAGGAGTTGTGTGAAACCCTAGATGCATGACTTAGTTGTCCCCATGATCTGAGCATTAGCTGTTGGACCGAATAGTCGCCTTGCTTAACTAGGAGACGGTAAAAGTCGAGTGATCTCCTGTCACTCGCGAGTTGTAGGAGTGCATGTTTACTCTTTTGTTACAACTATAAGGACGATGGACGGGGCAGGGTTTTGGGTAACTCTTTGGTGGATGGATGATCGCCCCGTCTATCTATGAAATCTTGCTAAGGCCCGACAGTGGTGGTGCTCGTGATCAAGTGTTTGAAAGTACTAGCCTCATACTTAGTATGGGATGAGGAAGCCTAGTACCGGATTGAACCTAGACGTGAGCGGTCGCCCCATTGTTCTTGGAACGGAGTTTCCCCTGCTGGTTGTCGCACGTGGTGGCAAGCGTGGTCCCAGAACGGCAGAGGCCGGGTCTGTGGAACCTTGCACCAAAGGAAATGGGCCCGACACGGGTTAGGGGATTGATGGGGAAGGCCGACACAGGAAGCGACCTCCGGGTGTGCGGATGTCGTGAGGCTAGGTTCACCATGCATGGTTAAAGAACTCGAATCGATTCGTCTGCCTCTCACAGTTTGAGATTGCTTGATCGCTATGTCACCCTGAGTAAATAAGGAATCTGATGATGACATGGTTTTTGTGATATATATTCATACCTTGTTTGGCTCTATGATTGCTTAGAATAGGTTGCAAACCTAGACCGGTAATGAACGTAGAACCGGAGCTAAAACTTGAGAAAAATAGGTTTTACTTAGTGCTTTTGGCAAACAAACCCCTCAGCCAAAAAGCCCTGCATGTCTAGAAGGAGGAGTAGTTCTTACTCCTATCGGTTAAGTCTTGTTGAGCTTAGTAGCTCAGCCTTGTTGTGGCTCCTGTTTTTCAGGTGAGGTTGCTGCGCCCGACCCCTCTCTGGTTGGTGCTTGGCCGCCCCAACTTCCGCCAGGCTGGACGGTCGAGTGGGATCCTTCCTCGGACGGCGAGGAAAGGAACCAGTGATGTCCCGGTCGGCCTCACCAGGGATGTCCGACCCCGACGAAGTCTTCCGCTAGTGTTTTCTCTGTTGTTTCTCCTGAACCGTGTAAAACCCTGATGTTGGATTTTATGGCCGAACCAAATGGGTAAACTTGTTTAACTCAGTGGACTCGTTGTATTCTATGGAACCACTCACCTTCGTGTGAGTTGCTGAACTCGATCCTGTTTAAGTGGTTAAATCGGATGAAATCCGACGGCACTTCGTGTTAACCTGGTTTAGGCAGGAGTGTCGCATGTTAGGCGACTTAACCCTGTCTAATCTAGCTAATCCGAAGTGGATCCGCCACAGCTGGTATCAGAGCCGTGTTTAGCATTTCAGAGAACCCAACAAGCCCTAAACACTTCTTTGAAAAGCTAAAAGTTGCAAGAAACTTTTGAAAAATCTCGTACGATCGTTAAGGATGGCTTTAGTACGAGAGGCCCTAGGGGATTTTGGGGTTGTTTTAGGTGACTAATAATTACTTGGTTATCTTGCTAACTCCTCCAGCACTTCGCCACGTCTGTCATACGTGTGCCGAGTTCCGCATCGCGAGCATGCGAGGGTTGATAGGGAGTTCCATTCAAAGGACCCTATCTTCGCGGTTGTTTTCGCCCACGTCTATCACACGTGCGCAGGTTCCGTATGTGGTCCATACGAAGGTTGGTACGGTTCGATTCCAACGAACCTATCAGCACGGTTGTTTCGCCATGTTTGTCATACGTGTGCCGATTCCGCATCACGAGTATGCGAAGGGTTATATGGTTCCATTCAAAAGGAACCTATTTCCACGGTTGAGTGCTGTCCATGCAGCCTTAAACGCATGGGTGCCGTTCCTATAGTGAGCGGTAATGTTTGGGAACGCTTTCGTGGGTGCTGGCATGAAAGGTTCGTGTGTGGTGTTTTTCTGCAGGTACGCTAACCGCGTTCGTTTAAGATACGTTGTAGAACCGACTAGTTATTATAGGGAGAGACGTATTTGTTGCCTTGTCACCGGCACTGACCGCATAAGACCCACAGTTTTTGGGTAGTTGTTTTTGGTTAAGAGTAAGGTAGGCCGTGCATGCGTCATCTCTAAAAGTTGTACGGTTTCCTTTCTCAACAGCAACCTTGTTCGGAAGAGTTCTCTTGGATCTAAGGATTTCTAGTTTCTTTTAGTTTCTCTCGATCAAAACAGTATGCTTCTCTATCCGACCCCTGATCCTTAGAGTCTATCTCACGTGGTTTCGGTTTCTTGGTTCCAGATGGCTGTTCCCGGGCACGTTCTTTTTGGAGCGAACGGTACATTCCAATCGACGTGCCTGCATTTCGAGGGATTCCCTGCGATTTTGTGGGATACGTTGAAGTGGTTTGGGTACAAGTCCCCACCCTTGTATGCCGGACGGCTATATCAGGAACAGGGTATTCAGACGTGCCAAGTGCAGGCGGTGGTACCTCCTCCCCCTGTACGGCCCGACTGGCCCTCTTTTGGCATCATAGCTTATGGCCTTGGTCCTGAAGATACATGGGAGTCCGCCGCCCTCCAGTTGCTCACCCAGTTCTGTCAGCTGCATACCGTGGAGATCACGCTCGACCCGATCGGCCTCTTCCCCGTCAGAAACCGGCTGGACCCGGCATGGCTTGACCGCGTCGGGAACATCGAAGTGCTAGCCACCACCTGCGCCATGGTCACCATCTCCACCAACATTAGGTGCATGGCCGCTCTCTACCGGTTGATAGAGCTTCAGGGGAGAGCCATGACCCTCTTCGCCCGGACGGCAGCAGATACTCACGGGTACCTCCAGGCAACAAGAAGAGATATGGTAGGCCAAACCTACCAGCTGATTCAACGGGGTATCCAGATCCACGATATGCAAGACCGGATCTCCGAGCTTGAGGGAGAAGTCGCCGACCTCGTGGACGGCATGATAGAGCTCTCGGAGGAGAAGATGGAGGTGGAAATGGAGTTGGTAGTTGCCAATGCCCATTTGGAGGAGCATCAAGCTGAGCTCGAAGATATGCATGCCCTCAACATGCAGCTCGAAGCTCAGCAGGACCCTGAGGAAGATGAAGGAGCGTCCAGCATGGATATAGAGGAAGATGGCGCCCCTTCTCCGACTCATAGTGTCCATTGGTAGATTAAGGGTTCTCAGGGAACCATCTTTTTGTTGTACTCCTCGGCAGCCTAGATTTTTGGAAAAAGTTGTAATAGGTTAGCCTAGAGTTGAGTACTCCCTGTGTTGGAACATCATGGTATATAAAGTTAATTCTGGTGCCTAGCTTTTTCATCTTTGTATGGTGTGGATGCTAGGTTAAGTAAGTTGCGCCATGACCATATGCTGTTTTTCGGGGAGCCTGTTCAGTTGGCCGACCCCAGTTTGCGTGACAGAGTGCGCTGACCCTTGATGCAGTTTCCACCCCGTCCGACCTTTTAAGTAGGGATCGTTGCCGACCTCTTGTTCTCTCGGAAGGATCGCCTAGCCGACCCCTTGGCTTGAGTTGGATCATAGGAGTCTGTATATGACCTGTTTTGCCTGAAGATTGAGTGCCAGGTCAAGATAGATGTTATCTACTCTGAGAATGAGAAAAGTGTGTTTTCCTTATAAGGACGTGTGTTGCACCATTGGCAAGAGTCACATTAAAGGAATTAATTTATACGTTCCATTTGTTGGAGTCCCTCTAAGGTTATGAGTTTAATGTAGCGTTAACTCTTGCAGATGGTGCATCGCACTAGGTCTGGTTCTGTGCCCAGCGGTAGCGATCAGCGACAGGATCTTCCCCCACCCCCGCCCCCATCGCCATTGGAGGCAATTCTAGCAACTCAAACTGAGCTGCTAAGGCACCTGGTGCAAGGACAACAGCAGCAGCCACATGGTGGGAGAGCCCAGCAGCCGCCGCATATCGCTCGGTATGAGGACTTTCTGGGGACACAGCCCCCTCTGTTCCAAAAGACACAAGAACCGCTCGATGCTGACGCTTGGGTTCGTACGATCGAATCCAGGTTTGAGCTTCTCACCGCTCCATGCCCCGACAACAACAAGGCTCGGTTTGCAGCCCAGCAGCTGCGTGGCTCCGCACGGCTTTGGTGGGATCACTACCATGCCATGCTGCCGGCTGGCCACGTGGTCAGTTGGAATGAGTTCAAGACAGCGTTCAAGGCGCATCACATTCCAGAAGGTCTCCTGGAGTGCAAGCTCAACGAGTTTCTGGCCCTCACTCAAGGAACTCGGGATGTGCTGCATTACGCGCAAGCTTTCAACGACCTGTGCCGTTATGCTGGCTATCATGCGGACACAGACGAGAAGAAGCGGGACAGATTCCGCCGAGGACTGAGCTTGGAGCTCAGGGAAAGGTTGAACCCCATCAAGGTGGACACCTACAATGAGTTGGTCAATCTGGCCATTTCTCAGGAGGACTGCATGCAAGCTCTCAAGGTCGACCAGAAGAGGAAGGCCTCTGTGGCATTCCCGAGTCAGCCGACTCGAAGGTTCCGGATGGTTCCTCCGCAAGCCCTGGCCGACCCCAACAATCAGGAAGATGGATCGCCCGACCCCCGCCAGCAACAACGCCTCGTTTTCCAGGCTTCCAACCGCAAGTGCCCCGGCCGACCCTGCCAACACCACCCCGCCCTACAGCCAGTAACCGTTGTTTTACCTGCGGCAATGAAGGGCATTTTGCAAAGGACTGCCCCAGGAACAAGAATCAACAGCAAGGTCAGAACCCCATGGCAGCCAGAGGAAGAAGGCCCAAGGTGCAAGTCCGACAAGGCCGACTCAACTACACCAGCTTGACCGAGCTCCCCGAAGGTGTGCCAATAATGACGGGTACTTTCCTTGTTTTAAATCAAGCTGTTGTTGTGTTGTTTGATTCGGGAGCCTCTCATAGCTTTATCGAGAGTAAGGCTAGGGAAAGATGTGGGCTAAGTGTAGGTCACACTAAGGGACCTTATGTGATCGCCACTCCTGGAGGAAGGACAACATCGGATCAGGTTGTTATTCTTGTACCTCTCCAGCTAGGCCCCACCCTCTTCAAGGAAAACCTTATCATCCTTGACCTAGAAGGCATAGATGTCATCCTTGGTATGGATTGGATGGCCCTACATCATGTGGTTCTAGATGCAGTAGCCCGATCTCTCTGCATCAGCTAACCCTCCCATGGCAGTTCTACCCTATCCTTGACCCATCCTGAGTCTGCGTTTCCTTGTGCCTACCCTCTATCGGGAGCCCGTCCAGAAGACCTCCCTGTTATCTGTGAGTACCCTGATGTGTTTCCGGAGGACCTGCCAGGTATGCCACCTGATAGAGAAGTGGAGTTTTCCATAGAGTTAATCCCTCGCACAGCCCCTATATCTAAGAGACCCTATCAGATGCCACCCGCTGAGTTAGCCGAGCTGAAGACCCAGTTGCATGATCTGTTGGGAAAAGGCTTCATCCGACCCAGTACATCATCTTGGGGTTGCCCTGCCCTGTTTGTGAAGAAGAAGGATGGCAGTCTACGTATGTGTGTGGATTACCAACCCCTCAATGCCGTGACAGTCAAGAACAAGTACCCACTGCCACGCATTGATGTCTTGTTCGATCAGCTAGCCGGAGCAAAAGTGTTCTCCAAGATCGATCTTCGTTCTGGTTATCACCAAATAAAGATTCGACCCTGCGACATACCCAAGATAGCTTTCTCTACCAGATATGGACTGTACGAGTACCTAGTCATGTCCTTTGGACTCACCAATGCACCCGCCTATTTCATGTACCTCATGAACTCGGTGTTCATGCCCGAGCTGGACAAGTTTGTAGTGGTGTTCATTGATGATATCCTACTGTACTCGAAGAGCAAAGAAGAGCATGCCGACCATCTTCGTGTAGTTCTCCAACGGCTAAGAGATCACCAGCTTTATGCCAAGTTCTCCAAGTGTGAGTTCTGGTTAGATAGTGTTAAGTTTTTGGGACACACTATCTCCAAGGATGGTATCGCCGTTGATCCCAGTAAGGTGCAAGAAGTCATGGAATGGAAGCCTCCTGCCTCAGTACACCAGATCAGAAGTTTCCTTGGACTGGCCGGTTACTATCGACGTTTCATACCGGATTTCTCCAAGATAGCTAAGCCGATGACCGAGTTATTGAAGAAAGAGGTCAAATTTGTGTGGGATAGCAAGTGTGAAGAAGCCTTCAAGACCCTGAAGCACTTGCTGACCACAGCCCCAGTTTTGGCTCAGCCCGACCCCTCTAGGCCGTATGACGTGTACTGTGACGCCTCTGGCACTGGACTCGGATGTGTTCTTATGCAAGACAATCGAGTCATTGCCTATGCCTCACGGGCGTTACGACCTCATGAGCTAAGCTACCCAACCCATGACCTCGAGTTGGCAGCAGTGATACATGCTTTGAAGATATGGAGGCACTACCTAATGGGAGCTCGCTGCAACATCTACACCGACCACAAGAGCCTCAAGTACATCTTCACTCAAGCCGACCTCAACATGCGCCAGAGAAGATGGCTGGAGTTGATAAAGGACTATGAATTGGAAGTGCACTATCATCCCGGCAAAGCCAATGTGGTAGCCGATGCCCTCAGTCGCAAACACTATTGCAACTGCTTGTTGTCAGCAGCCTTCACCAAGTCTGTGTCACGAGATGGGAAAACTCGGTTTGGAGATTATTCCTCATGGAACCCTTGGTCACATCATCCTTAACTCAGTTTTGGAAGACCAAATCCGGTCAGCACAAGTAAGAGATACGGAAGTACAACGGATCATCAGTAAGATCTTAGTAAAGGATGAGGGATATAAGCAATTCCGGCAGGACAAAACGGGAGGTGTGCAATATGGAAACCGACTAGTTGTACCCGCCGACCCCGAGCTGAGAAAGCAAATCCTAGATGAAGCTCATCTCTCCAAGTTCTCGATCCATCCTGGCAGCAATAAGATGTACCATGATCTCCGTCAAACCTTTTGGTGGAGTGGAATGAAGCCGGAAATTGCCCGGTATGTTTCAGAATGTGACACCTGCCAACGCGTCAAGGCCAGTCATTTAAAGGTAGCAGGAACCCTGCAACCGCTACCTATTCCCTCTTGGAAATGGGAAGACATCAGCATGGATTTCATAGTTGGATTGCCCCTTACATCGCAACGCTATGATTCCATCTGGGTTATAGTGGACCGTCTGACCAAGACCGCCCACTTCCTTCCTGTTCGCACCACCTACACCGTCAAGCAGTATGTAGAGATGTACCTCGACCGCATAGTTTCCCTACATGGTGTACCCAAGACGATCGTCTCTGATCGAGGAGTTCAGTTTGTGGCACGTTTTTGGGAGCAACTACAAGCATCTATGGGCACCAAGCTCATCCGAAGCTCAACCTATCATCCTCAAACCGATGGCCAAATAGAGAGAGTCAACCAGATTTTTGAAGACATGTTAAGAGCCTGTGTTATTCACTATGACAAGAATTGGGACAAGTGTCTGCCCTTAGCAGAATTCTCCTACAATAACAGCTACCAGGCCAGTTTGAAGATGGCACCGTTCGAAGCCCTGTATGGCCGGAGATGCAGGACCCCCTTAAACTCGTCCCAACCAGAAGAGAGACAGGTCTATGGCCCTAACTTGGTGGCAGAAGCCGAAGAACAAGTAAAGTTAATTCAAGCAAATCTCAAGGCGGCCCAATCTCGACAGAAGAATTACTCCGACTGGTGGAGAAGACCCCTGCAGTTCGACCTTGGTGATCATGTGTACCTTCGAGTCTCCCCGACCAAAGGAGTGCAACGGTTTGGAGTAAAAGGCAAGTTAGCTCCCCGCTATTTTGGCCCTTATGAGATTGTGGAGATATGTGGACCCGTTGCTTACCGGATCCAACTCCCAGAACAGCTATCGGCCATACACGATGTTTTCCATGTGTCTCAACTGAAGAAATGTGTTCGAGTTCCAGCAGAGATCGTAGAGCAAGAACAGCTTCAGGTAGAGCCCGACCTGACCTACGCCGAGTACCCAGATCGAGTTCTTGACCAGAAGGAAAGGCACCCCGACGCCAAGTGGTAAAGATGTACAAGATCCTCTGGAGAAACCACACCGAAGATGAAGCAACATGGGAAATGGACAAATATCTGAACAAGCGCTTCCCAGGTTTTCTATCTCGTCAAGGAGGTAAAAACGTCATCCTGCTTTTGATGCCTGAATCTCAGGACGAGATTCTTTTTAAGAGGGGTAGGCTGTAACGACCGACCCCTAAACCTTCCCAGTTAGTCTTAATCAGAGCCCTTGATCCTAGTCATCTACCTTGCTTTTTCCCGCGCCGAGTGCTCAGCCTTCCGCCTGGTTCCGACCCCGGAAGACCCGACCCTTTCCTGTTTCGCTTCTCTCCCGACCCCGGCGAGCTCAGCCCACCGTCGGATCCTGCTAAGCATCCTCAAACATCCGTTCTATCCACCAGTGGACCCGCAAGATCTTTTCCCAGATCCTCCGCGACAGTCGCACTCGAGTTGCATGCCCGCTTCAGAGTCTCCCTGCCGCGTGGCTCGTCTTCTCCGACGCCCGCCGCTCAGTTTTGTCTCTGGCAAGTGACGAATTGGGTTCTCGCGCCCTTTTCCCCAATGGCAGCGGAAGCCCCTCTGCACCCCTTTCTGCAGAGCCTCGCCTCCCGTGCCCATCATCACGCTGCCAGATCCCGGCCCCAGAGCCCGATGTCGCCCGTCTTTTCCGTCCCTTCGACCACAGTCGTGCCGTCCGGTCTCCGCTACACGATGATTCCTCCATCGCCAACCCCGACCGCGGCCGCGACAGCTCCTTTCCCCTGCCCTGTCAGAAGCCGCCCGACAATCTGTTGTTCCGCGCTCGCCCGCACGCCCGCGTCTGCCTGTCCTCTCACCTGTGCGCCCTCGATTCTAGCGCCGTTAAACCGGTCGCTTCTATAAAATCTTCCGCACGGCGACTCCCGCTTTCCGCCAAATCTCAACCACCGGTCTACCCGCTCCTACGCCGCCCTGACGACAGAGCGCAATGATCGCTGGCGTCACCCCCGGAGTTCTGCACCACCGCCCTCTTCGCTCAATCGCCGCCCCGGCAGAGCACTCCATTGCCTCTCCCCGGCCTTCGCGCCGCTCCCCTTCTCTCTCTCCAGCGCTGCTCCCTTTCTCCGTTCCAGCAGCTATAAAAGGAATGCCCCCATCACCGGAGTTCCCTCCGCCATTGTTGCCATCAGCTTTCTCTCGCTCCCTGCTCAAGCTCCTAGCGCCACCCACCCAGTTCTTGGGGCTTCTCTCAGGTTCTCTCTCAGTTTTCTCCAAGTCACCCTGCAGCTTGCTCCTCCGTGCTGCGTAAAAGCTCTCTTGTGATCTGCAAGAAGCGCCGCCACCACCGTAGCATTCCCAGTCTTAGCCCTTGTTCGAAGCTTTAGTCCCTCCGCCCAAGTCTGCTTCTTCCCGACCCTAAGCCTCCCTTTCAGGAAGAAGGTGAGTTGCCGACCCCAGTCCGCCTCGCCCGACCCCTCCTATCCGCCCGACCCCGGTTCCGTCTCGCCCGACCCTATCTGTTCCGCCGACCCTCATATCCGCCTCGCCCGAGGGCTTGGCTGTGATCTTTTCTTCAACCCGAGGGTGTATGTGTAAAATGTAGGAACCCTTCAGCGCTTGCGTCTGAGGCTTCCTAGTATATCACATCCTCTAGTTCAAGGATCAGATCATAAGTTCCTTTTCTACCCTTACCTCTTGATCTTCACCAGCTCTCTTGAACCTCCATACCCTCCTGCTCTTTGTCGCGAGTTTCTGGGCTCACGCGAGTCAGTGTTGCTGTTGAAATAACCGTCTATGCTAACCCTTGCATTGCATTCGTGTAGAGCTGCACCTCGCCGACGGCTTCTACGAGCTACACCCGGCGCCAGAAGAAGAAGCTGTAGTCGAGCTCCTGCCCTCCGAAGCCGAAGTCGCCACCGAAGTCGAGCAGTTCCCGTCCTCCTTGCTCGAAGGCAAGCCCCGGTTGCATGAAAATCCTACGTGTTTTGCCAGACTTGCGCATGCCTTCTGTAACATGCTTGTGCATTTACATATAGGAGTTGTGTGAAACCCTAGATGCATGACTTAGTTGTCCCCATGATCTGAGCACTAGCTGTTGGACCGAATAGTCGCCTTGCTTAACTAGGAGACGGTAAAAGTCGAGTGATCTCCTGTCACTCGCGAGTTGTAGGAGTGCATGTTTACTCTTTTGTTACAACTATAAGGACGATGGACGGGGCAGGGTTTTGGGTAACTCTTTGGTGGATGGATGATCGCCCCGTCTGTCTATGAAATCTTGCTAAGGCCCGACAGTGGTGGTGCTCGTGATCAAGTGTTTGAAAGTACTAGCCTCATACTTAGTATGGGATGAGGAAGCCTAGTACCGGATTGAACCTAGACGTGAGCGGTCGCCCCATTGTTCTTGGAATGGAGTTTCCCCTGCTGGTTGTCGCACGTGGTGGCAAGCGTGGTCCCAGAACGGCAGAGGCCGGGTCTGTGGAACCTTGCACCAAAGGAAATGGGCCCGACACGGGTCAGGGGATTGATGGGGAAGGCCGACACAGGAAGCGACCTCCGGGTGCGCGGATGTCGTGAGGCTAGGTTCACCATGCATGGTTAAAGAACTCGAATCGATTCGTCTGCCTCTCATAGTTTGAGATTGCTTGATCGCTATGTCACCCTGAGTAAATAAGGAATCTGATGATGACATGGTTTTTGTGATATATATTCATACCTTGTTTGGCTCTATGATTGCTTAGAATAGGTTGCAAACCTAGACTGGTAATGAACGTAGAACCAGAGCTAAAACTTGAGAAAATAGGTTTTACTTAGTGCTTTTGGCAAACAAACCCCTCAGCCAAAAAGCCCTGCATGTCTAGAAGGAGGAGTAGTTGTTACTCCTATCGGTTAAGTCTTGTTGAGCTTAGTAGCTCAGCCTTGTTGTGGCTCCTGTTTTTCAGGTGAGGTTGCTGCGCCCGACCCCTCTCTGGTTGGTGCTTGGCCGCCCCAGCTTCCGCCAGGCTGGACGGTCGAGTGGGATCCTTCCTCGGACGGTGAGGAAAGGAACCAGTGATGTCCCGGTCGGCCTCACCAGGGATGTCCGACCCCGACGAAGTCTTCCGCTAGTGTTTTCTCTGTTGTTTCTCCTGAACCGTGTAAAACCCTGATGTTGGATTTTATGGCCGAACCAAATGGGTAAACTTGTTTAACTCAGTGGACTCGTTGTATTCTCTGGAACCACTCACCTTCGTGTGAGTTGCTGAACTCGATCCTGTTTAAGTGGTTAAATCGGATGAAATCCGACGGCACTTCGTGTTAACCTGGTTTAGGCAGGAGTGTCGCATGTTAGGCGACTTAACCCTGTCTAATCTAGCTAATCCGAAGTGGATCCGCCACAGCTGGTATCTCGACGCCCGACGTCTCTGCCGGTTTCTGGCTGTAAGAGCTGCCAATTTAGTCATCTAAGTGACTTTGAAGAATTAAAAGCAAATTGAGAAGAAAAGAAAAAGAAATTGGCCGAAAATCAAATTCGGGTCAAATTTGACCAAAATTTGAATTTTGAATTTGAAATTCAGAAAAATTCAGCAAAAATGTGGAATGCAAGTGTAAGAGTAACTAGGACTTAAGAATCAAAGATTTGGAACAGAAATGGTGCTAAATAGCTCAGAGAAATTAAAGAAAGAAAAAGGAAAATGGAGTTTACTGTTCCTCGTCTGAAAATAAGAACTCAGAAAAACAGCAGCAGAGTCTGTTTTCAAAATTGAATTATGAAGAATTTTCCAAATAAGTGCATCAGGACAACTATACCATATTGAAGTATGAACTTTGGACTACAAGATTTGGGTGTTGTTGGCCAGGAACATGGAAGGGAACAATTTCGAAATGTAGCTCAAAGTCAGCACATTGTCACAGTTGACTGTCACTGAAAATGGTTAAGTCTGAAAACCAACAGTATAGGGTCGACTTTGGGCTTGGATTCAGAGCAATGTAGATTAAGAGGGGTAGGTGTTCTTGAGCAAAATGGAACCTTGGGATGTTGTAGAACACATTTGGGAAGAAGTTAGACTGAAAGAAGAGGAATTGGATCACAAAATTCAGCTCCAAAGTGAAGCAAGTGACACTGTCAGTTAACTGACGAGCTGAATATCAGTTTCAGTAAACTTCAGAGGAACCTGAGAAACAAATCAAAATTCAGCTGTATTTGATGATTATCTCGGGTCAGAGCCAAAATAAAAGGTGAAGGGTTCGAGTTTATCTCCAACTTCTGTTAAGGCAATTGGGGACCGTTGGATTGAAGATCGGCCGTAATTTCGCTCTGAAGTCACGGGCATTAGAAGAAGAAAAGAGGAGCGGTGACAGAGCAGCGGGACGTGTCGCCGCCGCCGTCGTGGGTTGCTTGCCAGCGCAGAAAGCTAGGCCACCTCCTCACCACATAAGCCTATGGGTAGGCCACGGTGTCGCCCATGCGTGCGGTGAACGCTTGAATAACTACTGCTCCCGCGCCGCCGTTTCTACCGCTATCTTTTTACCGCCGCCGCTCCTCTGTCAAGCACCGCCGCCTAGCAAAATTCCACCGCCACACCGCAGCTCCCGTCGATTCCTTCCGTCCACACCTCCGCCCACACCCCACCAGTAACCCTAGCAACTTGTTGCCCAGCTTTTTCGCCGTCACGCCTTGAACCGCCGCCGCTTCTGTCCGCCATAGCCGCGCCGCCCGCTCACGGTGAGCCCTACCTTGCGCTGCTCCCCTTCCTTCTTAAGTAGTCGTAGGCAAGTCCTTAGGGTCCTAGGATGGTGTAAGGGTAGTTGTTTGAGTAGGTTGTGCCGTTGTCGTGAGTAGTCACGACCGGCCGAAGGTGTCGCCGCCCGCCGCCGTGGAGGGAATGGCTCCGGCCGTCTCCCGAGGAGCTGTTGCCGCGCACGGGTGTATGAAGGTGTAGAGGTGCTGTCCTGACCCAGATTCACCGCCGGTGGGGCACCGGCCGGCGAGTCGTGCCGCCCCCAGTCGCGCGCGCGTTTTGGCGGGAGGAGGAAGAAGCGCCTGGAGCAGCAAGCCCGCACGTCAGAGAGACGGGGAGTGAAAGAGGCCGGGGTACGGGCGTCTTTGGGCCGACGCAGTAGCAGCCCAAGAAGTCGGGGGCGGTCGGCCGGAAAAGAAAAAGGCTGGAGGCCCAGAGCAGCTAGCAGGCCGCGCTCGTGAGAAAAGAAGAAAAGAAAGGATGGGCCGTTGGGCCGAAGTCAGACCGGGAAGTGAATAGGAAAAAGAAAACGGCCCACGGGGGCCGTTAGAGGAGAAAGAGGCCGGCAGGTAGAAGGGAATAGGGATAGGTGGGTCCGCGTCGTGGGGCCCAGTGCGCATGAGAGGGGGTAGAGTTAGGCTGAGTAAGAAAAGTTTTTCCGGGTGATTTTCGGGAAAATTAGATTTCCTTTAGGAAAGTAATTAGTTTAAATCCGTTTTACACCATTTAAATCACAGAAATTTCTAGGAGTGTCCAAAATTAGTGAAACCAATTTTGTTAGGCTTGTTTTATTTTCCTTTATGCATTAAAATTTTTACACCCTAGAAAAACGATAAAAATTCGGGTATTTATTTAATGCCTTCCTTTTAGGGTAATTAAATAAATACTTAATATTTATAAAATGTATAAAATAGGAATAACATTTTCTTAATCACAAATTATTCTTAACTCATAGGAAATTAGGTTTCCAAGTTAGAAAATAATTATAACTTTTTCTAAAAATAAAAGAAAAAGCCTTAAGGGGGTTAAGTAAGAAAAATAAATTTATGGGTTAATCTTTTTGGGTTTATGTGTGTTGGCTTGCAACTTTATCATGATAGGTTGTATGGTCCTTGTTGGCTTGCAACTTTATCATGAAGGAAAGTTGTATAGTCTTTTATTCAAAATTTTGCATTTCTAACCCCTGCATGTATTATGCTATAGATCCCGAAGCACCAGAAGGAGAATATTCGGAATTTTCAGAAGGACCTTCGGAGTTCGAAGAAGTTTTTGAATTAGTCCCCTGTGAAGCCAACCCGTCAGAGAATACTAACTTTTTAAACGAACAAGGCAAGCCCCGGTGCATTTATACCTATCTATTTTGAAGTCGTTATTTCATGTGTCTAATTATCGGTTACTTGCTTTATGTATGCACTAAGTCTAGGAGTTGCTTGAAACCTATTCTTGTGTATGATCATGCCTTGTTTTAAGGACATCTTTGCCACTTGTTCAAACCTTAGAAGATAACCCAAGTCTAGAAATGCTTAGTTGCTTAAATGCTTGGTTTACCAACCTTAAGGAAAACTTTTGAGTCATACATGTTGCTTATGGAAGATAACTTAGAAAGTTGAAAGCGGACAGAAACTAGAGGTGTAGTTCTATCTGCTAGATTAATTTGGTTAAGGCCCGATTCGTTGTCTTAACCTTTGATCAAGTGATAAGCATTTGATCACTTACTGGGTATGGGACCAGTAAAGCCCAGTAGGTTAGTAAACTCTATGATCAGGAATACTTCGTACCCGCGCTTGACGTGCTGGAGATTGGCAGGGGTGTAGCCTGAAACTCACATGGTGATCGGGCCAGACGTGGGGTCCCATGTGGGGGTGCATCCCTGGGTCCGGGTAGTCGTATTCCTTATCATTGATTTTGCTAATCGAGAGGTTGTTAGATACGACCTGGACAGTCGTATAAAGCTGGTGATCAGGGTACTCTCCTGCATGATGTAAATAGGTCCGGATCACCGCAATTCTCGGTTATGAATGCACTTGATCACTGTTGAGCATCGTAGTATCAATTCATGCAATATATATTTATACCTTTGGTTGATATTTGATGTATGACTTAACATCTATGGTTGTTTTTACTTTCTGTTATCATTTAGAATGGTTAGGTAATAACTTAACCCAAATAAAAGATAAAACTAAGGTATTACTCGTAGTAAGCTTTTTCGGCAAAAGTTGTGTTAGTCAAACTCACCCAAAAGCTAGCATGCATTCCAAAGAAAACTATTATATTGGTTAGTCGGGTAAGACTTGCTGAGTACCCCGTACTCAGGGTTTTCCCCTTGTGGCTATCTTTCAGAAGCTCCGCAGGAGTCTACAGAGGAGGAGACCCCGAAGTCCTAGGGTATTGTCCTGAGTCTCACAATACCCCTAGAAAAGAAGTTTTACATGCACCTCTTCTCCTGAACTGTTTATGTTTAAATCTTAGAACTCTGTCTAACACTGCACCGCTAAGTTTGCTTCAATCTATGTTCTGTAATAACTCGTACCTTCTATATGTATGTAAAAATGTAATGTTTGTTGATGTTATCCCATCGCGGATACTATCCTGATGTATGGCTATGAGACACGTCGTGGATCCTTCGAGGAGTCCTAGGGACACTCGACGGACTACCGGACTTATGCTGTTTTAGGTGCGTTTGGGATAATTGCTGTTCCGACAGTGATTAGGCGCACTTAAACCAGCTTAAGTTGGGCGGTTCCGCCACACTAGCGAACGCCGGCGTGCATGCCGGAGGGGGAGGCGGTCGTGTGCCAACTGTCGTTGCTCCCTACAGGTAGCTCCTTCGGCACTTGTAGGCGTCGGGTCATGATGAAGGCGATTCGTCGTTATCCTGATGTCTGTTGGGGAGGACGGTGGATGCCACCGTTCGGATGATGGCTCCCGGAGAGAGGGCGTCACATCCTTACTGCCGGGCGCACGGGACCCAAGGGTGCGCGGGGCCCGAGGACAGGCAGGTCTCTCCTCCGCTCCGGCCGGCGCATGCCATTAGTACCCTGCGGTGAATGGGAGTCAGCCGCCGGCACTGTAGCTTGCACAGTGCGGTCTTGCACGGGTACTTGCGACGGGTTGCGTGAGGGGCGCGGTCATCCCTTCCCTCCGCCAGGCCTGCGGCGCATTTATGGCGAGGCCGACGGGGGGGACTCACAGGATTTTGTCTGTCTTGCCCACCTGGACCGCATCCGAGGGGGATGCCTGCCCCGGGGGCCCCAGCGCGCCCAACCCCTCCGCTTGGGGTCGGACGAGGCGGAACTTCGTGGCGAGGGGTCGGGCGCCCCCGACCCCGGGGCCGCACTCGGACGAGGCGGAAACCTTGTGGAGGGGGGTCGGGCGTTCCTGATCCTGAGGCCGCGGTCGGGCGAGGCGGAGCTTTGATCATGCTTAGGTGGGCTCGGGCCTCCGCGTTTGCTCCTTTAAGCGGTATTTTAGGGGATCGTTAATATTTCCCCCCAACAGTAGCCCCCGAGCCTGTGGTGGAGCAGAAGTGCTCCTCCGGAGGCTTCTTTCACTATTTTGCCGCGGGCTCTGTTTTATGGCGTGCTTGTTTTGTCTCAGCTTGGCCGGGAAACCTGCGAATTGTGACCACACGCGTGGTCGTTGGTTGCGATGCTGGCCCCCGAGCTCCTGCTCATTGCAGGAAACCGATCGGGAGGCTAGGTCGACTTTTGATCATTGTCCCTCAAGCGTCCGTTCGCTAGGACGGAGGGGTTGAGCCAGGCCACGTTATCCGCGTTGGACGAACCGTGGTGCTCGTTTGAGCTGCAAACGGGTAGGTCCGAGTGGAGTCCCGGTCCCCGTTCGGGGGGGTCCGGCTCGGGCCAAGCTGGTGGCGCACTCCAATTTCCCGCCGGCCAGTTCATATAGTTCCCGGATCCGTTCGACCGGACCTGGGGGCTCGTTGCCTTTCCCCGTGGAAAAACCATGAACTTTATACCGGGCGGGACTCGAACGTGAGGTTGGGACGCCCTTTAGCTTTCGCTCGCCTAGGTGTTGGCCGCTAGCGGACCCGTCCCTTCTCACCCCTTGCTCGGGGGATGTCCTGAGGCAGCTGTCGAACCCGTGTCGGGCCAGCTTTTGAACCTCTGGACCGTAATGGGCCGTAGGGGCGTTTTCAGCCCCGTATCCCTTTCTTACCTCCCTGTGGGCCTTGGGCCCGAACGGAGCGGTCGTTGCATCTGGGCCGAACGTGGGGGGCGTCATGGGCGCGCCATCTGGGAAGTGGAGTTATGGGGAGCGCCGTCCCGCGAATCGAGGAGGATAGGATGTTTTCGCGGCCGATCATGCGCGCGGTTTTTGAAAAGGAAACGGGCGTGGCAGGGGCGTACCTGGCGCTGCATTTATGGCGGCCGGGGCATCGATTTGGCTTCCCCGGTACCTTTCCTATAAAAACGGGAGCCCGCCGCGCCGGCTCCACCTTCCTTCTGCATTCGAACCTTCTTGCCTTCCAGCCTCACGCTCAGTTCATCCGCGCCCGCCTCGTTTCCTTCGCTCCAAGCCGCGCCCTTTCTTCCCATCTCCGTCGATCTCTTCCCTCCTCCGGCGATGGGTTCTTGGGGGGTCTCCCATTTCACCTCCTCGCGTGCCGAGGGCCTGGTGCAGAAGGGCCTCCTCTGCGAAAGGACGGTGGCGGGCGAGTGGGAACTGCCGGGGCCGGAGCAAGTTCCGACGCCTCCCTCCGGCTATGTCATCTCCTTCACTCACTTCCATGAGCGGGGGTTCGCTTCTCCCCCAAGTCGCTTCTTCCGCGGGCTCCTCCACCACTATGGGCTCGAGCTCCAGCACCTCAACCCCAACGGGATCCAGCACATTGCGGCGTTCATCGCACTGTGTGAGGGATTCCTGGGCATCGAGCCCCACTTCTCGCTATGGAAATACTTTTTCACAGTGAGTTTGTACCAGAAGTCGGGGAAAGCTGGGAGCCAGCAGCGGTCGCCTCCGGTGCCGATCGGGTGCGCCGGGATCCACCTTCGTCATACTCGCTCTAAGGAGTATATGACGATGAAGACCTCGGCGTCCCACAAGGGGTGGCACAACCAGTGGTTCTACGTGAAGAGCTACCCGGACTCCCCCCTACCGGCTTTCACCGGCCGCACCATCGACGCGGCGCCGGATGTATGGGCGTACGGGCCGGTGGAGAAGGAGAAGAAGCCGTTCTCCGACCTGCTGCAGGCCATCGAGCGGCTGAAGAGGAACGGGCTAACCGGCGCCGGGGTCATCGGAGCGTACCATGCCCGACGGGTGGCGCCGCTGATGCTCCGGATCCGACCGCTTGGCGCCATGACCCCCGACGCGCCGACCGAGGGCACCGCCTTGGCGACGGGCGCGCTTGCCGCCTCCGAGATCCGGCAACGGATTCGGGAGGCGCTGGAGGACAAGGACGTCGAGTACCCGATTCTAGGGCACCCGCCGATGCGCCCGGAGGCGGGCTTCATAGACCTGGTAAGGAGTTGGGGCATCGTCTTCCTTTCTTTGTATCCTGCTATTTGTCGCTCTGACGCGGGGCTGTTTTGCGTTTGCAGGGCCCACTAACCCGGGTCGCGGACTCCCTTCTGCCGGTGCCGGAATATGCCGAACGGCGAACTCGCAATCGTCTCCATGCCGAGGCGCAGAAGCGCCGCAAGGACAAGGAGACGGCGAAAAAGCGGAAGAAGGCTGCCAAGGAGTTCCAGCGGCGGTGGAGGGGGTCGGTCGTGTCCGACGACGACGACGACGATGATGATTATGAAGAGGATGAAGATGAGGAAGATGATGAAGAGGAGGAGGAGCCGATTCCTCCCTCTCGATCGGGCGCCCTTGTGATTCAGGAGGCGCCCCCGCGGACGGCCGCGGGAGATGAAGCGGGGGAGGCGTCCGCCCGGGCTTCGGCTCCACCAGGCCCTGGGGCTGTGCCTCAGGGGCCAGCACAGCGCGTGCCCCAGGAGTTGGCGTGGGCCGCCCCCCAGGGGTCGGCGCAGGACGTCCCCCATGAGCAGGTGCGGGACGCTCCCCAGGGGTCGGCGCAGGGCGTCCCCCAGGAGCGGGTGCGGGACGTCCCCCAGGGGTCGGCAAGGGGTGCCCCCCTAGGGTCTTCGGAGCCTACTCCCGCCGCAGCTCCAGAGCCGACGCGGGGTGCTCCCCAGGAGTCCGCACAGGGCGCTCCTCGGAGGTCCGTGGAGCCTGCCTCCACCGCCGTGCCTGCTACCGGAGAGCAGCAAAGCGGCGACAAGCGGCCACTGCCGGACGCCCCGGGGTCGGCGTCGGGCTCCGCGTCGAAGCGCGCGCGCCGCCCTTGCGCTTCAAGGACGTAAGTTGGCCTTCCCTGCGCCTCGTTCCTCTCCTCTTCCTTCATTCGTTTCTGCTGACGTCTGTCCATTGATGTCCAGCACTGCTCCCCATGGCCTCACCCTGCAGTTGGCGCCTAAGAAGGCGCTGCGGTTGTCCACCTCCTCCGGGGGGCGGGCCGCGGCCCCGCCCGCGGCAAGCGGCGGGGTTCCTGGTGCGGCCGTGGATCCCCCCGCGGAGGTGGCCCCTGTGGTGGCGGCTGGCGGAGCGACGGCGGCGTCAGCCGCGGGAGGGGGAGCTGACTCCACTCCGCCTTCGGTTCCCCCGGTCGCCCCTTCAGCTCAGGGCGCGATCCTCCCGGGTTCTCAGGCCGGGGAGGTGATCGACCTCGACGCCGACGAGGCAGAGGGGACGGCGGCGATGGGAGGTAGGGCGGATGCCCCCGCAGCTGTGGCGGGATCAGAGGCGGAGGGAACGCCTGCTCCTGGAGGTGCGGCGGCGGCGGAGGCAGTGGTGACGGAGCCAGGGACCTCCGCCCCGATCACCCCCGTGGGAGTGGCTCCGGCGGCACAGGCGGAGGTGCCCACCGGGATACCGCTGACGGCCTCGGCGGCGACGAGCGTGCAGGTGCTGGGGCCGTCTGTAGACCCGGCGGCTTCTAGTGCCATGGTGCCGACCTTGACGGCAGTGTCAGGGTCGGCATCTGCCTCGGCCTCGGCTTCCTCCGTTCCCTGGGCATGGAGAGGGTCCGTCCTTCGCTGGTCATCCCGCGATGACCCGCCGAGGCATCTCTTCGCGCTAGACGACGCCGCCGAGTGGCACAAGTGGCAGGCGGTGCAGGGCGGCATCGCCCACGTCCAGGCGGCTCTGTCTTCAGCGTTGGGGGTTCTGGGCAACACCGTCCTCCCTGGCAGCCAGGTATGTTGCTCCTACTGTTGGTGATCAGTATCTCCCCTTTGCTTTTTGTCTTAACGGTGTGTTGCTTTGCAGGCTCTCCAAGAGGGCAGTCAGGGGAAATCTGATTTCCTCCGGCGGCAGCAGGGTCTCTGGAAGCACTTCAATACTGAAAGGGAGCGCACCAGGGACCTGTCCCTGCAAATCAACGCCGCCAAGGGGGTCATTCGCGACCTGCAAGGGCGTGAGCGGGCGGCGTTGGAGGAGGCGCGGCGTGCGGAGGCCAGGCTTCA
The DNA here is from genome assembly GCF_000263155.2 of Setaria italica. Taxonomy (NCBI): domain Eukaryota; kingdom Viridiplantae; phylum Streptophyta; class Magnoliopsida; order Poales; family Poaceae; genus Setaria; species Setaria italica. The sequence goes on along the minus strand of NC_028458.1, from coordinate 24,354,395 downwards.
AGCCGTCACTGAGAAGGCCCGCCTCGACCTCGAGGAGTTCCAGGCCATCGCTGAAAGGGCCCGCCGCGACGCCGAGGAGCTTCAAGCTGCCGCTAAGAGGGCCTGCCGTGACGCCGAGGAGCTTGCACAGCTGAGGGGGGAGCATGAAGCCCTCAGCGCGGAGACTGGTCACCTTCGCTCGCAAGTGCAGGGACTTCAGTCCGCCATGTCCCGAGGGGCCGACCGGGAGCGTGACTTGAAGGCCTGGGCCGACGGTGAGATTTCTTCCGTTCCCGCGTTCCCGTGTTGTTTGTGTTCTGCTCCTTGACTTGGTGGGCTTTTCTGGATGGTTTTTGCAGGTGAAATCGCCAAGATGCAGGGTTTGCTTGACGCGGAGCGCGGCGAGCACGGTGCCCTGCGAGATGCGGTCCGTGTCATCTGCGACAACTTTGGCGTAGCTCCGGAGGAGGGGTCGAGCTCTCTGCCGGCTCGTGTCCTCGGGGTACGCCGTCGGCGTCGTGAGATCGCCGTGGACGCGCTTCACATCGGCATGCGGCGAGCCTTCGGGGTCTTCGGCTCTCATTATTCCGGCATCAATTTTGCCGGGATGAGTGAAGGGTACGCTGCCGGTTACACCGAAGCTGAGCTGGACGGGATCGATGCGGCGGTGACCGCGCCGGCGGAGGCCCTCGCGAAGCTCCTGGAAGATTAAGCCGTCCCTCCTGCCGACCCCTCGTCAAGTTAACTGTACCAGGCTTGTGCCCAAAAGTTTGTAAATATGTTAGTCTTGAACTCGTTTTGCGTTTGGCCATACGGGCCTGTTCTATGACTTTGTCGCGTGAAAAATCCCGATCCCCTTTACTGTTCCTTTGAGCTCGAAAGCTTAGAATGCGTTGCCGGGTGCGTCAGTAAGTTTTGATGAGCGAAGGTGCCGTAGCCGCTGGGGCGTAGGTTTTTTCGCAGTCCGATCAAACTTGCCTAAGCACCGTTCACGCATCCTTCTCTTTTTTGCACCCAAAGGTCTAGAAAAGGAGTGTTCGGTTTGAAAAAGAAAAATTGTTTCCTTTAGATGGCGCCAAGCGGCTGGGGTCGGGACCCCTGATAGCCCCTGAGGGGTATGTGGTCCTGGAGCAAGGCCAGGGTCGGATACCCCTGAGCTTAAAGGAAAAGGCCTGAACCAAGGCGGCTCGGGGTTTCTTTTTCGCAGAAGAACAAAACTGATAGCCCCCGAGGGGTATGCGGCCCTGGAACGAGGCCAGGGTCAGATGCCCCTGAGCTTAATGGAAAAAACGGAATTGAAGGCAAGCTTATGCAGAACTTGGAAATAAGAGCTATGGGTGAAAGCGCCTTAGATGTTCTATGTTCTAGGCATTGCTGAAGACCTGCCCGTCGGGAGTTGCCAGTTTGTAGGTCCCTGGCCGTAGTACTTGCACGACGATGAACGGGCCTTCCCATGGGGGAATCAACTTGTGCCGACCCTTGTTGTCCTGGATGAGGCGGAGCACTAAATCACCGACGTTGAAGGCGCGGCCTTGTATCTTGCGGCTGTGGTAACACCGTAGGGCCTGCTGGTATTTAGCCGAGTGTAGTAGGGCTACGTCTCGCGCCTCGTCGAGTTGATCTTGTGCGTCCTCGAGTGATGCCTGGTTTCCCTTCGTCGTATGCCTTGACCCTCGGCGACCTGTACTCTAGGTCGGTGGGCAAAATGGCCTCTGACCCGTAGATCATGAAGAACAGGGTGAACCCCGTCGCCCGGCTGGGGGTCGTCCTCAAGCTCCAGAGGACTGCGGGCAGCTCCGCAACCCACCGTCCGCTGAACTTTTTAAGGCGGTCGAAGATCCGTGGCTTGAGACCCTGGAGTATCATGCCGTTGGCTCGCTCGACTTGCCCGTTCGTGCGGGGGTGCGCCACTGCCGCCCAATCCACTCGGATGTGGTGGTCGTCGCAGAACTGGAGGAATCTCTTCCCGGTGAACTGCGTGCCGTTGTCGGTGATGATGGAATTTGGGATCCCGAAGCGGTGGATGATGTCGGTGAAGAATTGTACCGCCTGCTCAGACCTGATTTGCGCCACTGGTCCAGCTTCGATCCATTTGGAGAACTTGTCGACAGCGACGAGCAGATGGGTGAAGCCCCCGGGCGCCTTTTTGAAGGGTCCGACGAGATCCAGCCCCCAGACTGCGAACGGCCACGTGATGGGGATGGTTTGCAATGCCTGTGCGGGCAGGTGAGTCTGGCGGGCAAAGAACTGGCATCCTTCACAGGTGCGGACTACCTGGGTAGCATCCGCGACCGCGGTCGGCCAGTAAAAACCTTGTCGGAAGGCGTTGCCAACGAGTGTCCTTGGCGCGGCGTGGTGACCACAAGCTCCGGCGTGGATATCCTAGATCAGCACTTTTCCCTGCTCGATCGGAATGCAGTGCTGGAGGATCCCAGTATGACTTTTCTTGTAGAGCTCCTGGTCGATGATGGCGAAGGTTTTGGCGCGACGCGCGATCCTGCGGGCCTCTGTTTTGTCTGCCGGGAGCGTGTCGCGGACGAGGTAGTCGAGGTATGGGGCTCTCCAGTCGATCAGGGGGTCGGCCCCTACTGCGGGGTCTGCCGTGACTTCCATGACCACGGGGTCGGACGGATCGGCTCCCAGGGCCGAGTCGGGCGAAGCAGCGGCGCTCGGGTCCGGGACAGGTGGCGCGTTGCCGACCTCCCTTGGCTCGGGTCCCGATCCCAGGGCTGGGGGTGCTTCGCCGACCCCTGCCGGCTCGGGATAGCGAATTGAAGGCTTCAACTGGTCGCTAATGAAAACGCCGTCGGGGATAGGCATTCGGCCGGACGCCGCCTTCGCCAGCTCGTCAGCGGCTTCGTTGAAGCGCCTTGCGACGTGGTTGAGCTCTAACCCGTCAAACTTTTCCTCGAGCTTACGGACCTCGTTGCAGTAGGCTGCCATTTTGGGGTTGTGGCAGCTCCACTCCTTCATGACTTGTTCGACGACCAACTGGGAATCGCCCCGGACGTCCAGCCGACGGATACCCAGCTCGATGGCGATGCGGAGCCCGTTGAGTAGGGCTTCGTATTCGGCGACATTATTGGATGCAGGGAAATGGAGGCGGATCATGTACCTGATGCGTACGCCCAATGGAGAGATGAAGACGAGGCCTGCTCCGGCGCGGGCCTTCATTAGTGACCCGTCGAAGTACATCGTCCAGTACTCCTGCTTCTCTGGCGCCGATGGGGTTTGAACCTCCGTCCATTCGGCCACGAAGTCGGCAAGTGCCTGGGACTTGATGGCGGTGCGGGGGACGTAGGTGATACCCTGGTCCATAAGCTCAAGCGCCCACTTCACGATTCTCCCCGTAGCATTTGGGTTCCGGATTACTTCACCTAGCGGGAATGATGAAACGACCGTTACCGGATGGGCGGTGAAGTAGTGACACAGCTTCCTCTTCGTGATGAGGATGGCGTAGACGAGCTTCTGGATCTTTGGATATCGTGTCTTGGATTCGGACAAGACTTCGCTGATGAAGTACACTGGGCGTTGCACCTTGAGAGCGTGTCCCTCTTCTTCCCGCTCCACCACCAGGGCCGCGCTAACCACCTGGGTGGTCGCCGCGATGTAGAGCAGGAGGGACTCGCCGTTGGTGGGCGGGACTAGAATCGGGGCCTTCGTCAGGAGGTCCTTGAGTCGGTCAAGTGCCTCCTGGGCCTCGCTGGTCCATTCGAAGCGGTCAGACTTCTTCAGGAGCCAATAGAGAGGGAGCCCTCGCTCGCCGAGACGCGAGATGAAGCGGCTTAGGGCTGCTAAGCATCCCATGACGCGCTGCACCCCCTTTGTATTCCGGATTGGCCCTATGTCGCTGATGGCCGCTATCTTCTCCGGGTTTGCCTCGATGCCGCGCACGGAGACGATGAAGCCTAACAGCATGCCCCTTGGGACTCCGAACATACATTTCTCGGGATTGAGCTTAATACGCTTATCCCTTAGCCTTTCGAAGGCTAGCTCCAGGTCGGGAACAAGCCGGTCACCCCTCCTGGATTTAACCACGATATCGTCAACGTAGGCCTCAACGGTCCGCCCAATGAGGTCCTTGAAGCACTTCAGCATGCATCGCTGGAAGGTAGCCCCCGCGTTTTTGAGGCCGAACGGCATCTTGACGTAGCAGTAGGGACCAAAGGGGGTGATGAAGGAGGTAGCGAGCTGGTCGGCCTCTTTCATCGCGATCTGATGGTAGCCGGAATATGCGTCGAGGAAGCTGAGGGTCTCGCACCCGGCGGTTGAGTCGACTATTTGATCTATGCGTGGCAAAGGAAATGGGTCCTTTGGACACGCTTTGTTGAGACCGGTATAATCGACACACATCCTCCATTTCCCGTTCTTTTTTGGTACAAGGACAGGATTGGCCAGCCACTCGGGGTGGCGTACTTCCTTGATGAACCCGGCCGCCAGAAGTTTTTGGAGCTCTTCGCCAATGGCCTTGCGCCTTTCCTCGTCGAAACGGCGCAATCCTTGCTTCACTGGCTTAGAGCCGACCCTGATATTCAAGGAATGCTCGGCGACTTCTCTCGGGATGCCAGGCATGTCCGAGGGCTTCCACGCGAAGACGTCGCTATTCGCGCGGAGGAAGTCGACGAGCGCGCCTTCCTATTTGGGGGATAGGGCCGCGCTGATCCGCACAACCCCTCCGTTGGAACAGCCGGGATCGAGGGGGACTTCCTTGATACCTTCGGTGGGCTCAAAGGAGATGCTCGGCTGCTTGGAGTCGGGGCGATCCTAGGTGGCCTCCGAAAGCTGGACCGCCGAGCCGCTCGAGACGGTGATGGCCGCGGCGTATTCGCAGCACTCTACGTCGCACTCGTATGCCTTCTGGAAGGTCGTGCCGACGGTGATGACCCCGTTGGGCCCCGGCAGCTTGAGCTTGAGGTAGGTGTAGTTGGGGACTGCCATGAACTTCGTGTAGCACGGCCGTCCTAAGATGGCATGGTAGGTTCCGCGAAACACCACTACCTCAAAGGTGAGGACCTCCTTCCTGTAGTTGGAAGGGGTCCCGAACGTAAGGGCAGGTCGATTTGCCCGAGAGGCGTTGCCTGCTTCCCTGGCACGACGCCATGGAAAGGTGCCTTGCTGGGATGGAGGCGGGAGTGGTCGATCCCCATAGCGTCGAGAGTCTCGGCGTAGAGGAGGTTGAGGTCGCTGCCCCCATCCATGAGTACCTTGGTGAGGCACGTCGTGCCGACGATGGGGTTGACGACGAGAGGGTAACGCCCCGGATGCTGGACGCGTCCAGGGTGGTCGGACCTATCGAAGGTGATGGCCGACCCGGACCAGTCGAGGAAGGCCGGAGTCGCAGGCTCGGCGGCGTAGACCTCCCGACGCTCCAGCTTTTGCTGGCGCTTGGTGTCGTATGCTGCGGAGCCGCCGAAGATCATGAAGCAGCCGTCGACCTTAGGGAAGCCGTCTTCCTTCTCTTCGTCGCCCTTCTTCTCCTCATCGGGCTTCTGCTTCTGGTCACCTTTCACCGGATTACCCATGAAGTATCTCTTCATGAGATTGCAGTCTTTGTAGGCATGCTTCACGGGGAACTCGTGGTTCGGGCACGGTCCCTCAAGCAACTTGTCGAAGAAGCCGGGAGCACCCTCGAGGGGCGGCTGCCCCCGCTTGCGCTCGACCGCGGCCACGAGGGGGGCCTCGCGCCGTTGCTTGCCCTTCTTCTTCTGCTGGCGGTTGGAGGTGCCTTCGTCGGCATCCTCCTCCCGTTTCGCCTTGCCTTTGGAACGGTCGAAGATCGCTCCGACGGCCTCTTCGCCAGAGGCGTAGCTAGTGGCGATATTGAGGAGCTCCTCCGTGGTTCGCGGGCCTCGGCGCCCCAGCTCGTGGACGAGGGGCCGGTAGGAGGTCCCTGCTAGGAAGGCTCCTATGATGTAGGCGTCCGCGACGTTGGAGAGCTCGGTGCGCTTTCTGGAGAAGCACCGGATGTAATCCTGGAGCGACTCGTCTGCCCCCTGACGACAGCTCCGGAGATCCCAGGAGTTGCCGGGGCGCGTGTACGTGCCCTGGAAATTTCCTATGAAAACCTCCTTCAGGTCGTTCCAGCTGCGCACGCGTCCTGAAGGGATATGTTCTAGCCAGGCTCGCGTGGAGTCGGCCAGGAAAAGGGGTAGGTTGCGGATGATAAACAGGTCATCATCCGCCCCGCCGGCTTGACATGCAAGCCGATAATCGCTGAGCCACACTCTAGGATTCGTCTCCCCTGAGTACTTGGCTATACTCGTGGGTTGCCTGAAGCGCGGCGGAAAGGGCGCATTTAGGATGCGCGTAGAGAAGGCCCGAGGCCCAGCCGGTCCAGGGCTCGGGCTGTGATCTTCCCCGCTGTCGTAGCGCCCGCCACGGTGGACGTGGTAGCCTCGATCTACCCCATCCTCCCTGTCCACGCGGGAGCGTCTCCGTGCGTTCAGGGTGTCGCGGGCGTCGCGGACGAGACCGACGCGCTGGTGGACGGATCGAGCCTCGCCTCCCACGGGTGGCGGGGTCCGTCGGGCGGACGCGGCCTAATTTGCCCCCGGAGGGGGTTGATGGACAGATTCCCCCCGCCTTTCTGGGGGTGCGTCGGGCGTCGCCCGGCTGGCGTTCTGCCCACGTCGCCGAGACGCCGAACTTTCCGCCTGCTGGACGGCAGTGCACTCGAGCAGGTTGCGCATCTCTTGGCGTGCCGGTCGCTCCTCGGGCGTCGCTGGTTCGGGGAGCTGTCGGAGCAACACCGCCGCGGCGGCAACTTTTTGGCTAGCGCGGGCGAAGAGCTGCGGACGCTCTTCGTCCGCACAGATGCGTTGCTGAACGTCACGCGCCCGTTGTCACGCTCCCCCCTCGTGGTGGGGGTGCTCGACTTCTTGGCGGGCGCCCATGCGCGCCTCTGGTTGCCGAGAGCACTCCGAGGCCCTTGGTAAGGCTCTGGTTGTAAATGCGGCGCGCGAGGGGGGAGCCCTTTGTCTCCCCTCGGCATCATTGCCGTTGGATCCCTCGGAGTGCGCGTCGACCACAAGGCACTCGCGCGAGGGGTGGGGACTCCCGCTGCTGGAGCCAGCGTCAGAGATTGTCCTCGTCGCGCCTACGAGCTCGTTGCTCGTGGGCGACGTGGTCATGGACCGCGCTAGGAGGCGTCCGTAAGCCCCCGTGGCGTTGCGTAGCCCGAAGGGCTGTCCCCTTGGTGAGGTCCTTCCGGTAAGCGAGCGACCGCTGGCCGCTGTCCCGGCAGCAGGGCCGGGAGCAGCTGGGTGAGCGGGTAGGACGAGGACAGGGATCAGCTCGACCCCTTCCCCGGTGGTGAGGAAGGCCAAGGTCCCGAATCGGATCAGGGAGCCCGGAGCAAAGCTACTATCGTAATTGGCCATCTGAGGCTGGGAATGTATGCGCAAAGGTCCCCTACCTGGCACGCCAACTGTCGTTGTCAAGATTGGCGGATCAAGACTTAGACTAGTAAATTTCTTTTATGCGCGTAAAGCCTCAGGTGGTGGCGTGGGAGACACGGGTTAGACTGGTTCGGGCAAGGGAAGCCCTACGTCCAGTATCGAGGATGCTCGTATTGCCCACACGGGGTTCTGTAGTAGGGGTTACAGGTCGACGAGAGAGGGACTGGTCCCAAGTCTCTTTAGTGCTTGTGCTCTCAGGGAGCGTTGTTGTGTGCTATGGCTTGTGGGAGAGGAAGCCGATCCCCCCTCCGGCCCTGGATTCCTCCTTTTATATCGCAAGGGGGGTGGCCGGAGTTACAGCTGGGATCGGGTGAGGAGGACCGTAAAGAGTAAAGCGTAGAATGGTAAAAAATACGGCAGGGAGGAGGGGCGAGTCCCTAGACGCCCGACGCCTCTGCCGGTTCCTGGCGAACGCCGGCGTGCATGCCGGAGGAGGAGGCGGCCGTGTGCCAAGTGTCGTTGCTCCCTACAGGTAGCTCCTTCGGCACTTTTAGGCGTCGGGTCATGATGAAGGCGATTCGTCGTTATCCTTATGTCTGTTGGGGAGGACGGTGGATGCCACCGTTCGGATGACGGCTCCCAGAGAGAGGGCGTCACATCCTTACTGCCGGGCGCGCGGGACCCGAGGGTGCGCGGGGCCCGAGGACAGGCCGGTCTCTCCTCCACTCTGGCCGGCGCAGGCCATGAGTACCCTGCGGCGAATGGGAGTCAGCCGCCGGCACTGTAGCTTGCACAGTGTGGTCTTGCACAGGTACTTGCGACGGGTTGCGTGAGGGGCGCGGTCATCCCTTCCCTCCGCCAGGCCTGCGGCGCATTTATGGCGAGGCCGACGGGGGGGACCCACAGGATTTTGTCTGTCTTGCCCACCTGGACCGCATCCGAGGAGGATGCCTGCCCCGGGGGCCCCAGCGCGCCCGACCCCTCCGCTTGGGGTCGGACGAGGCGGAACTTCGTGGCGAGGGGTCGGGCGCCCCCGACCCCGGGGCCGCAGTCGGACGAGGCGGAAACCTTGTGGAGGGGGGTCGGGCGTTCCCGATCCTGAGGCCGTGGTCGGGCGAGGCGGAGCTTGGATCATGCTTAGGTGGGCTCGGGCCTCCGCATTCGCTCCTTTAAGCGGTATTTTAGGGGATCGTTAATATTTCCCCCCAACAGTCACCCATTCCAAAATTGCTCCGGGCCAAGCACGCTTAACCCCGGAGTTCTTTGAGGATGAGCTTCCGGAAAAGAAGTTGCAACTTATTGGTATGAGTATTCTATCAATCCTATTAAGCCTTGGGCCAGGATGTCACAGTTAGCTGGTCTTCGGGGTCTTGATATGGCTCGGGCTCAGCTTCCACGTGATGTAGCTCTACTGTGGGTTCCTCTTCCGGCGTGGGGTGGAGCTCGTAGGTTCCATCAGCGATATTAACTTCTACATGATATGCATATGCAGGTAGTTCAATTTTTCATACTTTCACATGCAGGATGAAAGACATGAATTATTGTTGACGTGTAAATTGCATTTCAACCACATTCACCTAAAAAAGGTTCTAGACTTTCATTATTTTCATGAAGTAAGGTGTGTTGTGGTATAAAACTCAGGGTTGACTTTGATGGTGATTGTGTACACATTTAAGGTTTTACAATTTAGACTTCACAAGGAAAGTGAGGTCACTCTAGGGTTGCTCAAGGTTCATTTGGAAAGTTATCCTATTTCTGAATGTTTTCCGGTACCTTTTCCATAAATTACCATTTTAACCTTAATATGACTTAACATTTACTTTTATTCATTTAAACTGGTTCATCTTCCAAATTTGTTTCCATATTCAAACAGCAACATATGACACTGAGAATTTAGCAGTAACTCAATCATGTCGTCACTGGGTTACTGTAAAAATTTGGGATCCATTGGACTAGTACAAAAATAATTAAAATTATTTCATTACCTAAAGGTAGCATGTACATAACCATTTTTATCTCAAAATCTATAGTGATTCTGAGGGTGAAACTTTAGCAGTGGCTTGAATGTTTGTGACAGAAACTTTGGTGAAGTTTTCATTATTTTTAGTGAAGGACATCTATTTTCCACATATATCCCCTATTTATCTTTCCACATTACTTTAGCAGTGGCTTGAATGTTTGTGTCTTTCATTAAGTGTCATCCAGGGTTTCATATTTTTCCTGAGACGTATACTTTAAAGCTGAACTACTCCAAGTGGAGTCACATTTTTCTCTACTCTAGATTAATCTCTAGGCAAAAACATAAATTTAACCATAGATTTCATAGATAGAAGTTAAACTGTGATTTAAAGTTCCAAACTAGGCTGCAAAGTATTTTCCTAAGGTTCATGTCACTGCAACAACCATCTCAGAGGTGGTTTTGTTATTTTTACATTTTTTTGTGATTTACTATGATTTAAAAGGTCTAAACAAGAAATAAAATTATAGAGCATATTTTTTCTAACAGTGATATGGGCAAAGTTATTTTTCTATGAAACTATTTTGCTCACTGAGTCTAACAAAAGTGGTCTGACATTTTTCTAATTTTTCTAAAATTATCTGTGTTTTTCCAAAGTTTAGTCATTTAAAACCATTTCAAATAGATAAAGCCATGGCAGTTTTACAGATAGGCCCTAGGACTTCTCAAACATTCATAGATCTGCCCTCAGGTTCTACAACTAGGCCCTTGCAACTTTTAAAACTCCTCAAATCAGTCCTTATGGTGACCGGTGGCAGGGCGAGTGCGATTCCGACGGTACGGCGCGCAAAGGGAACAAGGGCTCGGGATCGAAGGTGTGCTCACCAGGGAAGGCTTGGGGCAGGTTTGGGCGGCGGAGAAGGCGTGTGTATGATGAACGGTGGTGGGGATGAAAACACAGGTGGCGGCGGAGGTTCCTCCGGCATCCCGGCGCCGGCAAGGCTTCCGGCGGGCAACGGAGGGTGCGCAAGGCTTCACGTGGCTGCGGCGAAGCTAGCGGAGGTGGCATTGAGCGGCGGGGCAGCGTGGAGGTGGGGTCTCCACGGTGAGTAGCGGCGGCGTAGAGCTTCGGCAGAGCTTGTGAAACGAGGTGGCGGTACGGGTGAGCAAGGAGCTGCGCACGCGGGCATTCACCCCTTTTATAGGGTCCGGGCGAAGCGGAGGGGCTAGGCAAGGCCAGCGATGGCGAGAGGTGTGGCCAGAGGGCAATGGGGAGCCACTGGAGGCTAGTTGATTGGCGGGGGACGCCATTTGGCGGGCAGAGGCGGAGCTCCGGGGGAGCATCTCGCTCGCACTGGCACAGCGGGATATGAAAGTCGCAGAGCAGTTTTACCGTGCGCGCTGGTTGGCGGAGCTGGGGGCTCCGTTTTGTCCCATCATGCAGCAGGTTGGCATAGCGGAGCCGGCTGGTGAAGGGGTGCAGCATGGCAGCAAGCTGCTGGCAAGGCGAGGCATGCGGTTGGACGGAGGCGATGCTGCTGCAGAGAGGGAGATGCTTGCAAGCGAGCATTGGGCAGCCAGGGCACCGATTTGTCTTGTCACGGTTGCGGGTTGGGCGATAGGAGCTCACTAGTGAGGGGGTTCCACATGGCGGTGGCAAGCTGGGGCACGCACCGAGTGCGCTCTGGCGCGAGGGAGGGGTGCGAGACAGGGTGAAAGGGCTGAGGTTTGAGGGAGATTTAAACCAAAACTTTGGACAACACTTCAAAATTTCCCTTTTTAAGATCTGTTGTCCTCAGGTCAAAGTTTAAACTTTACAAAAGGTTCCAGTTCAAAATCGAGATAGATTTGGATCTATAAGGGTTCAAAGTTTGGTAGAACGCTTGTCTTCCTAACATAGGCAATTCTATAGTTTCAAGTTTTGATTTAACCCCAATTTGAGCTTTTAAGGGCAAATTTGACCTTTCACTTGCTAGGTTAGTGTCTAAGCCTCCTATTCCAGCTTAACCAAGTTTAGTTTAACTAGAGTTGTTACATTATTAGCTAGAGATCTAATTTTTAAATAACTTTCTAATACAATGACTTAAAAATTATTAGCCCATGCGGAAGCACGGCTTGATGGGCTAGTTGTTTTCAAAATGTGATTCGATGCTGATTAGGTTTCTCCGAGAATTTTCCAAATTGTTCTGAAATTTATTCTCAATTTTCTACAGCTAAATCACTTTATTGGAGGGATCTAAAATCTTTTTCATGAGATCCTAATATTTTATTTGGGTTCATTGTGTCCAACTCTATCTCTGGGATTTTTTTTTGAGATTTTTGGAACTTTTAGGATGTTTTTTTGTTTAAAACAATATCTATCTTAGTTCGGAACTATTTTTGCACTAAAAATATCTTTTGAATACTAATAAACCTAAACCCTAACCGTAACGAGCCAAGTCCGCACCCAGGATCTCAACCCACTTCGGCCTAGTATGCCCGTCCTCTGTCCCTTGCTGTGAACCCCGCCCTAAAATGGGTCGAACCCGGCCCTTAGGCCCAATCCAACCCACGCCTGTTGCAGCAGCTCTTGCTGCAGTATTCCTGCGCCGCCACGTCCTCCTTGGCGTGCACGACACGCTATGGCACGTTCCATGCCCCATAAAGGGCGAAGCCCCGTGCCCTTCTGCTAACACACCTGCCTCGTCCCGCAACCTCGCCTCTGTGCAGCTCCGCTGCCAATAGCCACCGGAGTGCTGTGCACCGTTGGACTGTCTACGCTTTGATTCACCACTCCTGGATGCAGCCAAAGAAAGCCACTGCCTCAAGGAAGTCCGCGACGCTGAGCCACACCGCTCGCCTTCCTCATCTTGTTGTTGGAGAAGCTCCACCGTGCAACATCGAGCCGCCACCATCCTCCTCCGCCGGGCCAAATTCTGACTAACACCATGCACTTCCATCATTAGTAAGAAGCCTGTAGGAACCCCTTGCACTTCCATCGTTAGTAAAAAGCCTGTAGGAACCCCTTGTCGTGCTCTTCCTTTGCATTACTTCGACCGAGCCGTCAAACCCCGCTGCACTGGCGATTGGAACACCCGGAACCACCACCCCGCCAAGGCCTAAAGCTCCCTGAGCTTTTACAGTTTCACCCTCACAAACATTTATAATTTTCATAGATTTGTTTGATTCAATCTTCTTTTGCAGATAACCCCCTCAACATTTTTGGTCTATCCCAACCCTCTTGGTCTCCAGACCTAACACATGTTCAAAGTCTCAACCCAAACTAAGAAACTCCCTCTTCTTTAATTACTTTGTTTCAGGGTCCTCTGCTTTAATTACTTATTGCTTTGTACAACTGCAACATCAAAATTGGGTTTCCACCTTCGAATGTGTGCCTAGATTCAGTGCGTAGAGTAATCAACAATATCATTCCCATACAATGGTGGATCCGGTGTAGGGGCTAGGGAAGCTTGAGCCCACTACCCTCATCGCAATCCATGGAGCCCTGTAAAAATTTCAACCATGGATGAAGACAAGGAAGAAGAAAATGAGAAGGAGGAGGAGGAAGATAAAGAAACATTGGTGGAAAACTCACCTTTAGTCATGGTTGGAGAGACACATAGGTCTTGAAAATCCAACCGGGACTAATCTATTGAGACAAAAAGGCCCTCTTTAGTCTTGGGTCATTCACCCGGGACTAAAGACCCCCTTTAGGTCCCGGTTGCTAACACCAACCGGGACTAAAATGTTTCCCAAAAACTAAAAAAATGGGCCACCCACGCCGCTCGCCCGCCCCGCTCGCCCGCCGACCGCCCGCGTCAGAGCCGCCTGCCCACCCGCCTGGAAGAAAGGGAGAGAAGAAGGAGGAAGAGGAGGAGGAGGAGGAAGAAAGGGAGAGGAGGAGGAGCTGCTTGCGTGTGCAAGCGAGAGGAGGAGGAGCTGCCTAGCTACGTACGCGAGATAAGGATGGGAGGATGGGAGAAGAGGAGAAGATAAGGTGGAGAGGAAAAAGAGGGAGGCCGCGTCAAAAGGTCCCGTTTGGGAATTTAGTCCCGGTTGGTGTTAGCAACCGGGACCTAATGGGGGTATTTGGTCTCGGGTGAATGAGGG